>NC_080398.1:58960671-59286235 GCF_030265065.1 Corythoichthys intestinalis | reverse complement strand
AGCAGACCTGGATATACGGTGTTGGAAATGTCCCACACAACAACAAATAATTTTTATTATATTTATTTATACCACACTGGTTTGAGCGCAGTATTGTTTTGGTTGGTTTGTTGTTTAAAATGTGTAAAAGAAATAATGTTTGTTTCGCTTCTGAGATGAGAATTCAGTAAACGACATGTGAGCTACTAACTTGCCCCATCCCCAGTACTTAAGTTAATGAGTATGTATATAAAAATGTATCTTTAACTTTAACTACTACACCGAGTATGGTTTGATAGTCAATATCAGTTTGCATATGATTGATGAAAAAGGTAAAATTTCAAATTTGAAGAAGTCCATTGGAACTGTATTTTGAAATATTAAAAAAAATAAAAGTGTTGCACCCCCCACCTCGTTTCCAATTGCCAAATAAATATGCCTTGGAGGCTGAAGTGCAAATTGTGTGTTTATTCACAGATGCAAGACAGTATTACAGTTTATGAATAAAATGTCGCAGTATAGTTTATTGACCGCATATTATGTGTACATAATTTTATATAGTGAATGTATGTATATAATATGTTTATATATATATGATGTATGTGCAGGGTGATTAAAAATCAATGTGCCAAAATCATCACGCATTTATTCATTTCAAAATTATTGAAATAGACTGAAATTATTACATTTTTAATTAAAGTACTTACTTTTTTTTTTTTTTTTTTTTACTTTAACAAGTAAGTAATCTTAACGAATTAAGTCATATCGGCTTGATTGTCTGTGATGCTGCTGGTGGTCACATTGAGCACTTGTAAAGCATGAAATAAAAACAAAAATATACAATACTTGTGTCAATGTAGTTATTGCCCCCCCAATTTACCACAATGGTTTTGGCCCATTCTTTTTTTCATCACCCTGTATAGTGTATGTGTGTATATATGTATGTGTATATATATACATTATTTCTATATATTTATGCAAATATTTTGCGGTACTTCGTGCTGATTGCAGCTATGCTCTGGACCCACGTTCCGTCGACATTCGCTGGAAGTGATGGTAAGTTAATGCAGCGCCAGCCGTACAACAACAGACGCCGAATCTCAATGACGCACCCTGAGCCACCCAGGTTTCATTTTTGCAATGTGTTGACAGTTAGAGCTGTTTCTGAATGGGAAACATTTAGGAGCATAAAAATACTGCCAGCTTTAACTTCACGGCTGGTAATGACAGTGTTAGACATCCGATCTTCCTTTCCATCCACTCCCAGTCAAAATGGATTCGACATGTAGTACAAACATGGCACCCAAAATATTGTTTCACATGTGTGCGTGCGCAAAAAGTATTCCACATGTATGCGCGTAAGTGTCTCACATGTATAAGCGCAAAGATTTCACATTCATGCACGTGAGTGTCTCACATGTAAGCGTGAAAGGATTTCATATATATGCGCGCGCGCTGGTCTCACATGTAAGCGTGAAAGGATTTCATATATATGCGCGCGCGCTGGTCTCACATGTAAGCGTGAAAGGATTTCATATGTATGCGCGCGCGCTGGTCTCACATGTAAGCGTGAAAGGATTTCATATATATGCGCGCGCGCTGGTCTCACATGTAAGCGTGAAAGGATTTCATATATATGCGCGCGCGCTGGTCTCACATGTAAGCGTGAAAGGATTTCATATATATGCGCGCGCGCTGGTCTCACATGTAAGCGTGAAAGGATTTCATATATATGCGCGCGCGCTGGTCTCACATGTAAGCGTGAAAGGATTTCATATATATGCGCGCGCGCTGGTCTCACATGTAAGCGTGAAAGGATTTCATATACATGCGCGCGCAGGTCTCACATGTAAGCGTGAAAGGATTTCATATATATGCGCGCGCGCTGGTCTCACATGTAAGCGTGAAAGGATTTCATATACATGCGCGCGCAGGTCTCACATGTAAGCGTGAAAGGATTTCATATATATGCGCGCGCGGGTCTCACATGTAAGCGTGCAAGGATTTCATATATATGCGTGCGCAAAAAATATTTCACATGTATTCGTGCACGCGTCTCGTATGTATGTGTGCGTGAATATCACATGTATGCGTGCGCAGAAAATGTTTCAATAGAGTGTGTGAGAACGTTTGATAAGTGTGTGTGAAAGGTAATCCTGAATTATGTCCCTAACGGCCCCCCATATTTTCCCACCTGCTACATTTTTTTCTTTCCTTTCCTGTCTTTTTTTATCTTCTCATCTGGATGGTGCTGTGGAGGGACAGACTCGAGATAAGTAAAGTCTATTTCTTCCGTGCCTACAAGGTATGTTGTCCCGGTATGACAATACTAATGGGGATCATTATTTTGTGCTCCGACCATGTTTGTATGTACATTATACCAAGTTTATATTACGATCGGGAATGGGCACAGACTTGTTTTGCATTGTTTTGCTTTCTCTGTGTGTATTTTGAACCCGTTGAACCCTGGTCATCGTTCATCATCTGTGCGACTATGAGTTACATGGGGCATAGTTACTTGCACGGTCCTAATACTTTGAAGTTTTAGTTCCTCATTCCGAGTAGTGTGTGTTTAATACTAATATCTTAACGTTGTTAGACAGTTCATACTAGCATTCCCCAGGCCGTTAGAGTGAACGGTAGTTAGTTAAGCTATGACTGCAATTAGCTTGTCATTAGGTAAGGTAGCATGCTCCCCTTTTGGGATGCTTCTGCTAAGGGAGTGTTTTTTCTTTCGTTTTCATCTCCTTTGTTGTTGTAGGTTTTTTTTTTGTTTGTTCTTGTTTTGTTTTGTTTTTGTTTTTATGTGTGATATGGGAGTTGAGACCCAGGGTGCGCTGGGTTTTCAACATGGGGAGGGAAGCACATATCTCTTTTTGTATGCATATGGTCAAGTTTATGAGTCACAGACCGTTTCAGATATATTCTTTTCCAATATTTCCCCTTGTCTGCAATGGCCAATGCTAGACTAGGTGGAGATGTCAAGTTTGTGAGCTGGAATTGCAAAGGTCTAAACAATCCTATTAAACGGAGTAAGGTCCTGCATCATATTCATCAACTTAATGCTCATGTTGTCTATCTACAGGAGACTCATCTTAAAAATACAGATGCCTTCAGACTGAAGCGGAGCTGGGTTGGCCAGACATTTCTTTCCTCCTTTACCAGTAGAGCAAGAGGGGTGGCTATAGTTTTGCATAAAAACATTCCATTTGCCCATACCAAAACCATTTCCGATTCTAATGGCAGGTTCATTATTGTCATTGGCCACATTTATGAGGTCAAGGTTATCCTTGCGAATATATACGCGCCAAATTGGGATGATGTGGGTTTCTTTAAACAGATTTTTTCAATGTTACCGGACTTGGCACAATATAAATTAATTCTGGGTGGTGATTTTAACTGTTGGTTAGATCCCTCATTAGATCGCTCCTCTTTAAACTCAGTGCCACAGTCAAAATCAGCTAGAACGATTAGAGCCTTTATGGATGAGTTTGATGTTTCTGATCCTTGGCGCTTTTTTAATCCGGATAAAAAGGAATATTCTTTTTTCTCGCATGTACATCGAACTTTCACTCGAATTGATTTCTTCTTATTAGATAATTCTATACTTACGGCTTGCTCTGGCTGTAAATATGACTCTATTATTCTATCTGACCACGCCTTAGTTTCTATGAAGATACATTTTCGCAAATTTATAAACACTCGCCCACCGTGGCGCCTTAATACCCAACTCTTACTGGACAAAGACTTTGTTGAACATATGACAGAGCGATTGAATTTTTACTTTCAAGTTAACAGAACTCCAGGTATTTCGGCTGCGGTGCTATGGGAATCCATGAAGGCATTTATGAGGGGGGAAATTATTTCATATGAAGTACATCAAAAGAGGACAATGAGCTCAAAATTGGCCAAATTATCTCACAATATAGCTGTGCTGGATTCTCAGTATGCCATCTCTAAATTACCAGAAACTTATAAGGAGCGGATGTCTCTACAGGCAGAGTATGATTTCATCACTTCTCAACATACTACAAGGCTCTTACTCCTATCAAGGTTAAGATTCTATGAGCAGGGAGATAAAGCCAATAAACTCCTCGCTCACCAACTACGTCAAAGGTCATCCTCTCAGCTAATTTCACGTGTGTGTACCGACTCGGGTATTACTTCAGACCCATTAGAAATAAACAAAACATTTTTAGAGTTCTATAAACTATTGTATACATCGGACCACTCTCTTGGTCCTGAACAATTTGAGCCATTTTTTGGCAAAATAACGCTCCCTGTCTTGAATCAAACATTGAGAGAGGAGCTGGAACGCCCTATTACAGGACTTGAACTGGAAAAGGCAGTCAAATCCTTACAAAGCGGGAAGAGCCCAGGATTGGATGGAATTCCGTCTGAGTTCTATAAAACATTTTGGAAGCCATTAGCTCCGCACCTGTTGGAGGTGTTTACAGAGGCTTTTGAACTTGGTCAACTTCCCCAAACATTAAATCAGGCATGTATATCTCTGATTCTCAAGAAGGGTAAAGACCCATTACAGTGTAGCTCATATCGCCCTCTCAGTTTGCTGAACGTGGATTTTAAACTTCTGTCTAAATTGCTGGCTCTTCGCTTAGAGCGAGTCCTACCATTGATCATTTCGCAAGACCAAACTGGTTTTATTCGTGATAGACACTCTTTTTCCAATCTTAGAAGGGTTTTTAATGTTGTGTACAACCGTTCATCAAAAGCTCGGTCGGAGGCCTTGGTGGCCCTGGATGCTGAGAAGGCTTTCGACCGAGTGGAATGGGATTATTTATTTTACTGTTTGGGAAAATTTGGGTTTGGAACCAAATTTGTGTCTTGGATCAGACTGCTGTACTCGTCCCCGCAAGCGTCAGTTAGAACTAATAATACTAATTCTGAATATTTCCACCTATCCCGATCCACCAGGCAGGGCTGCCCTTTGAGCCCGCTGCTGTTTGCAATGGCTATGGAACCTCTTTCGGCTGCACTGAAGTGTTGCCCTGACCTAAGTGGTATAGTGCGACATGGAGTGGAGCTGAAAGTTGGACTTTATGCGGACGACCTTCTGTTATTTTTGTCTGACTTATCTCGCTCCATTCCTGCAGCACTCTCCGTTTTAAATGATTTTAGTAAAATTTCAGGGTACAAACTGAATTTGGGGAAGAGTGAAATATTTCCTGTAAATCAGTTAGCCAAGGTTTATCCATTAGAGAACTTTCCATTTACAGTATCTAAATCAGGGTTTGTCTACCTGGGGGTTTATGTGGCTGACACACTAAAAAACCTGCGTAAGATGAATTTTAACTCACTGCTTGTGCAGCTCAAACAAGACTTCGAAAGATGGTCTTTGCTTAATCTCTCCGTCCCGGCTCGGATAAATTCGGTTAAAATGAACATTCTCCCCCGCTTCCTTTATTTATTCCAATGCATTCCAATATTTCTCCCGCTTTCTTTTTTCAAATCGGTGGACAGCCTTATTACTGATTTTATATGGAACAAAAAGAAACCCAGACTGCGCTATCAGGCACTGCAGAGACCCAAAGAATTGGGTGGAATGGCTCTTCCAAACATTTTGTTCTATTATTGGGCAGCAAACATTAAGAACTTGTCATACTGGCTCCATGGTGAGAGTACTGATACCACCCCATTGTGGCTAGTTGCTGAAGCCAACTCTGTTAAACCGGTGACATTGAAATCCTTATTGTTTTCACCGCTTATGTCACCTACATTCTCGTATTCAAAAAACTTTGTGGTATTATCTTGTATTAGGATTTGGAACCAATTTAAGAGATACTTTGGTTTACAGGCGCCTTCTGTTCGAGCTCCAATTTCACTAAATCATGCCTTCCCCCCTTCTCTATTGGATAACACATTCACAATATGGTCTAGGCTGGGCTTAGAAACATTTGAGGATTTATATCTGAACTCAACTTTTGCCTCCTTTCAACAGCTAGCTGAAAAGTTTTCATTGCCCAATTGTCATTTTTTCAGGTATCTCCAAATTCGCAGTTATGCTCGCTCTATTTGGCCAAGTTTCCCAACACTCCCTGCTGCCTCTGCCTTAGATATCTTTTTAAAACCCTTATTATCGTCAAAGGGTGCAATAACTACGGTTTATTCTAATATTTATAAAATCAGCTCAGATAGTACTGTAAATGCCCTTAAGGCAGTCTGGGAATCAAATTTGGGAATGAGTATATCTGAAGAGGTCTGGAGGAAAATTTTATGTAGGACACACAAATCTTCAATCTGCGCCAGACACAGTTTCACTCAGTGTAGGATTCTACACAGAGCTCACTATACCAAAGCTAAGCTAGCTAAAATATTTCATACAGTCTCCTCCACGTGTGATCGCTGTAAGCAGGCCTCAGCCGATTATGCACACATGTTCTGGTTTTGTACGTCTTTAACTTCATATTGGTCTGATATTTTTACTGCTCTATCAAAGATTACAGAGATAGATATTGCTCCAAATGCCTTGACTGCTTTGTTTGGTGTGGTTCCTTCTGCATATGGTCTACCTCCTCAGAAGGGGGACCTCATAGCATTCGCAACCTTGCTGGCCAGAAGGCTAATTCTTTTGAGGTGGAAATCTTCAGTTCCACCTACGCAATCATATTGGATCAAGGAGATGTTTTTTTTTCTCAAATTGGAAAGGATAAGACTGACACTCTGTGGATCAGTTGCGTCCTTTGAGAACGCTTGGAACCCGTTTTTTGCATATGTCAGAAGCACAAATTGCCATCTCTGTGTGGATTCTTGAACTATGCCTGAAAAATTACACCAATATAAAGGTGTATATATATTTATATATGTTTTTTTTTCTTTTTTTTTTTCTCCCGTTTCTTGGTCTGTGCTCTTTTCCCCTTTAAAGGGAAATAACTATATTAACAATATATTGCTTTTTGAGGATATGTGCTATGGGTATTGGTTGGGTGAGGGTTTTTTCTGTTGTTGTTGTTTTTTTTTTTTTTTTTTTTTTTTTTTTTTTTTAAGGTTCAATGGGGGGAAAAAAAAAATGCTCGAATGTTGTTACCTCATTTGCTTGTACTATATTGCTTCAATAAACAAAGTTTAAAAAAAAAAAAAAAAAAAAAAAAAAATGCGCTGAATCGATTCAGCGTGTTGCCCGCATCGAATCGAATCGTCCCTGCCCCGCATCGGGATGCATCGCCGCATCGATTATTGTTGACACCATTATCATTTAGTGTTATCCGGCAAATTATCTCACTTTTGAATGGATGTAAAAGATCCAAGCTGGACATAAATGGAATTAGTGACATAATTTGCCGGATGACACTTAAAGGCCAAATGTGAAGTAAGGTTGGCCAACCATGTTTTTGAATAATATCAATGGCTAAACAATTATAAGCATATTTTTTTTTGACACAACCCTTCCAGATTCTTTGTTTAACCCATAGCAACGCCCTTGACAATGAAAATGCTTTTCTTCGACAATCTTCGGAAATCTTCGGAATTGACGTCACACCGAGAACTGCGAGGGAAGTCCTCCATACACACAGTATTGTTGCATTGCTTCTCGGTAAGATGCCACGGCGGTGTGTGGCGATGTATTGTTCTCAATCTAAAGAAAAGTTGTATGAGTGGCTGAAGGATAGCAGGGCATGTAAATGGACATCTTTTGTTTGCACTAAGCGAATGAATTTCACGCCATCATCGAGTAGTGTTCTCTGCTGAAAACACTTCGAAGATGCCTGTTTCCTTAACCGGTCTGCTTATGATCAAGGATTTGCCAAAAAGTAAGTGTGATTTTTGTGATAGATGACTGATGACTTTCTCAAAGCAGAGCTGCCAACTGTTGTGGAATGAACAGTAGAAGCTAGCGACGTTAGCCAAAAGCTAACTCGTAGCAATCCCCGATCATAGTTGTTGTTGCGTTTAAATTGTGCGTCATCTACGATCTTGTCCGAAAGGGTTAATCCACTGTCAATCGGGAAAGGGGTGTGGATGTGCATATAAGCGGGTCGCCGTCGCAGTAATTCACGGTCACGTTGCCGTAAGAGACACACATCGCTGGTGAGTTTGTGCACATGTATTTGTATTATGTATTTCCACCTTCATGCTTCAAGCATTGCATTGCTTTTGGACGGTTCGGCGTTTCTTTCACGGTGATCGCATGATAGCCTTCTTGTTTGTGTTTTACAAGAGCCGCTGACAGGTGACAGCTGACAACTAGCGTGTTGGTTTAGCGTAGCCATTGAGTCAATCTCACAGCGAATCAGCGAGCGGCGCAGGTCACGCAGTGAATCATGGGAAATGTAGTCTCGGGACAACACTGAAGTGGTGCTTTGTAATCTGTTCGCTTGTGTGAAAAAACTACATTTCCACACGCCATTAGAGGCCACTTCTACAGGCTCTATCTATTGCCTGCCGAGAGCCCCAAGCTGTGTTCGTACTGTTAGCTCCATGTGTTAATAAAGAAACAAAGTTGTCAGCACGTTGTGTGTTCGATACCTTTGTCAACAAAAAGCTCATAACAAGACACTCTGCAAGATCCGTTTAAGAGAGGCTGGGACTGGAGAGCTGTGAGTAGTAGGAGGCGAGGGGGTGAGATGAGCAAGAAGCAAAACTTTGCGGTCGAATGTGGCGGCAGTCCGCTATTATTTTGTTTTCTTATTGTTGCCACAATAAAGTAGAGAAAGCCATCAACGACTCATCTCCTTCTCTCCCCCCAACATTTTTATATTATTATTTTATATGCACGAGAGCTGCCGGATCTGCCAAAATGAACATGAAGTCTGATTATTATTTTTTTTAAACAATGTCATCAGATCGACAAAAACATAAAATTATGTGCAAATGCCTGCATCTTCAAATCATGAAAATAATAACAGCCTATATCTTACCAATCTTGTAATCTCGATGGGTCTTGTCTCCATTCCATGTCAGGTAGTCTAGATGCACTGTTTGCATCCTGATTAGCGTCTGGCTAATACATGTTAGGTCCAACATAAAATCCCAACCTCCTCTTCTTCCTCCAACTCTTCAAAAACTTGGATCTCCTCCCTTGCGCTCGATCTATCGCTTATATCGCTGTTTGAATCATTGTTTGAAGGGCTTTGTATGGCGGCCGTATGGAGCGCTGCCATCGCTGTTCTCGGTGTGACGTATCATTTCCGGGTTCGTCCCCTTTCAGGCTCGAACTTCAGAAACGCGATTATTTTGTTAAATATACAACATATAAATTATTTTTTCATGCTTTATTTGTTGGACAATGTTCAATTACTTTAATTGTGACCCTATTTGGCATGTTATGAAATTACTTCACATTTGGTCTTTAATAACATCTGTCATAAGCATTCAGTGATGCCCAAGATAGCGTCATGTCATAATTATGACGGTCTTATGACAGTCTTATGACACCACTGTTAAATAAAGTGTTACCTATTAAACCAAATAAATCAATAAATAAGCCACACTAGACTATAGATTCAAAGATTCAAAATGAAGGAAAAAAGTAGCGGCATATAGTCCGAAAATTACGGTATTGTATTCATGTGACAAGCCTTGAGTGTGCTCTAGTACACACGTGCTTGTTGACACTTAACATCCTGCTTTGTTAACTGTTACCACAAAGACCACAATTAGATATAAAAAAGTACACATTCAACATTTAATACTTTTTTTTTTTTTTTTTTTTTTTTTTTTTTTACACGAAGGCGGCATTGTTACTCATTATGCGTTACATCCAGTCGTCCTTAAATTCCATTGATTTTTAATGGGAATTGCAAATGAAAATACAAAGTAAGAGGTTAGGAACATCAATTTGTATCTCAATATTGGGTCATAAGAAAATGTGATAGTTAATACACAGTAATATTGTACACTTACAGACCATTTCAACATTTAACACAACTATCTACAATATGAACATATATTACATGACATATTTCCAAGCACATGTGGCAATAATATCAGTATCATAATCACACTCTATACAATATAAATGCTGCTGGTTCATTAAAGTTATTTATATTAAATAATACATTCATAAAAGGGCATGAAAGCAGCTGTTGGGCTTTAAAAATGAATTCAATATAATACTGTAAATATAAAGAAATATACAGTTCTAGTACTGTGAATAATAATTGGATTCAGTGGAGGCAGTTTAAACAACACTTTAAAAATAACAAACTACCTTTATAGTTGTTTTCTATGAACCTGAGTTATTTGCCACTAATTGACAATTGTGCACTCTGATAGACTTTGGCTACAGAGACAAAAGCAAAATTCCATTCTAACAAAAGATTGTCTTTCACATTTCTTCAAACTTAATTACATTCTGCCACTATGTGTAATATTTCTAGGTGGCATAAAACCAGCAATTTTATTGTATGTTTCTTTCTCAGAGGAAGTGTTTCCTTGCTCACGTGGAGCTGAGAAGCACGCGTCTTGTCCCACTGTGACCTGTAAAGTGCCTTGAGAAAATCGTTCTGAAACTCAAAATTTATACGTATGAAGGAAAGGGAGATGAATGGTACCTGGGAAGCTAGTCCCATGAAAGGTACGCTTCATCATCCTAAATTAGACACACTAAGCAGATATGGTGCTGATCGAAGGGCCCTCCTTAACAAGTCTTTGCTTCTTGTTCGTGCAGTACACGTACAGAGCTGTGAGGGGAACACAGCTGACTGCGGACACCAGCAGCAATGCAATGAAGACTTGACCAAAAATAGGATAGTCTGTCGCCACTGACTTTCCCTGAAACAGTAGATACAGAACATACAGTTAGTGGTCAGCATTCACATAACAATTAAAGATAATCAATTTTCCTTGTGATGCATTTCACGTCATTTCAATGCAGTAATTAAGTGAAATAACAATGCACTCAAAAAAGCTTCACATTGCATTATTCATTCACTCTGCACTTGGTAGCGATAAACTACTATTGTAGCTTTAGTCCTGGGGCAGACTGACAGAAGTGAGGCAACCAATTTGTACCATCAGGCTTTCTGACCACCACCAACCACTTGCTAATAACATAGACTTCATAATTGTATTGACGAGTCACATCCATCAGCCACTGCGCAATGCCTTCAAGTAGCGCTTCAGTTATTTGCAGTCGGTCGCAGTTAGTCAACACATGTAGCGGTCCAGGGTTGAAAAAGTATGAAAAGCTGTAACGCATACAAACAGGAAGGATTGTCTAAGGAGTGATTTGTTCGGGGATTCAAGGTAATTATGATTTTTCGTACCATGCATGTATTTTGAAACGTCGTGAAAAAAAATCAATGGGAGAAATTAACCGCAACGGACTAGCATCATTCTTTGACATATTTACGTAAAACAAATGCTAACTGCACAGTTTTTTTGCTCTTTTAACAAAGAATGGAGACTGTTTAACATTCATATCTATAAAGAATTCAGGGATTTAAGCATTTATTCACAAGAATTTTCAACTGAAAAAACTGTTTGTTGTGATAAGAGGGCTGCTCCAATGGCTAACAGACTAGCATCATCCTACGACATATTTACGTAAAATAAAGGCTAACTGCCTGTTTTTTGCTTTTAATCAAGAATCGAGACTGTTTTACGTCCATATCTATAAAGAATTCAGGGATTTAAGTATTTATTCACAAGAATTTTCACCGTAAAGGCTCTGTTTACATATGGCGGTCGCCACATTGACTGACAGACTAGCATTGTGCTTCAACATATACGTAAAATAAATGCTAACTGCACGTTCTTTTGTTTTGCTTTTAACCAAGAAACGAGACTGTTTACGTCCATGCCAATAAAGTATTCAGGGATCCAAGCATTTATTCATAAGAATTTTCACCGGAAAAGCTCTGTTTATATATGGCGGCCGCAACATCAACTAACAGACTAGCATCGTCCTTCGACATGTTTACGTAAAATAAATGCTAACTGCACAGTTTTTCCTTGCTACTAACCAAGAATCGAGACTGTTTTGCATCCATATCTATAAAGAATTCAGGGATTTAAGCATTTATTCACAAAAATTTTCACCGGAAAAGCTCTGTTTACATATGGCGCCCGCAAAATCGACTAACAGCCTAGCATCGTACCTCGACATGTTTACGTAAAATAAATGCTAACTGCCCGTTTTTTTGCTCTTTTAACAAAGAATGGAGACTGTTTAACGTTCATATCTATAAAGAATTCAGGGATTTAAGCATTTGTTCACAAGAATTTTCAACGGAAAAAACTGTTTGTTGTGATAAGAGGGCTGCTCCAATGGCTAACAGACTAGCATCATCTTACGACATATTGACGTAAAATAAAGGCTAACTGCCTGTTTTTTTTGCTTTTAATCAAGAATCGAGACTGTTTTGCGTCCATATCTATAAAGAATTCAGGGATTTAAGCATTTATTCAGAATAATTTTCACTCGAAAAACTCTTTGTCTGTGATTCCACTCGGTCAGCTTGGATGGCCACGCCAACGATGCAGACCCGCTATTAATCGGCCCCACGTTCCGTCAATATCATTATGAAGTCCATGGCTAATACCAAGTTCACACCGACCACGTTTTCCGACGGTCGCCGAAAGCAGTGTTGTGTTCACACCAACCAATAAGATGTAACAATACAGTCACATGACCACGATCATAGGATCAGGCTGGCCGGTTCAATCACGTGGCGTCTTTAAAGCGCGGTAAAAAATAAACTATTTGACATAGAGCGGTGCCGTCAACAGTACTCAAAAGCATGGATTTCAACCTCTCTCAGAGACTTTATTCTTCACCGATTGACCACGAAAACTGGAGATATGATCGTTTGATTTCATAGTATCAAATATATTTTCTCCACGAGAGGGCCCTCATACTTTTTGGCCGATTTTTCGTTTCTGTAGGTTTTTCTAGTCGGAATTAAATGATTTTTGCGTATTTTCATGGCCTAAAATGGCAATGTAATAGGTTATAGTACAGTATATTAATAGGAATTTATATAGATTACGTTGTGTAGAGAACAAAAATATATCATTGCTTCAAAAAAAAAAAAAGAGAAAAAAAATTAGTCATCATTTACTCATTAATTGAGTATTCTTTTCACCAAATACTTTTTTACTTGTACTTGAGTCCATTTTTGGACGACTATTTTTAGATTTCTTTGAGTAATATTTTTTTGAAGTAACGCTACTCTTACTTGAGTAAACATTTTTGGCTACTCTGCTTAGAGCTATGAGGAAATTGAACTGTTTTATACCCCCCAAAAACCAATAACAACAACAACAACAACAACAACTCCGGTTCCGCCTAATGCAATGCAACAAAAAGTACACATAATATAAATACAAAGTACTGTATTTTCCCTTCTCCTCTAGGCGCACCTAAAAACCTTCAATTTTCTCAAATACATATTATTATTATATATGGATCAATATTAGTTAATCATCGGATGACATCCACTTTAGCGCAGCTCAATCAAGTGGATGCATCACACAACCCCAACCACCGCCACTACTACTACTGCGCCTTATAACGCAATGCGGCCTATATACAGTCATGTGAAAAAATTAGAACACCCCATTAAATATTCAGTTCTTTATTAAGAAATGTTCACATATCAATGTCTGATCTTGTTTTTCTTTATCTCTGGGAAAGAAAGTGATTTATTTGCAGGTAAACAACAAACTTTAACATTGTTTTACTCATTAAATCAGATACATCAACACAAATGCATATTCTAACTGAGGAAAAAGTTAGGACGCCCTACCACCTAATAGCTAGTGTTATGCCCCTTGACTGAAATAACTTCATTGAGACGCGTTTTGTAGCCATCTAACAGTCTTTGACATCGCTCTGAAGATAGTTTGCCCCACTCCTCAACGCAGAATACTGAGGGGTTTCTTGCATTTACAGCCTGTTTAAGTCACCCCACAGCATCTCAATGGGATTAAGATCTGGGCTTTGACTCGGCCATTCCAGGACTTTCCTTCTTTTCAGCCAGTCCTTAGTGGATTTACTGGTATGTTTTGGGCCATTGTCATGTTGCAGGGCCCAGTTTCGCTTCAGCTTTAATTTTTTCACAGATGATCTCACATGTTCCTCAAGCACCCTCTGATACACGATAAAATTCATAGTGGATTGTATGATGTTGAGCAGGCCAGGTCCTGCTGCAGCAAAGCATTCCCTTACCATGACACTTCCACCTCAATGCTTCACAGTTGGTATGAGGGTCTTTTCTTGGAGTGCTGTATTGGGTTTATGCCAAACATGTACTCTGTTCTGGTGTCCAAATAATTCAATTTTAAGATTGATCTTTCCAAAGAACATTATCCTAGAAGTCGTGGTCTTTGTCTACATTCACTCTGGCAAACTTCAGTCTGGCCTTCATGTTCTTCTTGGAGGGCAAGGTTTCCCTGTTGCACACCTCCCTTTCTGATTGTAGAGGCATGCACTTTCACATCAACAGTAGCAAAAGCCTGCTGTAGGTCCCGTGATGACATTTTAGGGTTTTTGGAGGCTTTTTTTACCATCTTGCGATCTGCTCTCGGGGTGAACTTGCTTGCTTCTTTTGAATGTCCCCCAATTGTAGACTATTTTCCGGACAGTGGAATGCCTCATAAGCATCTACAATCTTCTTTCTTAAGGCCTCAAACAGCTCCCTTGATCTCACCATGATTTTTTCTCGGACTTCAACAGTCAGTCATTGTTGAAAGTATTCTGATGTAAGGAGTGGGGCTAACCCTCTTCAGACCGATGTCAAAGACTGGTAGATGACTACAAAAAGCGTTTCACTGAAGTTATTTCAGTCTGATGAGTAAGACTAGCTCGTGGTCAGGTGTCCTAACTTTTCCCCCTGTTAGAATATGCATTTTTGTTGATATATTTGGTTTAACGAGCAATGTAAATTTTTGTTGTTTACCTGCAATTGAATCGCTTTCTTTCCCAGAGATAAAGAAAAACAGGCTCAGCCATTGATATGTGAACATTTCTTAATAAAGAACTGAAAATTTAATGAGGTGTCCTAATTTTTTCACATGACTGTATAAAAGGGTTTTAAAATAGGCCGTTCATTTGAGGTGCGCCTTATGGAAAATACGGTACATTAAAAGTACAACAAAATCCATATTGACCTTTATCATTTAAACATGGTGTAGTAAAACTTTTTTACCAGGTTCCTGTCCCATGCTTGGTAGGTGAGTGTCCCTCCTCTAATATAGTTGACAATGTAGAAGATGAAGAGGCATATTAGCAGAAGGGGACTTATTATTCCCCACGTAATTTTAAAATACCAGTTTGGACGGTGACCAATCATGTCTTCGATGTCTTTTTCAAACCTACAATGAATAGAGGATCCGTTAGTGGTACGTTGTAATGACTAAAAACGCATAGTGCATAGAAATCAATTTGAACATACAGACCTTTTAAGTCCATAAATATAACTGATGGTTATAATCTCAATGAGGACGACAAAGAGCAGGGAGAAAGATGCTCCATATTCATTGAACATGGTAAACCAGTAATTTCCAGAGGGGGTGGTAAAGCCCAGGCCGAACAGCAGCAAGATGACACACACTGTCCCTGTGAGAAAAATACATACAGGTAATGCATTGATAGTACAGTCTCTTGACTGATTATCAATAAATCATTGACATACAGAAACAACATTGTTTTAACCCTTTCAGAGAGGTCACTACAGTAGATAAGTTATCATCAGAGGTGGGTAGTAATGCGTTACATTTACTCCATTACATTTATTTGACAAACTTTTTTAGAAAAATGTATGTACTTCCAAGACTAGTTATACTAATAGTGGTTTTTAATCTTGCTAAAGGTAGCAAACCCCACAAGTTTCACATGTGGATTCACCAGACCCTTCGGAATTAGCTCATAAAGCAATTTTTTTCTAATTCAAAACCCATATATCTAGGCTAGCAAGGTAATAATTTAGCAAACTCCCGTTGAAAATTCTTCTCATTTTGACCGCATGTTTTATAAACGGGTCATAATTTGAGACCACGCTGCCCATAGGTCTGTTGTATTGCCTCATACCAAGTGAGAGTCGACCTTCCACTGAGCAAACCAGTTCCTCCTTCCATCAGATCAAAGACTAGCAGTTAAAAGAAATGGATTAAGCCTGTAAATTGGGAACAAACCAGTCCAAAACCTGGTCTAATAAGCCACTTTGACTAGATTTAATCAGCATAGGAAAATAGGGCTCTGCATTTCTTTACTTTCATTGAACCCCTTAGACTTACTCACCAAACCCCTGGGGTTCGATCGAACCCAGGTTAAGAACCACCGTACTAAGTTATACTTTTTACGTTTACTTGAGTAGATTTGTGAAGAAGAAATGCTTCTCTTATTCTGTTACTTTGGGCTAAAGTAGTTGTTACATTTTTTCTCTTTATTCTACATATCAGATATTCCTTTTTTTTGTGCTAGAGATGATGCCAACAATAGCTCTCCCAGTTTTACCAATGAGACGTCACAACAATAATCACATGACTCTGTTACACCAATCAGACTCAAGGTTGCCATTCTATGGTCACGCCGGCATATTCAATCCCGTGGTGTTTTTGAAGCACCGTAAAAATTTAAGTATTTGACATAGAGAGCTGCCGTCAACATGACTCGAAAGCGAGGATTTTAAACTCTCGCCCAGTTTTTATTTGGCACCGATTGACCATGCAAAACTGGAACTATGAGCCTTTTAATTCAATGATAATTCTTATCAAAGTGTTTGATCCACTAGAGGGCACTCATGAGTCCCTTTCACAAACATATCTGGGTAAATTCCCGTGTTAGGTGATTTACTCACGTCATTGCTTTCACGCATGTAGACATATGACGCGAGTTTGACACTTTCACAGATTTTTTCCGTGTTGCCCACTGGTGCTCTGTGTGGAGAGGGTTGCTGGTGCGATTTTATAACCCGGACATGAAGTCATTTTTGGTCGGCATCGGCCATCACAATGTTGGTCAAATTGTGTTTTGTTACAGAGCGCTGTTGTGTTGTGTTTGTTGTGAGAGCGCTCTCTAGGTCGTAACTGCAGCCAATTCAAACTCATCGAGACTGTATTTAAGCCCAGGCGATCCAAAAGAAGGGTGCAGAGATATTAACTTGCTGGGCGCCATTCGACACCTTGTACTCTTGAATTGCATTTGCTAGGTTGTTCGTCTGCCACCCTTGTTTTGAAATCCCCTATGTTGTGCTGGTATTTGAGTGTATTTGTTTTGTTGTCTTATCTGCTCTCTGCCTACCGCTTAGGTTAGTATTATTGATCCCTGTTGATCTACTGTCACGGACCCATTTTGTTATTCCCTCTTTTCCGCGAGCGCGTGTATTTTTGTTTGTATTTAATAAACCCTTGAATACATCCCTCTGTTGTTTTCTGATTTGAGGTACGTACAACTTTGTTTCCGCAGTTGCGGACCCTAACATCGGCAACAAAATAAACCACATGTTTCCGAAGATGAACGATGGACTCTCTTCCTCGGCTCTACGATCCAGTAGCATTTTAATTTCGTTATGTTTTCAGTTTAATTTAGCTATTTCCAGCTTGCTGTGTTGATAATTGCGATCTTTTTTCACAGCTTTTCCTCTTACTGCGAAGAAAAAGAGACGATCAACCCGCCATAATATTTACGTCATCAGCCATCGTGCTGTGACCCGGCAATTTAACGCTTGCTTTCACATAAGCCTCGTCCCGGGATTTTTTTTGTATTTCTTTGGCTTAATGTGGTTATGTCATAGGTTATAGTACAGCATAATGATAACAGTTCATGTAGATAACTTTGTGCTGAGAAAAAAATACCATTGTTTAAAAAGAAAACTCAAACATTGTGAGCTGTTACTCACAATGTTTCTCATGACTTGAGTATTCTTTTTACCAAATACTTTTTCACGTGTACTTGAGTACATTTTTTGATGACTAGTTTTACTTTTACTAGAGTAATATTATTTTGAAGTAATGCTACTCTGACTTGAGTACAATTTTTGACTACTCTTCCCACCTCCAGTTATCATTAGCTTAACTCGTTCATTGCCAGCCCAGGTAACGGTGTATGTGATGTGGTAGTGAGTAAAATTGAAAACACCTATTGACGCCAGTAGATGTCCAATCCATGTCAACTCGGAGCTATGTGAGGTCACAAGAGATTTTTAAAATCAAACAAAAATATATCATAAAACAAAATTCCCATAGCAAAATAAATACGGGCCATACTGACACAAGATGTTTTGCTGATTAAAAAAAAAAAATAAAATATATATATATATATATATATATATATATATATATATAGTACCATTGTTTTAAACTAAAAGTCAGACAATGGGTAAGTGGAGAAGATGGATGGATGTAAGCAATTACTGTACTCATTCATTATTTTAGTATAATTTTTACCGAGCATTTAAATTTTTACTTGTAATTGAGTAGATATTTTTGATCACTACTTTTATTTGAGCAATATTGTTTTGAAATAACGCTACTCTTACTTGAGATAAATTTTTGGCTACTCTCCACAACACTGCTCATTTATTACCTCCTCCATATATTTATCCATATTTATTTATTTATTTATTTATTTATCGAGCGCATTATTGTAGGGCTGCAGCTATCGATTATTTTAGTAGTCAATTAATTGATTAACTAGTTAGTTCGAATAATCGAGTAATCACAAAAAGAACATTAAAAAATTAAAATACCTGAGCTGAGCCTAAAACGGTATTATAAATAAATGAGTATCGAAGTACAACAAAAGAACAATTGGCTAACTTACATAGCAAAAGTCCACTAGCTGAAAGGCTATAAAATGCTAGTTTTTTCTTTTTTTTCTTACAGTGCTCTTAACAAACGGTTCAAACACATATTCCCACAAAAAAATGTCAAAATATACCTATAAATGAAATTACGAATGCATTAAAAAAATATATATATATATCAGCTCAAACAAAAACTAATGTTGGTCTCAAAAGGGAGTAGCTGCATTCAGCCATGTACAATGAGTTATATCATATACACTGTTGCCACTAGAGGGCAGTGTATCCACCCAAATCAATAAAACTAAATGCAAACACTTGAAAAAAAAAAACATTACAATGCCACTTTAATTAAAAAAATACTCAAAGCAGAAAAAATTAATCCAAATCTTTTTTCTAAACGAATTACTTGGGTTAATCGATTATTCATTGCAGCACTACATTATTGGCACCATTAACACATTTTTATTGCTATCAGTCTACCCTAATCAACACTCTTTTTAGCCTCTGTGAAGTTGACCCCCATCAGACGCAAATTTATAGAAAAATTATGTCATTCGTTTGTGCTAGGTTTGTGCTCGTTTGTGATGAAAAAAAAAAAAAAAACGTTTTTGCTGCTATTGTTTTTGAGGTATCAACAAATCTTTTATACTGTAGGTCAATCTGAGGTCAACTAGGGCCCCATTTTGATTAAAAATAGCTAAAGATGATGCTTATCAGTGAAACAATGTTTCCTCTACAATGTGTCTCTCTACTGTTGATTTTTTTTTTTTTTTTCTGGTTAAGATATCAAACTATAGAACGAGGTTTTAAGGGAAACATTTATCTAGAGCGTGAGGTTGAAATTTCGGCTGGTTTTTATTCAATTAGGCGGGTTTTACGCTGTGATTGTCAACCCTGTCTCCTTCGTCTAGCCTGCCATAAATGTCAACGTATGGATCTTGCTTGGCCTTGACACCCCACCAACATTGGCTTACGTTGCATCACAGTGTATTTTTTGCTCATTCTTCATCACTGTCCCACAAATGCCAAAAGTGAAGAAACTAATAGCGAAAAAAATGACATTTAGAATTTAAGGAGTATGTTTTTGATAAAAGTAGAGAGAGAACAGCAACATTCAAGGTTGTCTAACTTGGTTTACCACAACCAAACACACTGAGGTAAGCTAACAATTTAGCAAGTTCACATCAGTTCTGCATTTCATTGAGAAGACAAAATAATAGATAATCCGAATATTGGTTGGTCATCATCAAAAACAATGATTAAATTCCCTGTATGTAACGTAAATATACATACTTGTCAAGTTGTACGGTTTCGGCGTAATTTGTACAAGTGAGCACTGATTTTTAAATGTGTACGCCATACGTTCAAAATTTGTACGTTTTCGTGCATTACGTTTTTTTCCTCAATTCGGATTTTGTCACCGTTTCGGCAACGAGACAATGTGCGTTACTATGTGTTACTACGTTGGTTGAATGATGCGAGAAAAGTCAGAGACACGGAGAGAGAAGAGCGGGAGAGGGAAGGAGGGAAGACTGTTGTGACGCTGTCTCAAACGCGATGCTAGGCTAGGTGGCTCCAATATTTTCTGACTGTACTTGAATGTAGACCGACAGCCTACAATCTACGCCCACCTGATGCTACACTAGTTATCACATGCATATAGAACTACATGCGAAATGACAGACTCGGCGGCGTTAGTAAACAGCCGCCATCTTAAGGCAGTAGACTTCTCAGAAAGGCTCTGTTGTAGCGAACCTTCTTAGCGAAACTAGTAACTTTTTACCTAAAATACTCCTAAATCGGCAAAATCTTGACTTGAATCTATCTATCAAATGATGAAACAGTTTTAAAACTTACACATGTCGAAAGTAGACAGAAGGTAACTAATGCAAAAACGGGAGCCATTTTAACAACTTTAACGGTTGATTCACAACATTAAATGACTTCCAAACATAGCAGAGGTTACTATGTTTTTTTTCATTTTTTTTGTTGAAAAAGAAAAAAAACCATGAAAGGTAACACCAGTTACTTTGCCAAGTAACTAATTACTCTTACATTCAGGTAACTGAGTTGCTAACTCAATTACTTTTTGGGAGAATTAATTTGTAACTGTAATTAATTACTTTTTAAAAGTAAGATTAACGACACTGGTCATAAAGATGCAGTCTGCAGAATGAAAAGTAACGAAAGCCAATTTGTTGCCGAACACAATTTGCCCGCAACTAATGCTGATCATTTCTCAGAATTAGCAAAAGAAATGTTCCCTGACTCTAAGATTGCATCGGTAAGTTAATTTTATCAATTGACCTTTTTAATTTATAATTGGATACACTAACGAACTACCTTCAAGTTAAACTGAATTGCGAGCTGAAGTGCAGCCATCAAACGACATGATAGAAATTGCCATAAGTGCTACATACAATTATAACAAAAGTCACTGTTAAATTTCAGTGAACGTGATGTAGCTAAAGATATTGATTGTTCTTTCATTGCACCAGGTTATACTATGTGACAATATTACCAATAAATTCATATTATTTTAAAAATTGAGTTTTATTTTTGTTTCATATTGCACGCTATATAAATGAATGTATGATTAGTCACCAATTTGTAAGGGCATACGTCACTATCTGTAAGATTGCCAAAGGCCTCGGGTGCACAGGTATGATATAATATATACAGACCATTAATTTTGTTGGTTCTATAGTAAAGCTCCAGGCACTTTCTTTTAATATACAGCAGAGGTGAGTAGTAACGTTACATGTACTCTGTTACATTTACTTGAATAACCTTATGAGAAAAATGTACTTCTAAGAGTAGTTTTACTAACCTATACATTTTACTTTTACTTGAGTAAATTTGAAAAGAAAAAACGCTACTCTTACTCCGCTACTTTGATCCACTCAAGAGTGGTTACATTTTTCATCTTTATTCTACATATTAGATTTACTGTATTATTATTATTATTTTTTGCAAGTGAAGCCAAGAGTAGAGATGTGACTGGTGTATTACCGGGGTAGCTCTACCGAATTCACCAATAAGACGTCGCAACAATAATCACATGACTTCGTTATACCAATCAGACGCATGGTTGCCGTTCAATCTTCACGCCAGCCTGTTCAATCATGTGTCAAGCACCGTAAAAAATTAAGTATTTGATATAGAGCGCTGCCCTCAACATGACTCAAAAGTGCAGGTTTTAACCTCTCTCCATTTTTATTTGCCACCGATTGACAACGGAAAACCAGATATGATCCTTTTAATTTCAAAATAGTAATTATGAAGGCACTCTTCACTATTCAAACTCGGACCTATTTTCTCCACCAGTGGTCAGTCATGCTCTTTGGACGAATAATGCTCCATTTATGTATTTTTTTTTTTTTTCTCTTGTCGGAATTCAACCATTTTTTTTGCATTTCTTTGGCTTAAAGTGGTTATGTAATGGGTTATTGTACAGTACAGTACAGTACAGTACAGTACAGTACTGTTGGGACCACAGTAACAAAGGCTACTATCAGTAACACAATGCACCGCCAGGGACTCAAATCCTGCACTGCCAGACGTGTCCCCCTGCTGAAGAAAGTACACGTCCAGGCCCGTCTGCGGTTCGCTAGACAGCATTTGGATGATCCAGAAGAGGACTGGGAGAATGTGTTATGGTCAGATGAAACCAAAATAGAACTTTTTGGTAGAAACACAGGTTCTCGTGTTTGGAGGAAAAAGAATACTGAATTGCACCATACCCACTGTGAAGCATGGGGGTGGAAACATCAGGTTCTGGGGCTGTTTTTCTGCAAAGGGACCAGGGCGACTGATCTGTGTAAAGGAAAGAATGAATGGGGCCATGTATCGAGAGATTTTGAGTGAAAATCTCCTTCCATCAGCAAGGGCATTGAAGATGAGACATGGCTGGGTCTTTCAGCATGACAATGATCCCAAACACACAGCCAGGGCAACAAAGGAGTAGCTTTGTATGAAGCATTTCAAGGTCCTTGAGTGGCCTAGCCAGTCTAGAGATCTCAACCTCATAGAAAATCTGTGAAAGGAGTTGAAAGTCCATGTTGCCCAATGACAGCCCCACAACATCACTGCTCTAGAGGAGATCTGCATGGAGGAATGGGCCAAAATGCCAGCAACAGTGTGTGAAAAGCTTGTGAAGAGTTACAGCTAACAGTACAGTAAACGTTTGGCCTCCGTTATTGCCAACAAAAGGGTATATAACAAAGTATTGAGATGAACTTTTGGTATTGACCAAATACTTATTTTCCACCATGATTTGCAAATAAATTCTTTAAAATTCAAACAATGTGATTTTCAGTTTTTTTTTTTTTTTTTTCCCTCCACATTCTGTCTCTCATGGTTGAGGTTTACCCATGCTGACAATTACAGGGCTCTCTAATAATTTCAAGTGGGAGAACTTGCACAATTAGTGGTTGACTAAATACTTAATTGCCCAACTGTAGATAACTTTGTGCTGAGAAAAAATATACCATTGTTAAAATACAAAATCAAACAAAAATGTAAGCAGTTACTCATTCCTTAAGTATTCTTTTTACCAAATACTTTTTTACTTGTACTTAAGTATATTTTTGGGTTGAGCACTTTTACTTGAGTAATATCATTTCGAAGTAACGCTACTCTTACTTGAGTAAAATCTTTGGCTACTCTACCCACCTCTGATTTACAGTATATCTTCTTTTTTTATCATTATGAAACATACTGTAAACTCTAATCTCATGACAAATATTACATGTGTACTATGATTCACTATAAACTGAGTCACTATTTGGAAATGAGCTACATGACTGAGTGACTATAAGTAGAGAACATTTTCTAAAACACCATAACAAGATACATTCTTATGCCATGAATAATATTTACTCTCTGCTTAAGTATGGTTTCTATATATTTCAATGTAGTTACATACTGACATACTTAACGCAAACACCCAATTAACATGAATTTAAATGTGGACAGAGTCACATTTCCTTCTATTAAAGGGCGTGCACATTTTGCAAACACGTTATCTCAGTAGTTTATCTAACTTCTTCCTATTTTGTTCCCTTATTGAGAAATACAAGTTAGGTGGAAACAATTAATCATAATCATGGAGAATAACAGTGTACTTAACATTGACCTGTTATATTAATGCTGACGTCTATCTTCTGCTAATCAGAGAACAATTTTTGCCTTGGGAGGTACAGTTTGTAAAGCAGCTTGTGCAGAAGATAACAGCAACTTTTTGCCACATTTAGCTACACACAATGTTGATAAATCTGATGTGAATATTTGAGTGTCACATTTACAACAATATTTGTCAATTTAAATAGTAAATCCAAATATCAAATTTTACATCTAACTAGAAGATAGAATTTGTAAAGAAATTGCATGGGGACGCTTTGCTCTCTCTCCCACACTGCAAATTTAATCATATTATTTTTCTTAAATCTGGTCAAATAATTTTCTTGATCTTGTTTTAAGTGTTAAAGACTAGTTAACCAAGGGCGTAGATTTGCATAGGGACAAAACACTACCAACTTTTCAGGATGCTCAAATTGTCCCCACCAACTTTTAAGCAACCATATTTGCACTATATAAAGTGTTCAATTATATAGGTAATTTAGATTGTCTTCCCATATGTTGTAACGATAGAATTGACCCTACCATTATTAAGTGAATTACTTTCAATTTTTTCAGACTTACAGTGGGGCAAATAAGTATTTAGTCAACCACCAATTGTGCAAGTTCTCCTACTTGAAAATATTAGAGAGGCCTGTCATTGTCAACATGGGTAAACCTCAACCATGAGAAACAGAATGTGGCAGAAAAAAAAAAAAAGAAAATCACATTGTTTGATTTTTAAAGAATTTATTTCCAAATTAGAGTGGAAAATAAGTATTTGGTCACCTACAAACAAGCAAGATTTCTGGCTGTCAAAGAGGTCTAACTTCTTCTAATGAGGTCTAACGAGGTCTAATGAGGCTCCACTCGTTACCTGTATTAATGGCACCTGTTTGATTCATTATCGGTATAAAAGACACCTGTCCACAACCTCAGTCAGTCACACTCCAAACTCCACTATGGTCAAGACCAAAGAGCTGTCGAAGGACACCAGTGACAAAATTGTAGACCTGCACCAGGCTGGGAAGACTGAATCAATAAGGAATAAGTAAAACGCTTGGTGTAAACAAATCAATTGAGGGAGCAATTACTAGAAAATCGATGACATACAAGACCACTGATAATCTCCCTCGATCTGGGGCTCCATGCAAGATCTCACCCTGTGGCGTCAAAATGATAACGAGAACCGTGAGCAAAAATCCCAGAACCACACTGGGGGACCTAGTGAATGACCTACAGAGAGCTGGGACCACAGTAACAAAGGCTACTATCAGTAACACAATGCGCCGCCAAGGACTCAAATCCTGCACTGCCAGATGTGTCCCCCTGCTGAAGCCAGTACACGTCCAGGCCCATCTGCAGTTCGCTAGTGAGCATTTGGACGATCCAGAAAAGGACTGGGAGAATGTGTTATGGTCAGATGAAACCAAAATAGAACTTTTTGGTAGAAACACAGGTTCTCGTGTTTGGAGGAGAAAGAATACTGAATTGCATCTGAAGAACATCATACCCAATGTGAAGCGTGGGGGTGGAAACATCATGCTTTGGGGCTGTTTTTCTGCAAAGGGACCAGGACGACTGATCTGTGTAAAGGAAAGAACAAATGGGGCCATGTGTCGAGAGATTTTTAGTGGCTTCGTAAGAAGCATTTCAAGGTCCTGGAGTTGCCTAGCCAGTCTCCAGATGTCAACCCCATAGAAAATCTGCGGAGGGAGTTGAAAGTCCGTGTTGCCCAATGACAGCCCCAAAACATCACTGCTCTAGAGGAGATCTGCATGGAGGAATGGGCCAAAATACCAGCAACAGTGTGTGAAAAGCTTGTGAAGAATTACAGAAAACGTTTGGCCTCCGTTATTGCCAACAAAGGGTACATAACAAAGTATTGAGATGAACTTTTGGTATTGACCAAACACTTATTTTCCACCATGATTAGCAAATAAACTCTTTAAAAATCAAACAAAAAATTCAACAAAATTAAAATGGTATCTGATTGCAACAGTTGTTTCCTTTTCTGTTGTAAAAAACAACTTTAGTAAGGGGGAAGCATAGATAAATTATAGAATTAAGATTTGTTATTAATAAAAAATTTTTTTTAAATTGTTCGTCGGCTGTCACTGAGTAGCATTTGCGATTGCTACACAAAAATAGCAATGTAAATCACCCCCAAGAACGGTCAGAGACGTAAGACAACCGGAGGATATAATATATAAGAAAGACAGGGCATATGGTGGTAAAGGATAGATTGTTGAAACGGGAGAATGTCATTGTCAGTGGCATAAGGCAATGCGCACAAGAAAAAGGTGTCGATAAAAAAGCTACCTCTGGATCAGGTTGGGTTGTCTTTTTCAGCCCTTGACACTCAAGCCATCTCTTTCACTGAACATTTGTATGTTCTTCCACATCTTTACCAGTGAATTTGGTACCAGGGACATCGTTTTCGGACAGAATTGTTAGGTTGAGCTCAGTAAACATCTCGTTCGTACACTATTTCCATGCATTTAGCATTAGGGACAAATGCGAGCTTGACCCGCCTAGCCACAATTGCTAACGTCATGAATATCAATGTGCAAAATTGACGTGTTGCGGGCGGTACGCCATTCTCATAGCTGCTGCTATGACATTGCAAATCCACGTACCATAGCGCTAAACTTAATTACAAATGCATGCACAAACATATATGAGCTGAAACAACTTACAGCCTTATGTGGGCCAAACCAGAGCGCTGCTATCCTTTATCCATGTCAGAAATTTGATTCTGCTCCCAAGTCACATAAGGCGGCAGTCCAGCCAGACCCAGCGCTGCTACCAGAGGGCAGTGCATCCTCCAACATTAAACAAAATACAATACTTTTGCACTTTTTGAATAGCTATTTTGAAATTTTAAAGGTTTGATTTGCGTCTCGATTCTTAAGCGGAAATTTGGGTTATGTCTTCAGCACATAGACTTCATAATGATATTGACAGGTCACATCCGTCATACACTGCGCCACGCCTTCAAGTAGGGGGCCTGCCCATATCAAGAGGAGTTAATCTCAAATACACGTACGCAGCGATCTAATGCCGGACTTAGGTTGAAAAAGTATGAAAGCTGTACCGCATACAAACAGGAAGGATTGTCTCAGGAGTGATTTGTTCGAGGATTCAAGGTAGTAATTATTTTTATCATATTTTTTGTACCATGCATGCATTTTGAAACATTGAAATAAATCAATGGGAGAAATTAGCAGCTACGGCATTGGCGTCATAGTTCGCAATATTTAGGTAAACTAAATGCTAACTGCACATTTTCTTTAGCTTTTGACCAAGAATTGAGGCTGTTTTACGTACATATCTTTACAGAATTCAGCACTTAAAGCATTTCTTCCCAAGAATTTTCACATGAAAAGCTTTTTTACGTCAGGCGGCCGCTAGCTACATTCACTAACAGACTAGTATTGTACTTCGACATATTTACGTAAAATAAATGCTAAATATATGTTTTTTTTTTTCTTTTTTCTTTTAACCAAGAATCGAGACTGTTTTACGTCCAATCTATGAAGAATTCGGGGATTTAAGCATTTATTCACAAGAATTTTCACAGGAAAAGCTGTGTTCACATCAGGCAGCCACTAGCTACATTCACCAACAGACTAGCATTGTACTTCAACATATTTACGTAAAATAAATGCCAACTGCACGTTTTTGTGTGTGTTGCTTTTAACCAAAAATCGAGACTGTTTTACGTCCATAACTATAAAAAAATTCATGGATTTAAGTAGAGCAGGGCGGTAAACCGAAAATTTACCGTTACCGAAATTCTTCACGATGACCGACGTAATTTTGACCATGTCGGTAAATTCGGTAATTTAATAAAAGAAGAAAATATAGTCTTTTCATCCCGCTTTGACTCTGTGTTGTTCGGCTATGTTCATTCCCCTTTAAGAAAGCAGACAGTGCGCTTACGTTTGGAGTCACATGGTTTTCAGGAAGCCAATCAAACAGAAGCCCGGTAGGCTAACGCTAGCAGCTAACGCTAGCGGCTAATGCTACAAGTAAACGGGATGAAGTCGGGCTTAAGTTAGCTTCGCCAAACTTTCACCCGACATTAGGTAAACTCTTGACGGGTTCCAGATAGGGATGGAAAAACCGAGGCTTTCTGAAACAATGAACCACTTTTAAGACAATTGCCCTAAATTGAATCACTGTTTGACACACTGCAAGAGCCCCATCTACTGGATAAACAGTGCACGTTTCTTTTTAAAAGTAAAGTTGACAAATTGCCTCAGCATTACATATCTTCAATAGAATTAAGTGGATGTCGTCTATTTCAACCAGGAGATCGTGTCGTTATTAAGTGTGATTTACACAATTAAAGTTGACCTCTTTAAGCCTGTGTCATCGCTTTTGTTTGTGAAGATGTGTTCAAAGCAGTATTTGTAATACACGACAGTGCTAGTCTTGTAAGTGGCTCGGCTCGTCCTAGATGACGGGGAGTAACTATGTATTGTTTATTTTTTTGTAAAAATTACAGTACAGTAAGCACAGTGCTTGGGAACAGGAATATTATTTATTGCATACTGTAAGGATTTCCAAAATCATAAGATGTAAATAATTGAGCCGAATAAAAGAAAGGAAAGGTTTGTGAAACATTTTATTTTTTAATTAAGTATAATTTCTGTGGGGCGGGTGGATGTGTCGTATTTGTATCTATTCTAAATATCTAAACGTATGCCACTATCTAGTGTATAACAATGCGGAATGAATTTAATGAAATTCAAGTGATGATATTTTTTCAAGTCATACAAGCTGTTATAAATGTTCACACAAGAATTCTTATTGTTTACAAGATTTTTTTTAATACTTAATGTTTAGACTGCATGTGAAATTGTTAAATTGAAAGCTGGTAAATAAATTTAATGAGAAACTGTTAATTTGTATTCCATGCATTGATTCAAATTTTCAAATTATATAACAGTTTGCTTGGGCGAATTTATCGTCATTTATCGGTATCGAGGTAAATCTGCTCAATTTATCGTTATACGTACTTAAGGCCATATCGCCCAGCCCTAGATTTAAGCATTTGTTCACAAGAATTTTCATTGGAAAACCTCTGTTTACATCAGGCTGCCACTAGCTACATTGACTAACAGACTAGCATTGTACTTCGACATATTTACGTAAAATAAAAGCTAACTGCACGTTTTTTTGCTGTTGACCAAGAATCGAGACTGTTTTACGTACATATCCATAAAGAATTTGGTGATTTAAGCATTTATTCACAAGAATTTTCACCAGAAAAGCTCTGTTTACATCAGGCGGCCGCTAGCAACATTTACTAACAGACTAGAATTCTACTTTGACATATTTACATAAAATAAATGCTAACTGCACTTTTTTTTTTTTTTTTTTTGCTTTCAACCAAGAATCGAGACTGTTTTACGTCCAAATATATAAAGAATTTGGGGATTTAAGCATTTATTTACAAGAATTTTCACCGGAAAAGCTCTGTTTACGTCAGGCGGCCGCTAGCTACATTTACTAACAGACTAGCATTGTACATTGTACAAGAATCGAGACTGTTTTACATCCATATCTATTAAGAATGAAGGGATTTAAGAATTTATTCACAAGAATTTTCAACGAAAAAAGTTCTTTGTCTGTGATTCCACTCGGTCAGCTTTGACGGCCTCGCCAACAATGCAGGCCCCCTATTTGTTGGCACCGCGCCCCGTCAATACATTATGAAGTCTATGCACTATTGTTTTCATAAATGATGACGATAACTAAAATTTTCTGTTGATGAACATTTTTTGATAATGACATAACGACAATGAGATAAAAAGGTGTCTTGGATGACTGTAACATAATGAGACGATTTCCAGTTTTGCTCTGACGAGACGAGCTGAAAATGCTCCAAAACTTAAGTTCACAATGTGTGACATGTGCGTATTGTGCATGAAGTTAGTCAGCCTGCATCCTTGCAGTGTTTGGTCGTGTCATCATGTGACGTGCTGCGTGCATTCTAAAGCCAAGGTATGACAACAGAAAGGACCAAATATCCAAACAATAAATTTCCCCGATAGCATCTATTTATTAATTTTCCGAGCGGCTTATCCTCACGAGGGACGCGGGGGTGCTGGAGCCTACCCAGCTAGCTATAGGCAGTGGGCGGGGTACAGCCTGAATGGGTTGCCAGCCAATCGCGGTCGATAGCATCTAGCACATGAATAATAGTGCAAAATTGCATTACTAGTGTGAGTAACTTAAATGCAGAGAAGTTCAATACAGGCACAAAACATGTGGCCCTTGCAATGTAACCAAGGAAAAATAATCAAAAAACAACTTCACTAAAAAGGTACAAGTTAATTATACATCAAAGAAATAAAATATAAACAATATCTGCCCAAGTCTTACCGTTTAACACCTCATTGCTAACATTAGCGAATAGCTTAAAGTCTCGCAGTGGGGTGGTGATGGCGGTCAAGTTGCCCAGCATGCTACCCAATCCCAGGAGCAGGAGCATGAAGAAGTACAGCACTGACCATAATTGAGGCAAGGGCATGTTTTGAATGGCTTCACTGTACACAATGAAGGCAAGACCAACACCTTCCACTGCCTGAAATAGATGAGAAAGAAAAACAGAGTTTAGTGATAAGGGTTTATAACCCCAACCTACCTTGGTTTTAAGAAGATTGTGGATACAAATGGACTTTACTCATGAAGGAAGTGGTAAAGGGCAATTACTGGCACACATCTATCAAACTTTAAATTGTGCCTGCATACTATAAATGACCTAAGAAAATATATCATCTATTTTTTTTTTTTTTTGAATAATGAGCTTATTAATCTGGAGGAGGACTAAAAAACCCTATTAAAAACTAGAAAATTCTGGAGTAATTATCTGTGGTTGGTAGTTATCTGTGATGGTTGGTATATGGTTGGTATGCAATAGGCAACATGGTGGCGGGCACAGACACAGCGGCTCGTAGCTCTCCCCAACAGTGCTTATATCTGTATTCTGCATATGTTTGCTTGTTAGTTTTAACCACTCCCACATCGGCTTTAATCTACTACTATCTAGTGGTTTTATTTCATTTTTTATTTTTAGATAATTTTATTATATGCTACCATTAGGGTTGTTCTGATCATGTTTTTTTGCTCCCGATCGTTTTAGTTTGAGTATCTGCCGATCCCGATATTTCCCGATCCGATTGCTTTTTTTTTGCTCCCGATTCAATTCCAATCATTCCCGATAATTTTTCCCGATCATATACATTTTGGCAATGCATTAAGAAAAAAATGAGTAAAACTCGGACGAATATATACATTCAACATACAGCACATAAGTACTGTATTTGTTTATTATGACAATAAATCGTCAAGATGGCATTTACATTATTAACATTCTTTCTCTGAGAGGGATCCACGGATAGAAAGACTTGTGACTTTGTATATTGTGACTAAATATTGCCATCTAGTGTATTTGTTGAGCTTTCAGTAAATGATACTGAAGGCCATCCCCAATGCATGATGGGAAGTGGAACAAAGACAAGTGAAACCACGACTGTCCGTAGTGCTACCAATTCATATATCTTCTCTGCGATGGGATATAACATAAGGTGTTAGGAAAAAGATCAATTGCTACCTTGCTTCCCCACATTTCTTCCCATGATATTTCTAATCGTAAGGAGAGGGATTGTAAGGCTTTAGCCAATTAAGATAAGGTTCCAAAGGCTGCCATAATTCACTCTACTCAAATTACGCTGCCTTTAAGCTCTCTATATAGGCAAAACGGCGCCATTACAGATGGAGCGCGACAATGCGTGAGTGGGTCGTGCAGCGCATGCATTAATTGCGTTAAATTTTTTAACGTGATACATTTTTTAAAAAATTAATTACCGCCATTATTGGGATAAATTTGATAACCCTACCTTAAGCCTAAACTAAAGACTCTGCATAAGTGTAACATATTATGTCTGTAACGTTGAATACAATTAGAAAACGATTTATTAAAAAAAAATAAAAAAGGCATGGCTGATATTTTTTTGCCGATTCCTATACTTTGAAAATGACGTGATCGGACCCGATCGATCGGCATCGCGATCGATCGGGACATCTCTAGTTACCATAAACTTCATAATGATATTGACGGTTCAGATTAGACCTTCACTGCACCATGCCTTTAAGTAAGCGGCCATCCCACAATCCACTTCAGTTTTTCGCACTCCGTCGCAGCAACACATGTAGCGATCCAACGCTGAATTTATGTTGAAAAAGTACGAAAGCTGTACCACATACAAACAGGAAGGGTTGTCTAATGAGTGATTTGTTTCGAGGATTCATGGTAATTATTATATTTTTCGTTTTTTCACAAGAATTTTCAACGTAAAAAGCTCTTTGTTGTAAGGCTGCCGCTACATGTCTAACAGACTAGCATCATTCTTCGACAAATTTACGTTAAATAAATGCTAACTGCACGTTTTTTTTTTTTTTTTGCTTTTAACCATGAATCGAGACTGTTTTACGTCCATATCTATAAAGAATTCTGGGATTTAAGCATTTATTCACAAGAATTTGAACAGGAAATGCTTTGTTTACATATGCCGGCCGTCACATTCACTGACAGGCTAGCATCGTACTTCGACATATTTACGTAAAATAAATGCTAATTGCACAGTTTTTTAAATTTTTATTTTATTTTAACCAAGAATCGAGACTGTTTTACGTTCATATCTATCAAGAATTTGGGGATTTAAGCATTTATTCACAAGAATTTTCACTGGAAAAGCTCTGTTTACATCAGGCGGCCGCTAGCTACATTCACTAACAGACTAGCATTGTACTTACACCTATCTACGTAAAATAATGGGATCGGATTTGAAATTGTCCACTCCTATGCGACTTGTCACGTTCAGACCGTCAAGTTAATGCCTAACTCAAGTCAGAAAAACACAAAAAAATCTGATTCGTGCATTACGACCTGCGGCATGAACCTAACCTAAGTGTATCTCACAATGTACTTAAAGTATTGTTGTATTTGTAGAACGATTGCAGTGGATTGTCAAATAATACATGGGGCCCTGAAACGTTCAACACTTCCTCATTTACTTCGTCTGCACACTTTCATGTTCAACACAACGACAGACAGTAATGTAGCACCACGTCTGGCTGAGTGTATATTGCACTATATAACAACATATATCTTTTCTCATGTTTGATTTTGTTTCAAATGTTAAATGCACTTTCTTTGTTCATTATCGCTTTAATTAGGAACAGAGTTGGAGTCTCTTGTATAAATAAAATGCTCTTAATCCCAAGGGATTGTTCTATGTGTATTAACAGTGTTAAATTCACTGGCACTTTCAGTTCTAATAAAGAAAAAAGAAGTTTAAATAGAAGGCTTTCCGAATACCTTATTTGTCATTATTTTTTATTTTGCCAAGAAATCGTAACCGATATCGGAAAATCTGATTTGTGAAGAAATAATTGGGATTTTCTTGTTAGGCAAAATAAGTCGGGGTCACTTCCTGTTGATATGGGGGAGTTTCGGGCTCATTTCACTTCTGGCTTATTTAGGGGCATTTCGGGGTCACTTCCTGTTATTGGAATTGACATTTATGGCCGGCACTGGTATTGATGTATATGGATATCGAATTTGTGGGTGCTATTAACTAGGGTTGTACCGATCATGTGTTTTTGCTCCCGATCCCGATTGTTTTAGTTTGAGTATCTGCCGATCCCGATATTTCCCGATCCGATTGCTTTTTTTTTTTGCTCCCGATTCAATTCCAGTCATTCCCGATAATTTTTCCCGATCATATACATTTTGGCAATGCTTTAAGAAAAAAATGAATAAAACTCGGACGAATATATACATTCTACATATAGTACATAAGTATTGTATTTGTTTATTAGGACAATAAATCCTCAAGATGGCATTTACATTATTAACATTCTTTCTGGGAGAGGGATCCACGGATAGAAAGACTTGTAATTCTTAAAGGATAAATGTGACTTTGTATATTGTGACTAAATATTGCCATCTAGTGTATTTGTTGAGCTTTCAGTAAATGATACTGTAGCCATTTAACTTCTGCCCAAATGCATGATGGGAAGTGCGACCATGACTGTGCGCAGTGGTACCAATTGATATATCTTCTCTGCGTTGGGAAATAATATAGGGTGTTAGGACAAAGATCAATTACTACCTTTCTTCCCCACATTGCTTCCCACGATATTTTGTAATCATAGGGAGAGGGATTGTAAGGCTTTAGCCAATTAAAAAAAGGCTCCAAAGGCTGCCAAAATTCACTCTACTCATTTTAAGCTGCCTTTTAGCTCTATATATACTGTAGGTAAAACGACGCCATTACAGAATGAACGCGACAATGCGTGGGTGGGTCGTGCAGAGCATGCATTAATTGCGTTAAATATTTTAACGTGATAAATTTTTTAAAAAATTAATTACCGCCGTTAATGGGATAAATTTGATAACCCTACCTTAAGCCTAAACTAAAGACTCTGGATGAGTGTAACATATTATGTCTGTAACGTTAAATACAATTAGAAAACGATTTAATTTAAAAAATATATGTACAAAAAAAAGGCATGTCCGATATTTTTTTGCAGATTCCGATACTTTGAAAATGACGTGATCGTAGAGATGTCCCGATCGATCGGCATCCCGATCGATCAGGACATCTCTACTATTAACTGTCAATGGGACCCAATAAAGATTTGCTTCTGGGTTAGAGTGCAATATGAATGGAAGCCAATGGAGAATTTTGTTGGTCCAATATTGTTGACTATGGAATCCAATTATTCCACGGGGTACAATGCAATGATTCAGAAAAAACTTGGAAACGCCGCTCAGTTGGGGTTAGCATGTCGGCTAGCTGTCACGCCTCCTGCTTTGTTTACGCTCTTTCCTCTATCTTCGAAGCAGGGGGAGGGAAATGACAAAAGCCTGACTAACTCTGGTGGCATAAAATACCGTTTGGGAGGTTCAAGAAGTCAACAGTTTTTACCATTTTGCAGTAATTTTGCCTTGTCGTAATGAATAAATGCATTTTAAATATTTAAGATTCCCTTTAAGCCAAGTGAAAATAAGAGGGGATTTAAATAGTGGGTAAAAAAGGGAATTATATCAGTCAAATCAACCTGAGGAGCAACATTTGAAAGACAGCTGCAACAAGTGAATCATGATGAAACCGTTAAATCGTGATATTATATTTCTAAGAAAGGTTTTTTTTAAAGTATGAAAATCAAAGGAGAAAATCTCCAGGGAGATGTTGGGTGTAACCAACTGCTTATGAGGTCATATGTAGGGACTCAAATAAGAATTACGTACGTATATCTGAGCTAAAAATAACACTGACAGCAGATAAAAATTTGACTAATTGTATTAAAAGGGGATGGGAAATATGTAATGGATAGAAATGACAGCCAACCAATGTCTAAATATGTTCAAAGAACATCAGACAAGCACTACCTCACAGACATACAGTGCAGGGAGATTGCATGAAGAAATAAATATGTATGATTATCTGTCACTCCCCCCCCCAAAAAGCATAAACACTCCCAAAGAAAGACTACACAAGTTGAAGTAAATGTGGCGAATTGGAAGCGAATTATGGTTTTGTAAAAGGTTTTGGATCAAAACTAAGTACTAAGAGTACTTTGCCTGGTGCGTCAGTTTTTTCAGAAAACTTTTGGATGCGATAGCATTTAGTAACTGTTGGCCAATATCATTGACTCACATGGACCTGAACTTCAATAGCCATCTAAAGATTAGCACTAAATTGGAAAAACTGTCTATGCAATAATTTATAGTAGTAGCTTCATGCAATGGCAGGTTTTATGCTATTATTATACACTGCTGGCCGGTATTGGCACCAGGGGCGTTGCCGGCGTTACACGCTCTGCCAACCCAAAGAAAACTGGATGTAGTACTAACGGCAGTCTGGACACCGCATATGGTATCCCATTTATATTGTACTGCGTTGTTAAGTCCTCTTTCACCTTAAAAAAAAAAGTGGGCACTACACACACTTACGCATATTTTTATTTTTATTATTATTATTATTATTTTTACATTTTACCATAGTTTTCACCAGTTTTCACCTGGCTGTTGAGTTTGGTTTTGAAGCATTCTGAGGGGGTCAAAGTAGGGCTCAAAGCGTCGGCGGGACAAAGAATGACTGCTAGGAGGCACTACATTGTGTATTTGGAATTTTTCTTTACAAGGTATCAAAGATTGCACATGTCTTGACCTGCCTGCCAATTTTGATGCATTTTGAAGCATTCTAAGGTGGTCAAATTGAGCTCATAGGGGCTGTTGAACAAGGAATAACTATAATAATAATAGGGCTGTCAAAATTATCGCGTTACGGGCGGTGATTAACGTTAAAATATTTGACGCAATTAACGCACATGCCCCGCTCAAACAGATTAAAATGACAGCAGTGTAATGTCTGCTTGTTACTTGTTTTTTGGTGTTTGGTGCCCTCTGCTGGCGCTTGGGTCCAAATGATATTATGGGTTTCAGCACAATGCGTGAGCATGGTGTAATTATTGACATCAACAATGGCGAGCAACTAGCTTATTTTTTTGAGTGAAAATTTTACAAATTTTAATAAAAAGAAAACATTAAGAGGGGTTTTAATATAAAATTTCTATAACTTGTACTAACATTTATCTTTTATGAACTACAAGTCTTTCTATCCAAGAATCTCTTTAAGAGAATATTAATAATGTTAATGCCATCTTATTGATTTATTGTTATAATAAACAAATACAGTACTTATGTACCGTATGCTGAATGTATATATCCGTCTTGTGTCGTATTGTTCCATTCCAACAATAATTTACAGAAAAATATGGCATATTTTATAGATGATTTGAATTGCGATTAATTATGATTAATTAATTTATAAGCTATAATTTACTCGATTAAATAATTTAATCGTTTGACAGCCCTAAATGATAATAAAACCGAGGAACCACAATAGGTTACCTAAAAAACATTGTCACCTGCTTGTCCATACTGTTTAGTTATGGATGTGTTCTAAGTCAAATAAAATCAAATCAACTTTTATTTGTTCAGACCAAATCACAACAACAGTTATCTCAAGGAGAAAACAAAACATGTTTTAAGGTGCAGTAGACCTACGCTGGATCTTGACCTACTTGAGCATTGTAGCTTTTTTTTTTTTTTTTTTTTTTTGCCACCCCAGGTAAGACTAATGCCCACCCACACCTGGCATCCTGGTAACACCACTGATTGGCACCCCTGTAATTCTGTCAGATAATGCTCAATTTCTCCCAGAAAATCATTGCAATTACAAACGCATTGGTAGTAATATCTTCATTTATTTTGCTTGCAATGGAAAAAAAACAGAATGAAAAAAAAAAATCATGATCATTTAACACAAAACTCCCAAAATGGGCCGGACAAAAGTATTGGGACCCTCACCCTACTACTTGGTAGCACAACCTTCAGACAAAATAACTGCAAACATCCGCTTCCGGTATCCACCAATGAGTTTCTTACAATGCTCCACTGGAATTTTAGATCATTCTTCTTTGGCCAACTGCTCCAGGTCTCTGAGATTTAAAGGGCTGCCTTCTCCAAACTGCCATTTTCTGATCTCTCCACAGGTGTCCGATGGGATTCAGGTCTGGACTCATTGCTGGCCACTTTACAAGTCTCCAGTGCTTTCTCTCAAACCATTTTCTAGTGCTTTTTGAAGTCTGTTTTGGGTCATTGTCCTGCTGGAAGACCCATGACCTCTGAGGGAGACCCAGCTTTCTCACACTGGGCCCTACATTATACAGTGATACCTCAGCTCACGAACATAATTGGTTCCCAGAAAGTGTGTGTAAGGCGAAAAGTTCGTCTTCCGAACATTTATTTCCCATAAGAAACCATTAAAATGAGAATAATCCGTTCCCAGGTCCCCATAAAACATAATTTTCTACTAAATAAGCCTTAAAACTACACAAAAATATACCTTATTTTATGTATAATAAATGTGCTATTGTATTATAATTAAAGAAATAAACTGTACTGTATAATAAAGTCGTTTTATTTACCTTTGTGATGGTAGTTGATGGCTTGATGGAATGGAGTGGGAGGAGAAGGGAGGGAGGGAGTTACTGGTTGGAAGGAGAGTGTTACCGGCAAAGTGCGCAGTTAGCGTAGACTCCACTGCTGTGCCCCCCACATGCTTTTGGTTGTTAATAAAAGCCATCCGACGCCTCTGGGTGTTTGTATGCACGCCGCCACCTTTCTGGAGAGGAAATCGGGCGAACCGAAGACAACCGACGACGAGCCAACGTGACTCGCCGGTCCACTTCTCACTACGGTGGGAAGCTGAAAGCACCGCCAATTACCAGTCGAGGGCGAATTGGTAACACGAGTCACCTTCCATAAGGACTGTAGGTAACTCTTTTTCGGTCCCATAATAGCAAAAGTACACTCAATATGGTCCAAAATCTCTATCAAACACAAACCACGTCCGCACTCAACGAAAGTGAGGGGACGAACTGGGACGCCGTGAGCGTGCGTCAGCTTCTCGTGGCGCTTTTCGACCGTGTGAATTGGTTCGTCCGCCGAAAACTACTTCGTCAGCAGAGACTATATGCTCGCGAATTTAATGTTCTTGAGGCGAAAAGTTCGTGAGCTTAAGCGTTCGTGAGCCGAGGTATCACTGTACTCCAAAATTTGTTGGTAGTCTTCAGACTTCATAATGCCATGCACACGGGCAAGCGGTCCAGTGCCAGAGGCAGCAAAGCAACCCCAAAACATCAGGGAACCTCCGCCATGTTTGACTGTGGGGACCGTGTTCTTTTCTTTGAAGGCCTCGTTTTTTTCCGTGTAAACTCTATGTTGATGCTTTTTCCCCAAAAAGCTCTCCTTTTGTCTCATCTGACCAAAGAACATTCAAATTCAATTCAAATTCATTTTATTTGTACCCGGGGGGCAATTAAAAAGGCATAACCAGCAGCATGGCAGGACAAACAAACCACCAACAGTACAAAAACACACATAAAGTGCGACAGTAAAAATATCAAGTTACTGCCAAATAAAAAATGCTCTATGCATGATGTTAAAGTGCTATGTGCATTCAGTCCGTCAGTGGCAGTTGGGACAAGGCAGGGTCATTGTTCAGGAGCAGGACTGCTATGGGGACAAATGTGGCCCTCCTCCTTTGTGTTCTGCAGCGTGGGCATCGCAGCCTGCGACCTAATGGGAGCCACTCGAACACTGAGTGTAGTGCATGTGAGGGGTTGTGCAGGATCCTGTGAGCAAAGCGGATGGTCTGTTGTTCGCAAAAAGCAGGTAGAGTTCTAACTTGGTGGCCGATGATTTTAGAACAGACCTTGGTGACGGTGAGTAGATGTGTGCGCGATCTGGCAGGGTGATGGAATGAAACCAGGAGACGAATGGGAATGTTAAGATGCTCTCAATGAAGGTGTGATAGAAGGTGAGGAGAATTTCTTTATTAACTCCAAATGATGTCAGCTTTCTGAGTAGATATTGCCTCCGATGGCACTTCCTGAGGATCTCCTGAGTGTTAGAGGAAAATCTCAGAAGATTGTACCCAAATATCTATATCCCACCACCTCCACAGGCTCCCCCTGAATGTTGGTAGTGATGTCCTCTGCCAGTTGTCTCTGCTTGCTGGAGAAAATTACAATCACCTCTTTGGTCTTGGTAGGGTTAAGCTGGAGACAAGCGCCCTCACACCAGGTGATGAAGTCCTGCATACCAGAGCTGCGATGAAGATTGAGGGCAGAAAGCAGAGAGATTCTTCCAAAACGTTTTTGGCTTTCCCAGGTAAGTTTTGGCAAGCTCCAGCCAGGCTTTTTTTATGTCTCTGGGTCAGAAGTGGCGTCTTCCTGGGTATCCTACCAAAGAGTCCCTTTTCATTCAGACACTGACGGATAGTATGGGTTGACACTGTTGTACCCTTGGACTGCAGGACAGCTTGAACTTGTTTAGATGTTAGTCGATGTTCTTCAGCCACCAAACGCACAATCTTTCCTTGAAATCTCTCGTCAATTTTTCTTTTCCATCCACATCTAGGGAGGTTAGCCACAGTGCCATGGGCTTGACACTTATTGATGACACTGCACACGGTAGACACAGGAACATTCAGGTCTTTGGAGATGGACTTGTAGCCTTGAAATTGCCCATGATTCCTCACAAATTTGCTTCTCAAGTCCTCAGACAGTTATTTGGTCTTCTGTCTTTTCTCCATGCTCAATGTGGTACACACAATGACACAGGACAGAGGTTGGGTCAACTTTAGTCCATTTCAACTGGCTGCAAGTGTGATTAAGGCCATGTCCACACGTAGCAGGGTTTTTAAAAAACGAGGATTCTGCCCTAATACGTCGGGGAAAAATAATTGCATCCACACCTGCAAGTTTGTGTAGAAAAAAAAAGTAAAAACTTCCACAGGCAGCCGCTTTCATTCATTTTTAAGTACATTCAAAACAATAAAATAATTGTCCAAAATGCCCACTATTCAATAAGAAGCACAGCAAGAGTTTGTAATAAAAAAATGGAAGCAAAAAACCGCATATTTAATATACTCCAAATGTAAAAATTGGTCTCATGTGTGACTTGAGGACAAAATTTGTCGCAGCCAGTGACGTGTGACGTAAATCTTCGGTTATCAGTGTCCACATGATGGAGCCACAAACGCAGAATTCGCAAATCTTCACCTTCCCCATCGTTTTTAAGAACCCTGGTTTAATTCTGCGTGCGCGTGTGGATGATAGGTCAAACCGTAGAAAAATATCTTCTTTTTGCTAAATACCCTGCTACGTGTGGACATGGCCTTAATTTTTGCCACCACCTGTTTTGTGCCACAGGTAAGTAACAGATGCTGTTAATTATACAAATTAGAGAAGTATAACGTGATTTTTCAAAGGGTGCTAATACGTTTGTCCTGCCCATTTTTGGAGTTTTGTATAAAATGATCATGATTTAATTTTTTCCATTCTCTTTTGTGTTTATTCATTGCGAGCAAAATAAATGAAGATATTACTACCAAAGCATGTGTAATTGCAATCATTTTTTGGGAGAAATGGACCATTATCTGACAGAATTGCAGGGGTGCCAATACTTTTGGCCAGCAGTGTAAATCTTATGCTCAATTTAATTGAAGTCCGTTGCAATTAATCAAGAATGCTGCTGCCAGAGTCCTTACGAATGCTGTTCAAGAAAACTGGACCATATTCAAGTCATAAAACATCTACAGTTTAGGGTGGCCATTTCCACAACACCAAAAAGACATTTTAGGACATTTCATGAGGAACAAAAAATGAGGGAGAGGTGGCATTTAGTTATTATGTACTTCAACTGCTGAACTAACAACCTGAAGATTTGAGGTGTGCTAAAACTGTCAGATCATTCAAATCAGAACCAAAAACAATATTGTTGATGGCAATGTACTCCGAACCCAATTATTTGCTGTAAATTGATACCCTTACTTTTCAAATATGCAATGTATGACTTGTACTTTTGATCATTTTAATGTGTTTACTTTATTGTGTTGCTGTTTTTAATGTGATGTTAAGCAATTTGAATTACCTAGTGTTGAATGGTTCTATACAAATAAATGTCCCAGTCGCTTTAGAATGACAAATGACTAGACCCAAGAATTCTAAGTCCTTTACCGCCACAGAGAACTGGGTTACATTGAACAACAACTCATAAGAGCGCAATTGTTTGCAGCCACCACTATTTTCCAAGAGGATTGTGGCGTTCATAATCCATTCAAACAATTTCTATACTGCTTCTCGCACAGGTGTCAAACTCAAGGCCCAAAGGCCAGATCTGGCCCGCCACAACAGTAGTATTTATTTGTTTGTTTGTTTGTTTTCGGAGTAATTTTTAAAAAATGTTACGGAGGAAAACAGAAAGAATATCTACTGTCCCACGCCCCTCTTTATTTTTTTAAAAAATTTAAGTAACATGAATAGATATGACATGAAATAAATATACAGTACAATAATCTGTGTTATTAAGAGGTTCAAAAAGAGTATTTTGACCATTTTTAGGTCAACAATGTATCGAAACGATTTATCGACTATCAAAATAGTTGTCAAATCCTTTGATTAGATGATTAATAACAGATTCCTAGTTGACAGACACCAAATGAAGCCATAACTACAATGTGGCGCTTCCCTCCACAAAGATGCATTATGGTTTATCCTCATCTGGATGGCAGGTGAGCTCGAGCCTGACAATACAGCCTGCCAGTCAAAATGACATTCATCACTGTCTTGTGTGTACAGTATGTGAATGAATAGTCAAGATCATGCTAGCACAAATGAGTAAAAAAAAAAAACTGATTAGCTCAAGAAGAGTGGAATGAAGAAATACATACTGTGTCGAGTTCACTCGTTAAGTCACACTCTTCCAGTTTATTGCCAAGCTCAGCGATCTGCTCCGGGTATGTTGCATTGAGTTTTTGAACCCATTCAAACACATTGTCCATGTTAATAGTGTCCTCTGCGAGATTAAAAGTATTCAGCAGCAATATGCGTGTCCTGCAAGAGGGGAGAGTAGCACTGTTCATTCTTTCAATAGACAGTTGCCAAGTTTTGCAAACCACTGTATTATATGTTTTACACAACATACAGTACTAACATGATTCGATTTTGGGTCATTAAGATTCGTTTGGATCATTACTCATGTACAAAAGTGAGCAAAACTCACCTCTCCAGGCAGTTTTCATAGTTAACTGTTGCTTTAAAGCCATATATAGAAAAGGTGACGATGGAAGCAAAAATGGATGTTCCACTGTTGATGATAGAGACAATGATGGCCTGATACTCAAAATTATTGTTGTACTGGTTGTAGCTGGAAAATGCTATCAGTGACCCAAATCCCAAACCCAGAGAATAAAAAATCTGCGTGGCAGCATTTATCCATGCAGTGGGATTGGCCAGCTCTTCCAACTAAAAGCAGGGACACACATGGGTAAACAGCACATTAATTTGTGTGTTCTCCTTGGCCTTTTACTGAGGAAAAAAAAAACATTTAATATTGCACTGTTGTAATAATGGCATAATTCCTAAATCCTTACCTTGGGGGTGAACATGTATGCTATACCATTGATGGCACCAGGAAGAGTTAAACCCCTAATGAGGTAGATAACCAACACCACATAGGGAAATGTAGCAGTGAAGTAAACCACCTACGGACATAAACAAACAGTGTTTTGCTCTAAATTAGTTCTGTCAATCTTTAAATGATTAACTCAGCATTTTCTGCATTTTTATTTATTTATTTATTCTTTAAAAGTCCAATTCAAAACCACTCCAGGCCTCACCCTTCAAGGGACCGCGCCGAGTGATGACAGGGCTAGCGTTTTTATAGTTCTAATGCCAATGAGAAAGTTCATCTCAGCCTCTGGGCCCAGCGCCATGGAATTTCACACGATGCAAAAGTACTTGCCGGTGGTGAAAATGTAAACAATAAATTCCTATGTCCTGTTATCACTATTTTGAAAAGGAGAATCAAATGTGTACAGAAAAGGGAGGAGCCACTTCTGTGCATAAGTAAGAGAAATGTAATAGAACAGCAATGTGTTTAGTTTAGGGATGTCCCAATCGCAAGTTTTTGAACACGAGTCCACGCCACCTGACTTTGAGAATCTGCCGCCATCGAGTCCCGATCCAATACCAACAAAAATTATTAATTATTTGAACAAAAGTTCCAAACATGTTACAGTACTGTACTTTTTACAGTACTTCCTCTTCTGCTTTTCCAGGAGTGTTGCGGATTATAAGACGTTTATAAAGTGCAGAAAATAATTATTTGAACACCCTTCTATCTAGCAAATTCCCCCACTTAGAAATCATGGAGGAGTCTGAAATTGTCATTGTGGCTGCATGTTCAGTTAGAGAGATATAATCTAAAAAAAAAAAATCCAGAAATCACAATGCATGATTTTTTAACAATTTGTGTGATACAGCTGCAAACAGTATTTGAACACCTGTCTATCAGCAAGAATTCTGACCCTGAAAGACCTCTTAGTCCGCCTAATAAAAATCCATCTCCATGTATTATTCTGCATCGGATGCACTTGGTTGAGGTCGATGGCAGCATAAAGACACCCGTCCACCCCATACAATCAGTAGGACTCAAACTTGTAACATAGTCGAGACCAAAGAGCTGTCCAAAGACACCAGAGACAAAATTGTTCACCTCCACATGACTGGAATGGGCTACGGCAATTGCCAAGCAGTTAGGCGAAAAAAGGTCCACTGTTGGAACAATCATTAGAAAATGGAAGAAGCTAAACATGATGGTCAATCCCAATCGGAGTGGAGCCCCATGTAAGATATAACCTCATGGGGTCTCAATCATCCTAAGGAAGGTGAGGAATCAGTCCAGAACTACACGAGAGGAGTTGGTCAATGACCTGAAAAGAACTGGGACCACCGTTACCGAGGTTACTGTTGGTAATACACTAAGACATCATGGTTTGAAATCATGCATGGCACGGAAGGTTCCCCTGCTTAAACCATCACATGTCAAAGCCCATCCTAAGTTTGCCTATGACCATTTGAATGATGCAGAGGAATCATGGGAGTTTTGTGGTCAGATGAGAGTGAAATAGAACTTTATGGTCATAACTCCACTAACCGTGTTTGGAGGAAGAAGAAGAATGATGAGTACTATCTCAAAAACACCACTCCTACTGTGAAGCATGGGGGTGGTAGCATCATACATTACAGGTGTTTTTCCGCACATGGGACAGGATGAGTGCACTGTATTAAAGAGAGGATGACTGGGGCCCTGTATTGTGAGGTTTTGGAGAACAACCTCCTTCCCTCAGTCAGTGCATTGAAGATGGTTTGTGCCTGGGTCTTCCAACATGACAATGACCCTAAGCATACAACCAGGAAAACCAAGGAGTCGCTCCGTAAGAAGCATCTTTTGTCCAATGGCAAGCATTGCCTAGCCGGTCTCCAGACCTAAACCCAATAGAAAACCTTTGGAGGGAGGGGTTATTCATTCATCTTCTGAACCGCTTATCCTAACGAGAGTCGCAGGGGTGCTGGAGCCTATGCCAGCTAACTCCAGGCAGAAGGCGGAGTACACCCTAAACAGCTTACCAGCCAGTCGTAGGACACATATAGACTACCAACCATTCAGGCACACACTCACACCTACGGACAATTTGGAGTGTTTTATCAGCCAATGCCATGCATGGATGTGGCAGGAAATCCAAGATACCATTACAGGCACAGGAAAAACATACAAACTCTGGTCTTACTTACATAAATTCATGATTAGTGCAAAACTGTCACTCAATAATAACAATATGCTAGGTGTCAATCACGTTGTCTAAACAAACACGACGGATTGAACCCACAATCTCAGAACAGTAAGATGGACGTGTTAACCGCTGTCCCACTGTGCCGCCTTAACAATGTGAATTATTTTAAAACAGTAATGTAAAAAAAAATGCTTGTCTTCATAAAAGGCTTCATTGAGTAAGTCCACTCAAATCCACCCACCCTTTGACGCTCAAGAGAACAGCCTCTCACTTAAACAATAAGTTGCCACAACACACTTATGACTGGGCTGCAGGTTTAACGATGATGAACACATTTGTGCCTTTGATCGTGCAAGATCAAAGCTACAAACCTGTCAATCATCATTAACTTAAGTACCAAACATCAGCTACACTGGACACTTGGGTCGCACTGCTTAGCAGGAGGGAAAGTGTGGCGCTGTACGAGTATGAACCAGAAAAACAAACATATTTTTCAAATTAAAAACCCAATCTTTTGCACCCGATTCCAATCCTCTGAAAAATGGCATGATCGGCCTGATTTCCGATCACGTAATCGGATTGGGACAGCCCTAGGTTAATTCTTGTGAATAAATGGAAATATCTATCTACATTGTTTAACAGTAGTTCTCTTATTATTACGCTTTGCAAACTTGTCTTACCTTGCCAGATGACTTTACTCCATGGATAACGAAGAGGTAGGTAATCACCCAAGCCAGCAGGAAACACAAAGCCTGGCTTGTTCGAATGCCTCCATTCTCTTCAATTGAAGAAGCAATGTTCAGTGTTTCTCTAAAAAAGAAATACTGGGTTGGAGAAGCCTTTTGGCATTCCTCTACAGGGCCTGTCAGGTTAGCATTAACCGGGCAATTTGACCAGGGCAGAACAGACTGTAAAAACAAAGCAGAGAAAAGTTTTTGTAAACGCACAAATGACCACCGAATTTCCTATAGACTGTTATCATATTAGGAAAGGTGAGATTTAGTAGCTCACTTGAAATGAATTAAAGAGGTACCAGAAGCTCCATGCATTGATGATGTTGTAGTAGAGGCAGATATAAATGGATGCCACAACACTGGCAAGACCTGAAATGAAAGAGTTAAAATTATTTCCTTTTGTTTTTAACATCTAACGCCTCTTTCAGACTCATATCCCACTAAATTCCCGTGTAAGGTGATGTGTTTACCCGTGTAAGGCTTTCAGACATGGGGAGATGTACCGGGAATTACCCGGGTTGCACACTTTCAGACTTGTCCCATGTTGGCGACTCGCCGCTCTCTGTACGGGGATGGCGGGGCCCGGGACTTTATAATCCGGACATGATGTCATTTTTGGTTGGCATTGGCAACAAAATAAACCAAAGTCCATTTCCACTGATGGACGATGGACTGTCTCTTCCTCGGCTCTAAGATCCAGTATCAATTTAATTTTGTTATGTTTCCGGTTTAAAATTTGCTATCTTTCCAGTTTGTTATGTGGATAATTTCGATGTTTGTTTACCGCCTTTCATCTTACCGCAAAGAAAAAGGAAATGACGATAGGGCCACCATTTACGTTACATACATCAGCCTTAGCGCTGTGACCTGGGAATCAAACGGCTGCTTCCACACATGGCGCGTCCAGGGTAAGTCCTGGACTTTATACTAGGACGCGACCTAGTTAATGTCCGTGTCATCTCCGTGTCAGACGACCTGGGAAATTGCTTTCAGATAAAAGGGCTACCCAGGATTTAACCGTAATTCAGTGTATGTCAGAAAGGGGCTAGAAGGGGATAAAGGTAGGAACCTCTGGGTACCTCACAATACGTTAAACGATACAAGGCTCACGATAACGATCATCTCACAATATGGCAATATAACAATTATCGATACATCGTAGAGGTGTGCATCGGCACTGCCCTCACGATTCGATTCGATTATGATTCGGAGGGCCACGATTCGATTCGATTCAATTCGATTCAGAGGGTCACGATTCGATTCGGTTCGATTCGATTCGGCAATGCATTGCGATGCATTAAAGCCTGGGATGCATTAAAATTCTAAAGCAAAGCATATTTTTCGTGAATCATGAGGCAACACAAGCAGTCAGACATTAAACAACTTTTTATTGGCTCTTGTCTCACTCCTGGTTGAAGTCAAATGAAAATACTTTCAGATATATACTGTATATTAAAAAAAACAAAAAACAGATCACAGCATTTAATTAGTGCTTTGAAAGAGACCAGGGCTTCCTCTTTTTTTACACACAGTAGCAGCCTTTCACACAGTGCAACATCTGAACTGTGCAAAATCAGTAATAACAGTCATTGTATTTTAGTCACAACGGCCCATCAATAAAAATATTTAAGTAAATATTAAAGAAAATGATAAAGAAAATGTTGTAGTGCAGCAGCATCTTTATCGCAATATCAATCCAGGGATCAGTTCAGTTGCAAACAAAAAATCAACTAAATCGCAATGTAGAACAAAAATAAAATGTAGGCCTAGCCCACTATATATGTGCAATAGAGGTTAGATCGGGCCTAAAAAATCCAGCCCGACCCAACACGGCCGGCTGGTATTGAAGCCCGACCCGGCCCGAGCCCGATCAATTAACTAGATTTGCAGGCCAAGCCCGAAAAACCCGATTTTTTTTTGTTTTTGTTTTTTTTGGGAGTGACGCGGAAAAAAAAAACGCAGCAGCAGCAATTTATTTTCATTTCTTCGAGTTGGCAGAAAAAACGCAAGTTTTCTTAATGTTTAAATAGTCTACATATTTTTATGATCATTATAAAAGCATTTACCCAACCAAATAACGCCGGGAAAGTTTAATATTAAAAAAAAAAAAAAAAAAAAAAAAACATGCGGTTTTGCAGACACACAGAGGAGAAGATTCAAAAGGATCACATTTGTGTTGCCTTTGTGTGCATAAATAAAAGTGTCTTTCGTAACGAATTCTCAGTTGGCAGAAAAAAACGCAAGTTTTCTTAATGTTTCAATAGTCTACATATTTTTATGATCATTGTACTGTAAAAGCATTTACACAACGAAATAACGCTGGGAAAGTTTAATATAAAAAAAAAACATGCGTGTTCATGTGCGTGCACGAGCAAATCCAATTTTTTTTTTTTTTTTTTTTTTCATAAGCGGCCCGACCCGACCCAACCCGAACGTGAATGCTTAACATTCCCGAATACCCGAATTTCGGGTAAAAATATTAATCGGGTTCGGGCACAAGAGCTAACCTCTAAGAGATAGGACATAACAATGGCTGAAGCGGAGAAAGAGGGAGCGAGAAAGATTATTGATGCACCTAAGACATTGAAAGCAGACATCTGGAGACATTTTGGCTTCTACGAGGTTGGTGGGAAACTTGACCAGAGTTATGCAGTGTGTAAAAAATGAAACATGAGAATAATAATACAAATGGGGAAACCAAATCCGTTGCATCACCGGAATTGCGCAGGGAAGATTTTTGAACTTATATATTTTAAAACGCGCTGAATCGATTCGGCTTGTTGCCCGCATCGAATCGACTCGTCCATGCCCCGCATCGGGATGCATCGCCGCATCGATTATTGTTGACACCACTAATACATCGCTTAGGAAATAATTCTACAAAATTTTACTAGACAAGTAATAAACAGAAAAACAGTGGAGCAATGTAACAAAGTAAAAATACTTCATTACTGTACTTAAGTACATTTTTGTGTATCTGTACTTTACTACGTTTTTACTAATAGAATAGAATAGAATAACACATGACTTTCTTTGTATGTTTTTTCTCTTATTATGAATTAAAAGTTTCGTTTTCATGCCTGCGGCACGAATCAATAAGCCCCGTGCAACTATACCGTAATTCCCTGTAACTCTGAATTGTGAATTTAAATGGTTCAACTATACTCTTTATGTATCAGGCAGTTAACCACGGTGAACTACTCTGTAAACAAGTTGAAGTAGCAGATTAATTGCCGTCTTTTAGCTGACTATGACTACAATGACAATTAAATGCGATTTGAGTAAGAGGCTCTCACTCAAGAGCTTTGTCTCATATTGCGTTAACATGATATGTGGTATTTGAACTGATGCTATTTATTGTGATTTGTTTATCTGACTAAAATGAATAGAACCAATCTGTATGAATGAATTGCCTATCTTTGGGACATAACCTCAAAAATTTTGTATGTGTGCTCAATATAATTTCCAGCTGTTTTATAAGCATTTGATTTGTTATTGCAGTCCCTGTAATCTGTAACAAGTTGTATTATTTTCTATTTCTAGTTGACTCAAATGGCAATAGTCTTGCAAATGCATATTAGAAAGTTATTTGCTCGCAGGAAGGATAAATCAGCAACGATGAAATAGAGAGGTAAGTTCGGCAACTTAAACCACTTTTAGGTCACGACTCACAACCTACCAGTTGAGAATCACAAAGTAGAGCAGCAGAGTGAAGGAAGAAGTGAAGGAGAGATGGAAGTTGATGAGCAGAGGTGAATTCACTATCAACAAGGGATGTCCCAATTTTGATTTTGAATAGTGATTGCTGAAAAACAAAAAACTACTTTTTTACAGAAACTTGTATTCTGGTTTGATTCTATATAGTTTAAAGCGCAATTTCTGACTTTTTATAATACAAAGTGCTAAAAAAAATTTCGGTCTTGTGACGCCCCTGATGTCACACCCAGAATGAGTTGCAAATGTTTGCAGTCTGCTAGCATGCTATCAATAAACGGAGTTTGACTTTTGGGGTAGGGGGGCACAACATGTTGATGACCCAGAAACGCAGTGTCAGCAATAAAATTAACTTACAAGAATATTTGTAAGTTGACAATGAGCATTTTTTGTTTCCCATCATTCTTGAGGGGAATTCTAAATCAGGCTGTTTAGGCAATACTTTTCGGCAAGATCGTCATCCATTTAATATGGCACGCCCGCCAGTGTCGTGCCAATGTAGTTACCCCAGTCAAAAATTGGTAGATTTACGTCTTTATTATTCAAACAAAAGAAAGTTGCTTCAATTAAAATTAGGGCTGTCAAAATTATCGCGTTAACGCGTGGTAATTAATTTTTTAAATTAATCACGTTAAAATATTTGACGCAATTAACGCACAGGTCCCGCTCCGAAAGTATTCTGCCTTTTGGTAAGTTTTACAGCAAGGCTTTTTGCGCTGTCCAACAGTGAACTCTTGTGGTCGCTTTGCGACATGGTTTATTATTTTCTTCTTTTCTTTCTTCATTATGGCTGCACGACGTCTCGGGCTGATAATGTTGTGCTTATATGATCCTTAGACAAGATTTGTCCGTAAGTATGGTTGTTGTAAAGAATGTACATATTATGTTAGTGAGCGAAATGTTATATTTTTTGTATGAGACGCTTTTTGTTTATGTTTAGTGAACCTGTATAGCGTGCTAAGCTAACGTTGTTGCTAATGCAATGCTTGTGTACTTTTATTTTGTAGTTTTACGACGGTCTAAAGAGGACAATGGTTTGAGGCCATTTTTTTAATAAATCAGATGAAAAAGGAAGAAGTCTAATTATTAAGGCGTCGTTCACTAGCTGTCTAGCTTTGGAAAAAGTAGACGCTTCGGAGTGAGGACAGCATAGACAGATTTAAATGACAGTAGAGTGAAATGCCCATTACAGTCCTTATGTACCGTATGTTGAATGTATATATCCATCTTGTGTCTTATCTTTCCATTCCAACAAATTATTATACAGAATATATATATAATTTACAGAAAAATATAGCATATTTTATAGATGGTTTGAATTGCGATTAATTGCGATTAATTACGATTAATTAATTTTTAAGCTGTAATTAACTCGATTAAAAATTTTAATCGTTTGACAGCCCTAATTAAAATATATATTTTCAACCAAAAAATAGGTCGCTTCAATCAAAAAAAAAAAAAAAGTGTTTGAATGCAAAAATAAATTTGAAACTCAAAAAAATGCATGTGAGAGCTGTTTTTCTTTGATTTTTTTTCTTTTTTTCTTTTCTTTATCTTTTTTTTTTTTTTTTTGATGCCCAATTTTTTTTTTTTGATAGAAGCAATTTTTTTGATTGAAGTAATGTTGATTTGTGTTCGGGCCAAATTTTGGTTAGGACATTTTTGTCTTTATTATTCAATCAAAAAATAAGTTGCTTAAAAAATACATATTTTCAAAAAGAAAATCACTTCAATCAAAAAAAAAAAAAAAAAATTAAATCAAGGAAAAAGTTTTTGAATGCGAAAAAATTTGCTTTTGAACACTTAAGTTTAAGTTTTCTTTGAGTGAAGCAATCAAAAAAATATTTTCAGTCAAAGAAAAAAATCATTTGAAAAAATAATTGCCCACCCCTAATTTTTTTTTTTGTTGTGAAAATTATATGCAAAGCAAATGACCGTCTAAGTTGCTAGTCACCTGATCTGTTCGAAAAATAATTTTAACCCATTATAAAAAAATATATATTTTTTTTGTTCATTTCATTCATTTAGTTTTATTGCTTTACAACTTTTACATATGGGAAAGTTAATTACATGCAATGACACTTTGTCGGCCACCAGGGGGCCCCCCTTAAAATGCACTTATGATGCTATCCATTGGAGCGCTACTCTCTTAACCATTCTATCATTCTGCCAACATTCACTACCTAGTGCAGCACACTGAGCACAGTGTTAGTTATCACCAATTCTGGTGTTAATGTCAAAAACAGCATTGCTTTAAAAAAGAAAAAAGTTTGCGCTCACTGATGCATTGTTTTGGGTGGAATTACTATGAATTGGTAAACATAAACACAGCCAGATTTGAAATTTCTTTTCTACATATAAAATTACATTAGTGCAGTCATTTTCAATTTTTGGGACTATACATCGCACCTGAGTATAAGTCGCACCAGTCAAAAAATGCACAATAAAAAGGAAAAAAACATATGTACCGTATTGTCCCGAATATAAGGCGGTGTTTTTTGCATTGAAATCTGAGTGAACAAGAGGGGGTCGTCTTATATTCGCGGTCTAGACATTATACCCATTCTAGATGGCGCCAGATATCTTTGAAGCAATGTTCTGTCATGACAGAGTTACCATTTACCATTTACGCTTAAGTTTAAACAGTTTGCATTATTCATTCATTCATTTTCCATGCTGCTTTTGATTTTCTTGCAATGTTTTTCCTAATTCAGATTTGTTCCAAGACTACAGTTACAGTTAGACTTCACTTTGATGGTTAATGCAGTTATTGCAATTTTGTTGTTTTATCACAATAGTTTGGTTTATTTACATTTCAAAAACCAGAAGCCATTCATTTACGGATGTGATTGCACTTTAATTTAAATATTTAAATGTTCAGATACTAAGATTTGAATGAGGCAAAATAACATGCTTTTTCCCTCAAATATATTATTATAATCATTTGTTTCGGATGTACTGTAATTATTTTCAGTATGAAAATAATTTGGTGTTTAAAAAGTCTTTTTTCAAACTTGAGTCTTAAAAAAAGGCCGTCTTAATATCAGGGCTGTCTTATATTCGGGCCAATACGGTAAGTCGCACCGGAGTATAAGTCGCATTTTTTGGGGGAAATGTATTTAATAGAATCCAGCACCAAGAACAGACGTGTCATCTTGAAAGGCAATTTAAAATACAATAGAGAACAACAAGCTTAATAGGTGTACGGTATGCTAACATTACATGACGCTAGAAGTTAGATCGGGCCTAAAAAATCCAGCCCGACCCGACCGGCCCGAAGGTATTAAGGCCCGACCCGGCCTAATCAATTAACTTGATTTGCTTGTCTGAGCCCCAAAAACCCCCAAATTTTATGTTTTATTTGTAGGCAAGAGCCCGAAAAAAAAAAAAAAAAAAAAAGGACTCAGGAGAAGGAGGAAATGCGGGTATGTGATGCGTGGTTGCGTTTTGCGATCACGTTTGTGACGATGCCAGTGCACATATGCATAATGATAAAAAATTAAAGCCTGTCTTTTGTAATGAATTCTCCCATGTTAAGCGAGACTGTAAAATGGATATTCAATAAACATTTATATATTTTATATTTGCGTGTCTGTTCTAACAGGCGGATAGTGGATTTGACATTTATTTTAATCTCCTCGAGTTGGCAGAAAAAAAATGCAAAAAAGTTCTGTTAATGTTTGAAGAGTCTAGGTATTTTTATGATCATTATAAATGCATTTACACAACGAAATAACGCTGGAAAAGTTTGTTAAATATATTTCTCGTATGAGACCAACGTGCCACATTCGTTTATATTCAGCGAAGCCGACACAGGTTTCGGTATTTTCAACAATCAATTTGAATCTTATCCATATCCCACAGTTGTTTGATTTTCAATTCCCCTGTCTTTAGTTTGTTTTTCACTCCTATAGCTGCTCCATATCGAAAAGGAAATACTATGATGCTCGTGGAGGGGAAGATTGTAAAGAGAACGAGGCCACTGTGTTCACGTGCGCAGGCATGCACAGCGCCTTCTCTGTTTTATCCAAATTATTTATTCTATTTAACATCCATACATCGTTTTAGTATAAATATATGAATATATATATATATATATATTTTTTTTTTTTTTTAAAGTTAGCGAGAGAGAAGTCGGCCCGACCCGACCTTAAATAATCATGCACAAGTCGCTCCAGAGTGAAAGACGCACCCTCTGCCAAACTATGAAAAAAATTACGACTTATAGTCTGAAAAATATAGTAGTCACCATTTCATAGAACCCTTGAAGTGCCTATGACAGCAAACAGCATGTTTATTTCATATTTCACGTGGTATTTTATGCTCCTGAATGAAATGGACCGCTTGGATGTGTGTGGAAGCAATCGATTTATATATTCAATTTTTTCAATTCCGCACCATGAAAATGAGTGACTTCCTGGATTGAGGACGAATGCAAATGTGACGTCACTGGGTCAGCATCTCACAATACAGCATTGCTTTATAGCATGCAGATGGAACGTGGATTCAGCTGATTTTGCGGATTAATTCGTTATTTTTCACATCACGCCAGCCAAATGTGCTGCAGGTTTTTGTTGCTGCACTACGGGGAGGTGCGTGAGCCTTTTTGGGTTTCACAAAGTTCCCGTTCACCGCGGAGATTGGCCAAAACAAGTCTGACAACTGTGGGACTTACGAAGAAGTGAGTAAACTACGTGTTTTGTATTATGTCAAATACTTGGATCATGGCACACGTTTTAATAAGGAGGTGGCTGGCATTTTGTGGCTGACAATGCTCCTTGTCCACCGAGAAGGCCACTCAGCCGACGCTCTTTGCGTGCCCGCCAAGAATGCGCTTTCCTCGGCTTGACGACGAGCACTGGCAGCCCGGCGTGGCCGCAGTACAACGACGAGCTGTAACTTGCTCGTCACGGGGGCTGGCTGATCCAGCCCGCTCGGTCCTCTTCACATGCCTGCCGAGAATGCGCTTTCCTCGGCTTGGCCACGAGCAGCTACGCGCTCCGATGTCGGCCGGTTTGTCAACCTAGAAACGGCTATTCTATTTTATTTTTATAAACGACGTTTATTCCTGGCGACGAGCACTGCCAGCTCGCTGTTGTTTACGCTCTTTCCTCTGTCTCCGAAGCCGGGGTAGGGAAATGAGAAAAGCCGGACTAATTCCGGTGGCATAAAATACCGTTCGGGAGAGGAAGAAGTCGGCTGTTTTGACCATTATGCAGTAATTTTGCCCTGTCTTACTGAATAAATGCATTTTTAATATTTCAGATTCCATTTAGCACAAGACTGTTACTTGTCATGACCATACCATTTATTTAGCAATTGGGGAAAAGTACTTAGATAAAAAGAATATCCTGTAAAAATATTGGCGTAGAGAGATTGATCAGATGAAATCGTGACCCTCCTGACGTCAACCTCCAGCTGGGGACGCAAGAGCGCTATAATGACAGGCGGGGCTAAACAGCAGATTAAAAGACTAATTTCTCGTCATTTGCGCTTTGTTGTATATAGTCGAATTGTCTCAAAATATGATTCCAATTTACATAATAATGCTATTTAAGTTTTTTTTATGCTATCACGAGCACTTTTAAGCAATCAGAAATCATCAAACCATTTGATTTGAACTAACTCGTCAGGTTTTAGAGTGTACTTACCCACTCCTCCCAAATAAGGGCTAACTGCTGACCAGGCTCCAATGCTTCCCAAGCGCATCTTTTGTCCAATGGCAAGCTCCATGTAGAATAAGGGTACACCCTCAATTAACAACATCAATAGATATGGAATCAAGAAACTTCCTGTTGAAGAAAGCACAATTAAATACAGTCTTAAATTAGAAAATATAACTTTGGAAGAAGAACTATCGTGTAACTTACGCTATACTTTTTTAACGTAATACTATCATGTTCAGTGTGTACTATACTGAGTTTGTGTCACTGTATTATCACAAGTAGCCCTTCAATAAAGCTTTTTCGCGTTTTATCTTGTGAACTTTGACATAATTAACAATTAACTAAGAATAGCTCTTCATAACATCACGTGACTACAATGTGAGCACTATCATACCAACAGTGAAATTTAATGACACGTGTTTTGTGCATAAATGTGACATGATGCTGCAAAAGGAAATTAATCATGAATAATGCTGAACATAAAAGATTTCACTCTGACGTGCGGTTTCTGGGGAGAGAGAGGAGACACACGAGTGGCTGACACGCGCGACACACAGCCTCCGACTCACACACACATCATCTGCTACAGTGGTACCGCTGTTTTTGGATAGGAAAAACTAAAAAAGATCCTCAGCACCCCCTCCTGTGAGTGACTTCCAGGGCTCCTGGCCTTGTTGCTGTTGTCATGTAAACAGTCCCTTAATCTTTTGCCCACTTTTAAAGGGTTTGTCGGCCTATCACCATAGAATAATAAAGTTCATGAAGTGATTTTATTCAGCAATTCTACTCAAAAGCTTTTGTTCTGAGCCCCGTCGATTGCGCCGCTTGGTATGCAAAAGCTCTGTGATCTCCTTTAATCTGGTGCCGCATTGTTATTTTCAGTGCAGCCAATTTGTTAGGGCTAGCCAAAACATTCGAAATATAAACATGATTACAATTTTGGTATGTAATGATCATGAAAACTTGATAAGAGAGAAAACCAATTCATGTGTTTGCAGTCATGCAATTTGGCAGATCCTAAAATGTTGCCAACTTTAAACTGTAAACACAACAACAAACTAAATTACACATATTATACATGGCGGAAAACACAGACATGGCTGAAAAAGCAATTTGTGCTCTTGCACCCTTCTTTAAAATAAACTGCTGTATTTTAAGCCAAAAGAACTGTTGTGTTTGATAGAACAATATGTCTATATGCTGCCATAAGAGTTTCATGGCGCATTAAGCCCCCAAACTATTTTTAATTTGTCCATTTTACCCTGGAGACCCCCGTTTACAGACACCACGGAACTGCTTTTGCATCAACCCAGCCATAAAAAAAAAGGTAAGTGATTATATTTATTATTCGAAATATCTATCAATTTAAGCGTAGAATCAATAATTGATGTCTATTATTTAGTTAAAAAAAAAAAAAAAAACGACTTTGTAAAATCATTCCCTCGCATATTTTAAACTTTTGAACAAATTACATCGCATTGAAAAAATATTGTCTGTAAATAGGTCGCGGATATCTACCTCATAACTATCGCTTAATTGTATTTTTTTTTTGTTACTGTTGCATTTCCCCTCTGATTTTTTGGATGATAAGTAATCAATCTAAACAGAAAAAATTGAAAAAAAATATCATGTCTGCAATTTCTGCATTGCGACCCTTGTTATATTACCGTGTTTCACCAATAAAATCCCCAAAACTTCCGGCTGTGGCCATTCACACTTGTGTCTTGACACTCGGAGAGACATGCTACATAGCGTTTTTGGATCGAAACAAGGCAAGTACGCGATAATATCTCAATAAAATCATGGTGTCTTTAATTATGCACTCTCATGCTGTCACCTCGAGTTAGGGTTCAGCGGTTATTTTTATTTTTATTTGTTTTTAATTTTTTAAAAATTCCCTCCTGTTCAAAAATTTTCTTTCCCCAGAAAACTGAGATTTTAAGGTTTCCAATGTTGTATCACACGAATATATCGAACAATTTGGAAATTTGGCCAAACTGGGGGTCTCAGAGCAGAACGTCAAGTGACCTGAGTGTTTTCTGCCATATAAGGTGGAAAACACAGACAAGAATGAAAAAGCAGTTTCTGCTCTTGCACTCTTCTTTAAAATAAACTGTTGAATTTTAAGCCAAAAGAACTGTTGTGTTTGATGGAACAATATGTCTATATGCTGCCATTGCGGGTTCATGGCGCATTAAGCCCCCAAACTATTTTTAATTTGTCCATTTTACCCTGGAAACCACTGTTTAATTGGTAATTAATTATATTTAGTATTCAAAATGTCTGTCATTTTTAGCTTAGAATCATTCATTGATGTCCCATATTTCGTTTAAAAAAAAAAAAAACGACTTAAAAAAATTATTCACTCAAATATTTTAAACTTTTAAACAAATTATGTCACAATGAAAAAAATGGCGTCTGTAAAAAAAGTCATGGATATCTACCTCATAACTATCGCTTAATTGTATTTTTTTTCATTACTGTTGCATTTTCTCTGATATGTTAGATGATACATAATCGATGTAAACAAAGAAAATTTGAAAATAAAGTTTAAAAGAGTAAATATATGAAAAAGAACCTCTTGACCACTCCTTGATGTCTGCGATTTCTGCATCGCGACACTTGTTATATTACCATGTTTCACCCATAAAATCACAAAATAATCCAGCTGTTGCCATTCACAGCTGTGTCTTGACACTCAGTGATACATGCTACATAGAGTTTTTGGATGGAAACAAGGTAAGTACGCTATAATATCTCGTTAAAGTCATGGCGTCTGTAATTCTGCTCTCGCGTACTCTCACCTCCAGATAGGGTTTTGCTGTTTAAAAAAGATTTTTTTTTTTTTTTTTAAATGCCCTCCTGTTAAAAAGAAATTTCTTCCCCCAGAAAATTGAGATTTTAAGCTTTCCAATGATGTATCACACATGCATATCGGACAATTTTGAAAGTTGGCCAAACTGGGTGTCTCAGAGCAGAACTTCAAGTCACCTGAGTGTTTTCTGCCATATATAAATACAACACATACTTTTTTCTACTTCCTGAAAATTTCATTGTTAATTTTAGTGGTTAAATTTATTGAATAGACTTCATAATGTATTGACATGACACATTACCCATTCACTCCGTCACGCCTTCTCGAAGGTGGCCGTCCAACATTCTGCTTCATTTATTTGCAGTCGGTTACATGCAGCAATCTAACGCCGGATTTAGGTTGAAAAAGTACAAAAGCTGTACCGCGTACAAACAGGAATAATTGTCTCAGGAGTGATTTGTTTGATGATTCAAGGTAATTATTTTTTTTTTTGTACAATGCATGCATTTTGAAAAGTGAAAAAAATCAATGGGAGAAATTAAACGCTATGGCATTGGTGTCATAATTCACAATATTTATGTAAAGTATATGCTAACTACCCGTTTGTTTGCTTTCAACCAACAATCGAGACTCGTTTACGTTCATATCTATAAAGAATTCGAGGAATTTAAGCATTTATTCACAAGAATTTGCAACATAAAAAGTTCTTTGTGGTGATAAGGCGGCGCCACAGTGGCCCACAATGGCATAAAGACTAGCATCGTACTTCAACATATTTATGTAAAATAAATGCTAACCACCCGTGTTTTTGCTTTTAACCAAGAATCAAGACATTTTTACGTCCATATCTATAAAGAATTAACGGATTTAAGCATTTATTCACAAGAATTTTCAACGGAAAAAGCTCTTTGTGATGATAAGGCTTTGCCACGGTAGCCTACAGACTAGCAGCATATTTGGCATATTTATGTAAACTAAATGCTAACTGCCAGGTTTTTTTTTTTTTTTTTGCTTTTAACGAAGAATCTAGACTTTTTTAGGTCCATATCTATAAAGAATTAAGAGATTTAAGCATTTATTCACAAGAATTTTCAACGGAAAAAGCTCTTTGCGATGATAAGGCGGCGCCACAGTGGCTTAAAGACTAGCAGCATGTTTGACATATTTACGTAAAATTAATGCTAACTGCCCGTTTTTTTTGCTTTTAACAAAGAATTAGGACTGTTTTACGTCCATATCTACAGTGCCTTGCAAAAGTATTCGGCCCCCTTGAACCTTGCAACCTTTCGCCACATTTCAGGCTTCAAACATAAAGATATAAAATTTTAATTTTTTGTCAAGAATCAACAACAAGTGGGACACAATCGTGAAGTGGAAAAAAATTTATTGGATAATTTAAACTTTTTTAACAAATAAAAAACTGAAAAGTGGGGTGTGCAATATTATTCGGCCCCCTTGCGTTAATACTTTGTAGCGCCACCTTTTGCTCCAATTACAGCTGCAAGTCGCTTGGGGTATGTTTCTATCAGTTTTGCACATCGAGAGACTGACATTCTTGCCCATTCTTCCTTGCAAAACAGCTCGAGCTCAGTGAGGTTGGATGGAGAGTGTTTGTGAACAGCAGTCTTCAGCTCTTTCCACAGATTCTCGATTGGATTCAGGTCTGGACTTTGACTTGGCCATTCTAACACCTGGATACGTTTATTTTTGAACCATTCCATTGTTGATTTGGCTTTGTTTTGGATCATTGTCCTGTTGGAAGATAACTCTCCGTCCCAGTCTCAGGTCTTGTGCAGATACCAACAGGTTTTCTTCCAGAATGTTCCTGTATTTGGCTGCATCCATCTTCCCGTCAATTTTAACCATCTTCCCTGTCCCTGCTGAAGAAAAGCAGGCCCAAACCATGATGCTGCCACCACCATGTTTGACAGTGGGGATGGTGTGTTCAGGGTGATGAGCTGTGTTGCTTTTACGCCAAACATATCGTTTTGCATTGTGGCCAAAAAGTTCAATTTTGGTTTCATCTGACCAGAGCACCTTCTTCCACATGTTTGGTGTGTCTCCCAGGTGGCTTGTGGCAAACTTTAAACGAGACTTTTTATGGATATCTTTGAGAAATGGCTTTCTTCTTGCCACTCTTCCATAAAGGCCAGATTTGTGCAGTGTACGACTGATTGTTGTCCTATGGACAGACTCTCCCACCTCAGCTGTAGATCTCTGCAGTTCATCCAGAGTGATCATGGGCCTCTTGGCTGCATCTCTGATCAGTTTTCTCCTTGTTTGAGAAGAAAGTTTGGAAGGACGGCCGGGTCTTGGTAGATTTGCAGTGGTCTGATGCTCCTTCCATTTCAATATGATGGCTTGCACAGTGCTCCTTGAGATGTTTAAAGCTTGGGAAATCTTTTTGTATCCAAATCCGGCTTTAAACTTCTCCACAACAGTATCTCGGACCTGCCTGGTGTGTTCCTTGGTTTTCATAATGCTCTCTGCACTTTAAACAGAACCCTGAGACTATCACAGAGCAGGTGCATGTATACAGAGACTTGATTACACACAGGTGGATTCTATTTATCATCATCGGTCATTTAGGACAACATTGGATCATTCAGAGATCCTCACTGAACTTCTGGAGTGAGTTTGCTGCACTGAAAGTAAAGGGGCCGAATAATATTGCACGCCCCACTTTTCAGTTTTTTATTTGTTAAAAAAGTTTAAATTATCCAATAAATGTTGTTCCCCTTCATGATTGTGTCCCACTTGTTGTTGATTCTTGACAAAAAAATTAAATTTCATATCTTTATGTTTGAAGCCTGAAATGTTGCGAAAGGTTGCAAGATTCAAGGGGGCCGAATACTTTTGCAAGGCACTGTATAAAGAATTCAGGGATTTAAGCATTTATTCACAGGAATTTTGAATGTAAAAAGCTCTTTGTGGTGATAAGGCGGCGCCACAGTGGCCCACAATGGCATAAAGACTAGCATCGTACTTCAACATATTTATGTAAAATAAATGCTAACCACCCGTGTTTTTGCTTTTAACCAAGAATCAAGACATTTTTACGTCCATATCTATAAAGAATTAACGGATTTAAGCATTTATTCACAAGAATTTTCAACGGAAAAAGCTCTTTGTGATGATAAGGCTTTGCCACGGTAGCCTACAGACTAGCAGCATATTTGGCATATTTATGTAAACTAAATGCTAACTGCCAGGTTTTTTTTTTTTTTTTTTTTGCTTTTAACGAAGAATCTAGACTTTTTTAGGTCCATATCTATAAAGAATTAAGAGATTTAAGCATTTATTCACAAGAATTTTCAACAGAAAAAGCTCTTTGCGATGATAAGGCGGCGCCACAGTGGCTTAAAGACTACCAGCACATTCGACATATCTACATAAAATAAATGCTAACTGCCCGTTTTTTTTTGCTTTTAACCAAGAATCGAGACTGTTTTACTTCCATGTCTATAAAGAATTCAGGGATTTAAGCATTTATTCACAGGAATTTTCAACAGAAAAAACTCTTTGTTTGTGTTTCCACTCAGTCAGCTTTGACAGAGATAGGCCCCCTATTAATCGGCCCCGCGCCCCGTGTCCTGTCAATATATTATGAAGTCTATGGTTTTTCTCTAGAATTTCATGATCAAATTCATTGTCCTCTCCAATTTAATGCTGCTCTTGTTGTGTTTGTGTATCACTTTAACTGTTATGTCATTAACTCTTATCAGCTACCTGTACTGCATGGCGCTTTAACAAGTGAGATGCTGCACGCTGAATAGAACTCATTCATCTGCAATGTCACTCTGTGGTTCTGCCCTATAGTTTATGACAGGCTATTGAGGTTTACGGCTTACTTCAACCTTGTATCAACTCGCAGTCTGATAAGGATTTGTTTGGACATTTTCAAACACCCCGACCTGACATTACTGGAAGTGTGTCTCATTAGTCTGTGTATTCAAAGCAAATCCAAAGTACTTTAGAGTCATTTAGGAAGACATAGCTAGAATGTGTATCTGTTATTTTAATTACCTTTATTGGCAGTCCATTATTTGTTTTGCCCAATATCTTCAAAAATAAATGTCAATTGATAGTTTCTATAATCAAGATATGGTTTTCGAACATCCTAGGTATTTTAACAATGGAAAGAAAGAATTTATATTTACTTTGTTCATTTTTTTTTCCTACCAGAAGGTATTCTAATTTATATACTTGAACTTCATTTGTGCCAATAATGGTAGAATTATAATTGATAATGAAAACAACAACAACCTTGCTTAGCCTCATAAAGATGCAGTGTCCATATACATAACAAAAAATGTGATACTGTTTGATCCACCTTAAAGAGACCATCTGTGTTTTGTGTTAATTACCAAAAATTATCATTATGCAAAAAAAAAGAGTTAATTAACCTTTTCATACACAAATTATGATTTTTAATTTATGTATTTATTTTTATTGTTTTAATAGGGACAGTGCACATTGATGAACATCTAAAAGACTTAAATATGCCAGATTGTATCCAAAAAATCTAGTGCTGTCAAAGGCACTGAAAGACTAGCATTCACAGCGAGTCCTCCGAATTTAAATGAATTGGACATCTTCATTGCAGGCAATCAGGTAAATACTAAACAAAAAAACTTTTTTGAGTTCTCATTTGGGCCATAACCAGATTGTATGATTTATTGATATATGATTGTTTTTCGTGGTTAATGGGGACCCCCCCGGGGACCCCGGGGGATCCGCCCCCCCCCCCCCCCCCCGAAAATCGAGAAGTTTTTTTAAGGACCTTGGTTATCAGGCCCCTGCATGGTGTCAACCGGAACAACAACTAGCTAACGATAGCTCCAACATATTTGTAGTTAGACGTTTAATGTATTTCTTTCGTTGTTGTTGTTCGTTGTGCTTTTTTTTCTCTCGCTCTCTCTCTCCCTCTTTTCTTTTGTTCCCCCATAACCCCTTCCTGTTCGCTGCTTTCTCCTAATAAACGAGGTACGTTGAATGATCACAATGGATGTATGTCATACTCCTATGTGATACTTTAAAACTGTTCAGATCAATCGGACACTCAGATCTCCAGTCTCCGTGTCAAGCAGCTGAACAGGACAGGTTAAGAAGGAAAAAAAAGTGGAGGCGTAGCTTATTTATTTATTTTGGGTGTGTTCAATGTATTCAATAAGATTTAACAGCATTATATATAATACAACATATATTATTTCCCCAAAGTATAATTAAAAAAATATATATATTTATATTTTTATTAATGCTTTTTAAACAATTCAAATATAATAATTATGACATAAATGATATATACAGGGTAAGGCAAAATGATCTGACACATTTGTAGGTTTAATAAAAGCCAAATAAAGTAAAGAAACAATTTTTTATTTTTATTTTCGAAAAGTATATATAATGCATTTTTATTTCATTAGGTTTTAAAAATTAAATTAGTCATATGGAATCCGTTATTATTAATTAATTATTATTAATGTTATTACCGCTGCCACATTTTATGGACTTCTGGCGGTGCGAGGCCGGCTGGTTGATTTTCATTTCAATGCACATCCACTCGCTCTGAAGTTAGTAACCCATAAGATCGTGGTTCGAGCTGGTACGGGATCATGTCTACCAAGATTGAAGTGCAAACGGAAAGCTCAGTGTGTTGCAGTTACAGATTTGTTTGTGTTGATAAGCGTTTCCACAATGAAAGCCTGTTGTGTACTTTTTGAAAATAAAAACACTTTTTCACACTTAACTTTATTTGGCTTTTATTAAACCTACAAATCTGTCCGATCATTTTGCCTGACCCTGCATATATAAGAAAATAAAGATTTTTACATGAATACCCGGACATATCTTAATATTTTTTAAATAAAACACTGTATTGTTTTTAATTGAAAAACTAGTGAGGGAGGTTAAAAAGTAGAGAGGGATCGCTGTAATTGTATTTATAATTATAATATATAAAATAAAATGAAATGATTCATAAATTAATAAAAATATATAATTATAAATTAATAATTGCTAATATTTAAGTTGTTTTTTAATGACCAAAACTAAAGGTCTTAACTTTTGAATAGCTGTCGACTGTCTATGAAAGGCTTAATCAAAAGCGAGCAAAAATATGAAAGATGGGGTCGCCAGCCTGGCAAGTCTTACCTCCGCCGTGCATCTGGCACAGGTAGGGGAACCGCCACACGTTCCCCAGTCCGACAGCATAAGAAACACATGCCAACACGAACTGCAAGGGACTGTCCCAGTTAGGTCGAGCATCCTTTTCCATATCTGCGTCCGCACTGTTAACGTCTTCACTCAAGTGGCTCCTCAACAGGTTATGTGAGGCGTTCGATCGGCTTCAGCCTTTTAACAGCTCCGTCATTGGAACCTGAATGAGGCGGCGGGCGGAGACTCGGACTAGTCGCATTAATAAGCCAATATATTTTATTTAATCGAGTTTTTTATTCGTGTTTAGATACTGACAAGGATTCCGTTTGAAGCTCATTAAGATTCACAAAACAGCGGACAGGTGCGACGAAATTTAAATAAACACACTTTAAAAAAAAGTTGATAGATGAACCATTCAAGAGCAGCAGAGGGAGCAACAACAAGTTAACCTAGTTCTGCTTCACCGCTGAGGTTGAGATTGTGGCTACACAATAATGGACATTTATGAGCCATGATTTTATTGTACTTTGAAGTTTTGCAGTTATGTAACGCCAATTTAGGAAACGTAAATCCAATCCTGCAAATGAAAACGTACTGTTTACTTCAAGGGCGTAGGTTTGGTCTTAACCTTGGTAGGGATGATACAACAGCATAATATGCATCCAGTGATCCCTCGTTTTTCGCGGTTAATGGGGACCATAACCCGCCGCGATAAGTGAAAAACCGCGAAGTAGCAAATGTTTATGTTCAGGGTATTTATTCAGATGTATCATTGGAATGAGATCCATATAAGATATGTTTTTTTGTTTGTTTGTTTGTTTTTTTTAAACCTTTTTTCCCAAAGTATAATTAAAACAACTAATATATATGGCGGAAAACACTTGAAGTTCCGCTCTGGCCAAATTTCAAAATTGTCCTAGATGCATATGTGATACATCATTGGAAAGCTTAAAATCTCAATTTTCTGGGGGAAGAAAAATTTTGAACAGGAGGGCATTTAAAAAAAATATATAACATTTTTAAACAGCAAAACCCTGACTGGAGGCGAGAGCACGCGAGAGCAGAATTAAAGACTCCATGATTCTAACGAGATATTATCACGTACTTACCTCGTTTCGATCCAAAAACTCCATGTAGCATGTATCATCAAGTGTCAAGACATAGATGTGAATGGCTGCAGCCGGATTTTGGGGGAATTCTATGGGTGAAACATGGTAATACAACAAGGGTTGCGTTGCAAAAATCGCAGAAATCAAAGAGTGGTCGAGATGTTCTTTTTCATATATTTCCCCTTAAAAAAAATTTTTTTTTTCAATTTTTCTTTTTTTGGATCGATTATTTATCATCTAACATATCGGAGAAAATGCGACAGTAACAAAAAAAAAAATACAATTAAGCGGCAGTTATGAGGTAGATATCCGTGACTCTTTTACAGACACCATTTTTTTCATTGTGAGGTAAGTTGTTTAAAAGTTTCAAATATGCGAGTGAATAATTTTTTTAAAGTCGTTGTTTTTTTTAAACAAAATATTAGACATCAATTCATGATTCTAAGCTAAAAATGACAGACAATTAGAATAATAAATATAATTAATTACATTTGTTTTATGGCTAGGTTGAAACAAAAGCGGTTGCGCGACGTCTGTAAACAGAGGTTTCCAGGGTAAAACGGACAAATTGAAAATAGTTAGGGGGCTTAATACTCCACGAATGTGCAATTGCAGCATATAGACATATTGTTCTATCAAACACAACAGTTGTTTTGGCCTAAAATACAGGAGTTTCTTTTAAAGAGGACTGCAAGAGCAGAAACTACTTTTTCAGTCTTGTCTGTGTTTCCGCCATATTCAGAAACCATTCTGAAGTTGATTTACTTCTTTGTTTTAGATCATTGTCTTGTTGCAGCATCCATCCTCTTTTTGGCTTCAACCGTCTGACAGACGGCCACAGGTTTTCCTGCAAAACATCCTGATAAACTTTTGAATTCATTCTTCCATTAATGATTACAAGTTGTCCAGGCCCCGAGGAAGCAAAACAGCCCCAAATCATGACGCTCCCTCCACCATGCTTCACGGTGTGGATGAGGTGTTAATGTGGGTGAGCTGTTCCATTTGTCCTCCACACATGACGTGGTGTGTTACTCCCAAACAAATCAACTCTGGTTTCATCAGTCTTAAAAATTTTTTAGCAAAACTTCTGTGGAGTGTCCAAGTGCCTTTTTGCGAACATTAAACAAGCAACAATGTTTTTTCAGTGGCTTCCTCTGGGGAGTCTTCCCATGAACACCATTCTTGGCCATTGTTTTACATATAGTGTATGTGTGCACAGAGATTTTGGACTGTGTCAGTGATTTCTGTAAGTCATTTACTGACACTCTACGGTTCTTTTTTTTACCTCTCTGAGTATTCTGCACAGAACTCTTGGAGTCATCTTTGGTTGATGGCCACTCCTTGGGAGAGAAGCAACTGCTAAACTCTCTCTCTCTCCTTCTCATCAAGACAATTCTTACCCGGGGTGTGTTTTATAATGGGCAGGGCAGCTTTGAACTACTCATCAGTGATTGGGTACACACTGACTTAAAATGTTTGGTAAAAATTGGTTTCAATTGCTCTTTAAGTCTCCTGAGGCAGAGGGTTCACTTACTTATTTCCCCCTTCTGTCATTGTTTGCATGCTATCCTCATTGAAATATGAAAACCTATAAATGTTTGGGTGGTTTTAGTTAAAGCACACACTGTATTTTCACCTGTGGGATTTTGACAAATTTCAGCTCATATTTGATGGTGATTTTATGCAGAAATGTGAGAAATTCCTAAAGGTTCAGATACTTTTTTATACCACTGTACACTTGATTGCATTTAAGGGCATATAACACAATTTGTCTGTTATTTATCAAAATTTTATTTATTTCAAAATATTGTATTTATTTATTCAATTTTGACCGTTATAGGGTTCCATGGCTTGGCGCTGCAAAGTAGTTATTAGGCACCCTAAAGTATACATGATGTGTAGCTTTTGGAAAAGTAGCACTGAAGAGTGGACTAGAAATGTGCTCATCACAGGAACAAGCAAGGTTTTGTGGACAAAGACAGCACTAATTTCAAAGTATATCAGCAACAAGACAAGTTAGCTTAGGTCAGAGGTCAAATTATTTCACATTCTATACATTGGATGATAACCAACTCAAGATACAGCTGTGGTGGAAAGGTCACATCGGTGGAAATTTTTGGCGCTCCACTTGTCGCAACCTTCAACCTATTTTACTTACGTTATCAGCGATGTACACGTTTCTGTCTGACACTGATTCCCAGTTCATTACAGTATTGTATTATGCCTTAACCACAACTAAACACTACAACCAAAATGCAGTTTAAATGTTATCGTACAGTATAACACACTTTCACAGAGGTGTATAGAGTAGCCCAAAATCTTACTCAAGAACGAGTAGCATTACTGCAGAATAATATTAAAAATATAGTCATCCAAAAAATTACTCAAGTATGTAAGTGTAAGAGTAGTAATATAAGAAACAAATACTCAAGAATGAGTAACAGCTTTATATGTCGGGTATACTTTTTTCTCAGCAGAACGTCATCTATATGAACTGTTATATATGCGTACTATAACCTATTACAGCACATTACCTTATAGGCCAAAGAAAAAACACAAAAATCATCGAATTACGACTAGAAAAACCTACAGAAATGAAACATCATACGTCCTAAGAGCATGAGTGCCCTCTAGTGGTGAAAAAAAAAAATCCTAGCATGAGATTATAATGATCATATCACTGGCATTCAGTGGTCTATCGGTGCCAAGTAAAAATTGGGAGAAAGCTTGAATTCCGTGTTTTCAAGAAATGTTGAAGGCAGTGCCTTAAAGGGAACAACGGATAGAAAGACTTGTAGTTCTTATAAGATAATCATTATTATGAGGTAAAATGATTTGATATTTAAAACCCCTCTTGATGTTTTTGTTTTTATACAATTTGTAAAATTAGACTTCACAGATTGGTGACGTTACTGGGTTACGCTGCTGGGCTTCCAGAGTATGACTCCAGCAACATAAACATGTCATCTGTTCAGGCCTTTCAATTTGAACCAGAGAGGAACATTAATGAGCATGACAGCACTGTCGATATTTCACAAAACCAGCATCAAAAGCAAAATCAACAGGAAAGACGGGATGAGACAAGACGAGAGTAGGACAAAACCGGTGTTCTGTCAAAATGTGCTACACTGGCGAAACGTCTACAAAAGGCGAATTTGACTCCCAATGTACTACTGTGCGGCTTCAGCTTGGTTTGTTTAGATGCATACAGACAGAACATACTAGAGATGCCTTAAGAAAATACTTGTGGTAGTCCTTGCCCACACTCCCCTCTGCTGGCTTTTATTGGTATAACACTTCCTGTTTTTGATGTCTGGAATCACTCCAATCTTGGCTCACCTGGAGCGCACCTGCAGCTCATCATCAATCAACTCTGCTCATAAGGATCGGCCTGGACAGCAAGCAGGTGCCAGATGATTCTGCCAGTCACCATTGGACACCCACCCATCAAAGCCGCCACAGCCACAGCTACAGCTACAGCTACAGCCACAGCCACAGCCACAGCCACCGATCATTCAACCCACCAGCCGCTCAACACTTTGTCTTTGTACAATAAATACCACTTCACACTTCATCTGTTTCCGGCTCGCATTTTGGTCCAAGTCAACTTTGCCTACCTTGCCTTAAAGGGTATGACAACACCTGGGGAAATGCTAATATTCCATCATTTATCCATCAACGCATGTCTTTTGAATTCATATCATGCCACTTCGTGTAATTACACACATCGCAACGCCAAGAAAATAATAGAAATTAGGTCGATTGTCAAGCTAAAAGGACCCGCCCCCGAGATGCCGGAAATCTAACATATTGTGTGCGTGACGTCACTTTCGGGAAACAACAGGCTCAGTGCTTTGTACTGAATGGCAGCGATGATGGCGGACAATTTTGTTTCTATTTGCAGCGACGAATCCGACGTAACGAACATTCTTCTAATGGTGACGAGGAGAGTTATGAACCTTTCTTTGGTGTCTTGGGTTATCAATTTGAGCCCAAACGAAAGCCAATGCAGCCTAATGAAAGGATCATTGAGGGGAGCAATCACACTGATGAAACACCGGCAGCAACAGAATCACCGAATGGTTTGTTTTGCATTTCTTTTTGTGAAGCTGATACACCGTGACCGCAAAATAAAGTAATGTATAGAATAATTATCATTTAATATGCTATCATCGGTTTCGCTCTGCCAATCGACACAAATATGAATGGGATTAGAGCAGGGGTCCCCAAACTTTTTTGCACCACGGACCGATGTGATTTGGGTCTTTTTTTCACGGACGGGGTGTCCTGTCAAATTTTGCACCCTTTTAAAATTTGGCTCCCAAAGCTTTTGTGGCGGTGAAAAAAGCCCTCTTTTATATTCAGTTGGACTCTCAATGTTATCCAATGGTGCTAAAAAACTATTTACATCACAAACATACATGTGCAACACGGAAATGGCGTAAATTAACGCTGAACGACACGGCGAAGTCTTTAAGTGAGAGGGCTACGTGCAGTTGTTGTGTGCGCCAAACATGGCAAACGTAAGTTAATATTCCTTTCTTTAAAGAAAGGTGTAGTGTGTACTTAGGAATCGCTGCATTCGCGGTCCTTTTTAACGTTACGCGCATGCCAACTTTGTCAGAACACCGGCAATGTGCGGCAGAAAAATACAGCAAATATAAAATAGCATTTGTTTTTAGCCCCGTCGTGTTAAGTGCAGGGAAAAAATACAACTCACCCGCTGAATCAGTGGGAGGGCTGAGTTTGTTTCGTTGAGACGAGATGGTCCCGAGATGGGAGAGTGAGAGAAGCTAGCGTCACAAATACACGATGTTGGAAATTGTAGCACAGTTTTCAGCGCGCTCCTAGCGATGTCAGGATATTCCGAAATGACTTTAATCCAGAACTGCGGTAGAGTTGTTGTCTCAAATGTACGTTTAAGTCGCCGTGATTTGCGATCTCTACAAGCTGATATTCCTGTTCCACAGACATGCTCGAATCACTCGATTTATTCACATACGGGTCACAAATTCAGTCCTTTGCAGTTCGTGGGTCTTTAGTGATTGGGAAGTAGCATAAATTTTGTTTTCTTTGAGGTTGTAGGCACATCTTCTGGCTCGTCAGGTTCCCTTTTCCCCGTAAAATTGCAAAATTAGCCCTCTTAGCACTGACGAACTTTACTCATTGTCTGCGTAGTCCAGCTCTTTTTCTCGCGTTCGGGATCTCATGGGTACTACATTGCGACAAATGGCTATTTGTAAACCACATAGCATGACAGGTTTGAACCATTTTAGCGATTTTTTGATAAAACATGAACGCAACTCTCTCGTCGATAAACAACGATGGCACCTGCCTCGACCTTTTGTTTCCTTGTTATGACGTCTCCGCCCCATTCGGCTGTTTCCGGAACACTTTCGGAAATGTTCGTCATTTTCGATCTATTTTTGATAATTGCTCATTAATGTGATTGATTTTTTTGTTAACTTTATCAATATTTGTTATCTTGGCACATAACGGTTCTATTGATGTCTCACACCCCCTTTGTGTTTTCATACCCTTTAACATAATCATCTGGCCATCTAAAATGGACCAAGCGACCGCTGACACCCTCCAAGAGGCCCTCGGACACCAGGGAGTCATGCTGGACAAGCATGAGCTGACGCTGTGTAGCGTTGGAGAGACTCTCCAGAGGATGTTCATGGACTTACAGCAGGTGAAGACGCAGCTCTCACAATCTCCCCCTTCCAGGGCCGATCCTTCCTCTTCCAGGGCTGGATCCTACTGTATCTGTAAGTAGTCCTACTGGTGGCCTACCGTCCCCTCTTCGGCCGGACATTTTTATTCCAACTCCCGAATGTTACTCTGTGGAGTTGGGCTCTTGCAGGCGTTTTTTACTCAACTGCAATCTCGTTTTTAATTTGCAGCCTTGTAGTTATGCCTCTGATGCTGCTAGAGTTGCTTTTTGTATTAACTTGTTGAGGGGAAAGGCTGGGCAGTGGGCAACAGCACTCTGGGAGAGAAATTCACCAGTGCTAAATTCTTTTGAGGCATTTTCTGGGGAAATACGGAGAGTGTTTGATCACCCCGTTCGTGGGAGAGAGGCCAGAAATCGCCTTTTTTCCCTTCAGCGGGGTTCTAAATCAGTGGCAGACTTTTCGATCGCTTTCCGTATTTTGGCCGCGGAGAGTGGCTGGGGTGAGCTGGCTCTAATATCTGTCTTTTCACGTAATTTGGCAGAAGAAATAAAAGACGTACTAGCAACACGGGATGAACCTTCCACCCTCGAGGAAATGATTTCCCTTTCAATAAAGATCGATAACCGCATCAGAGAACGGAACAGGGAGAAAGCCATTAGGTCAAGTCTGTTCCAGCCACTCATGTCTCCCTCTGCCGATTCAGTCAAACCATCCCCCAGTGACACTAAGCGACCGACACCCCCCCTCTGTTGGAAGAACCCATACAACCTGGGCCAACCGGACACTTTGCGATCACCTGCCATGCACGGCCAAAAGACCGGGCTCACCCGATAAGTGGGAGCACCATAGTGAGCCAAGCCTTCTCGGATTCCTGCTCTACGTCACGACTCATTCTCCCTGCTAGCATCTCCCATGGTTTAGACGCTATGCCACTGCAGGTATTCATTGATTCTGGCGCTGACGACAGTTTCATGGACGAAGGCTTTGCGGATCAAGCGAAAATCCCTCTTGAACCCCTCAAGGCCCCCAAAGTGGTGGAAGCAGTGGATGGCAGAAAACTGTTTTCAGTAACTCATTGCACCATTCCTTTCATGCTTAAGGTCTCAGGAAATCATCATGAATCAATACAATTATTTATTATCCCCTCTCCCGGCACATGTCATCCTTGGTCTCCCCTGGCTCAAGCTTCACAACCCAAACATTAACTGGATGGTGGGGAAGATTGTGGGATGGAGCAATCGCTGCCACCTAAAGTGTCTTGGCGCAGCACACGCAATCGGGAGACCGGTCAAAGAGCCAGTCCATCCTCCAGAGCCACCTGACCTCTCCAACGTACCCCCCGAATATCATGACCTGGCGACAGTGTTCAGCAAGGACCTCGCCCACACTCTGCCTCCCCATCGCCCCTATGATTGTGCCATTAATCTCTTGCCAGGTGCACCGCTTCCAACAAGCAGACTCTACAACATATCCGGTCCTGAAAGAGCAGCTATGGAAGACTACATCAGAGATTCTTTGGCATCTGGTATCATCCGTCCCTCCTCCTCTCCTGTCGGCGCTGGCTTCTTCTTCGTGGGCAAGAAGGATGGCGGCCTGCGGCCCTGCATCAATTACCACAGTCTAAACCAGATAACAATAAAGGATAGGTACTCGTTGCCTCTAATTGACCCTTCTTTTTAGCCCTTCAGTCATGCCAGGTTGTTCACCAAGCTGGATCTCCGAACTGCATACTATCTCGTCCGAATACGTGAGGGAGATGAGTGGAAGACTGCGTTCAACACTCCCCTTGGTCATTTTGAATACCTAGACCCCTTTGGTCTAACAAATGCCCCCGCTGTCTTTCAAAGACTCATGAATGACCTGTTCAGAGACGTTATAAATCGTTTTGTGTTTATCTTCCTTGACGATATACTTGTGTTTTCCCATTCTCTAGAGGAGCACCGCCGTCACGTCAGGATGGTCTTGCAGCTGCTTCTGGAGAACAGGCTTTTTGTTAAACCAGAGAAGTGTGAGTTCCATGTGTCCTCAGTGAGCTTTTTGGGTTACATAATCGCCCAGGGGCACCTCAAACCAGACCCTGTAAAGATCCAAGCAGTTGTTGATTGGCCAACTCCCAGTACCCGGAAGGAGCATCAGAGATTTCTGGGCTTCGCCAATTTCTACCGTCGCTTTATCCGGGACTACAGCAAGGTGGCCCTTCCCTTGACTCAACTCACTTCCACCAAACACCCTTTTGCCTGGTCCGAAGCTGCTGGTAAGGCGTTTTCACAGTTAAAGTCACTCTTCACCTCTGCCCCAGTTGTCAAACACCCCGACACCTCGCAACAATTTGTTGTGGAGGTGGATGCGTCGGACACCGGAGGTGGGGCCATCTTGTTCCAGCGAGACCCCACTACCCACAAGCTGCACCCATGTGCCTTTTTCTCTCGACGGGTCAGCCCTGCTGAAAGGAAATATGATGTTGGAAACCGGGAATTGCTGGCGGTTGTTTTGGCCCTGCAGGAATGGCGTCACTGGCTGGAAGGCACCAAAATCCCATTCCTCATCTGGACAGATCACAAAAACCTCTCCTACATACAATCCGCACAGCGTCTCAACCCCCGGCAAGCCCGCCGGTCACTGTTCCTTACCCGGTTCAATTTTTCATTGTCATATCGCCCAGGTTCACGCAATGGCAAGGCTGATGCACTATCACGGCTACATTCACCATGTCCTAGCTCTGTAGACCCTGGAACCATTCTTCCCTCGTCCTGCGTGGTCGGCGCTGCCAGATGGGAGATTACATCTTCGGTCAGGGAAGCTCAGAAAGCCGATCCAGATCCAGGAAACGGTCCCCCGAATTGCCTATTTGTCCCATCTGTTGTAGGTCTAAAGTCCTGGAATAGAGCCATTCTACCAAACTAACCTGTCACCCTGGTATCCATAGGACCCTCTCTTTCCTTCGACAGTCGTTCTGGTGGCCTGGTATGGCTAAAGATGCTCGCGAATTCGTCAATGCCTGCACGGTCTGCGCTCGAGGGAAGGCCTCCCATCAGCCACCCGCTGGTCTGCTATGCCCCCTCCCTGTTCCCAGTAGACCTTGGTCCCACATTGCAGTTGATATCATAACCGGTCTGCCTCCCTCTGAAGGTAGCACTGTTATTCTTACCGTTATCGATCGTTTCTCCAAGTCTGTTCACTATGTTCCCCTTCCCAAATTACCATCTGCTCTGGAAACCGCCAACCTGTTAGTTAAGCATGTGTTCAGGCTTCACGGCCTCCCTCTAGATATCGTTTCAGACCGTGGTCCCCAGTTCTCCTCAGTGGTGTGGAAAGAGTTCTGCAAGGTGGTTGTCGGCACCCAGTCTTTCCTCAGGATACCATCCCCAGACCAACGGCCAGACCGAAAGACCCAACCAGGATCTAGAGGCCGCCCTGCGTTGTGTCACCGCCCATCATCCAGTTTCCTGGAGCACTTTCCTTCCCTGGGTGGAGTACGCCCATAACTCACTCATCTGCTCAGCCACCGGTATGTCCCCTTTCATGGCCTGTAACGGTTTCCAGCCTCCTTTGTTCCCAGAGCAGGAAAGGGAAGTAGCTGTCCCTTCCGTGAAGGACCACATTAGCAGGATTAGGGAGATCTGGAGGACCGTAAGGGCTGCCCTCACTCGCACTGCCGAGAAAAACAAGAAGCTAGCCGATCTCCACCGTTCACCAGCCCTGGAATACAAGGTGGGACAAGAGGTCTGGTTGTCTGCCCGGGACCTTCCCCTGCAGGTGGAGTCGCGCAAATTAGCCCCCCGGTTCGTTGGCCCTTACAAGATCACGAAAATAATCAACCCTTCCGCTGTTCGGTTGGACCTCCCGGCATCCATGAACGCGCACCCCATCTTTCATGTTTTCCTGCTCAAGCCTGTTTCCTCCAATGACCTCTGCCCTCCAGCTGTTACACCTCCTCCACCCCTTCTCATTGATGGCCACCCGGCATTTGCTGTCTCCAAGATTCTGGATGTCCGACCTCGCGGCCGTGGTTTTCAGTTTCTGGAGGATTGGGTGGGCTATGGCCCCGAGGAGAGGTCGTGGATCTCCCTTAGTCTGATTCTGGACCCATCCCTCTTGCGGGATTTCTACGCTGCCAACCCCGGGAAGCCGGGCAGGCCGCCCGGTGGCGTCCGTTGAGAGGGGGGTACTGTGGTGGTCCTTGCCCACACTCCCCTCTGCTGGCTTTTATTGGTATAACACTTCTTGTTTTTGATGTCTGGAATCACTCAAATCTTGACTCACCTGGAGCGCACCTGCAGCTCATCATCAATCAACACTGCTCATAAGGATCGGCCTGGACAGCAAGCAGGTGCCAGATGATTCTGCCAGTCACCATTGGACACCCACCCATCAAAGCCGCCACAGCCACAGCTACAGCTACAGCTACAGCCACAGCCACAGCCATTGATCATTCAACCCACCAGCCACTCAACACTTTGTCCTTGTACAATAAATACCACTTCACACTTCATCTGTTTCCGGCCCGCATTTTGGTCCAAGTCAACTTTGCCTACCTTGCCTTAACAATACTTAAACGTAGTAATATCAAATAAGGGTGGTTTAAATTCTCTAAGTGAATAATATGGTAAACAGATCAACAATCTGCTTTAACGCTACCACAAGAAAACACAATGCTTAAAAGTATGAGAGGGAAGCACATGCGGAAAGTATAAAAGGCAATGAAAAGGTAATAAAAGACTCAATATAAAACACAAATAGTGAGTACTCGGCGTTTCTAACTGATGTGCGCATGTATTGGACGTCTCGCTGCATAGAAGGAATTGTAGAACACCGGCAGTGTTCGTCTAGTGACAGTGACAAACTAAGTCATCCCCCCAAGCGTCCATTGTCCACATAAAACATGACGCACTCCGTAGGTCAAAACTTGTACTAAATACTATAGATTTTTAAATCAATGGCAATATTTTATGTGTTTCTAATAACATATTTTAGTAAATAAGAACAATTGTGGCTTATTAGAGCCTATATGACTTACAGTTAGTCCGAGGTTCTCTTGAAGTGAAATACGCATTTTATTCTATATGGCGCATTAAAGATGCCGTGTGATTGAAAAGGTCGGCGTGATCATAGGACTTCCGACTGCAAGCTTGTGTGATGTCATGAAATGTATTCTTATGTCTGTTTGGTATAATGGAGTCGTGTGATTATTGTTGCGATGCCTCATTGGTGAAACTGTTAGAGACACTGTGTGAATCTCTGGCAAAAATGTAGTCAAATCTAAAATGATGAATAAAGACAATGTAAGGACTCTAGTGTAGCCCAAAGTAGCGGTGTAGGAGTAGCGTTTCTTCTTATATAAGTGTAACACCATTTACCATTTACCATTCAAAAATCTACTCGAGTAAAAAGTATGACATGGTAAAACTACTCTTAGAAGTACATTTTTCTCCAAAAGGTACTAAAGTAAATCTAATGTAGTAAATGTGATGTGTCACTACCCAACTCTGGAACTTAAGAGTGTACATCCGCTCTACTGGCAAACAGTGAAAACAAATTAAGTCAGTAATTCACTTAATTAATCAGCTCTGAGAAAAAAAATAAAAAATCTGTCTCCAAGGATTCATATGTATACATCACTAGAACATTGCTACTAAATTTCATTCTTATCTGAGCATAAATAATGGAGGAAAAGCAATTTTAGTCTGTGTCCTCACCAAGAAGAGCAAGAAGAACATAGTGAACGAGAACTTCAGATCTCCCTCTGTGCGGTCTAAAAATAGACAGCTAAATATAAAAGCACAAAATTAAAGATGTAAAAAAAAAATACTTTGAAAAAACACAGGAGTAGAAAGTACATACAGTATAAATATACTGTATTGGCCCGAATATAAGACGGTGTTTTTTGCATTGAAATAAGACTGAAAAAGTGGGGGTCGTTTTATATTCGCGGTCTAGACAGTATAACCATTCACGACGCTAGATGGCGCCAGATATCATTCAAGCAATGTTCTGTCATAACAGATCTCAACTACTCAAGTTTAACCAGTTTGCATTATTTTATTGCAGTGTTTTTTCCTTATTCAGATTTGTTTCAAGACGACAGTTACAGTTAGACTTCACTTTGATGGTTAATGCAGTTATTGCAATTTCGTTGTTTTATCACAATAGATTGGTTTATTTAAATTTCAAAAACCAGAAGCCATTCATTTACGAATGTGATCGCACTTCAGTTTACATATTTAAATGTTCAGATATTAAGATTTGAATGAGGCAAAATGACATGCTTTTTCTTTCAAATATATTGTTATAATCATTTGTTTCAGATGTACTGTAATTATTTTCTGTATAAAAATTAATTTGGTGTTCAAAAAGTCTTTTTTACACTTTGTGCTGTAGGTTGGACTGGAAATCTTAAATAACTGGGTCATGAACACACCTGAAGTGTGCTGTGTTATGTCAAAGACTGATAACGTGACAATAAACAAGTATGTAACATCTCCTGTGAGAACCATCGTTTTTCTAAACTACCTGTCCTCATTAGGGTCACTGGTGAGTTGGAGTCTTTCCTTGCTATTTCTTTTAATTGAATCATGCGGAAATCATAGATTGGTTGCCATATAATCATGACACAAACAAACGTTCACTCTGTTATATTATCGTGCTGAAAACTGATAATTACCCGGAAAAAGGTGAAAAAGTTGGTGGTACTTTTTAAAAAATTACCACTCATTTTAGCAAACCCAGAGCTGGAGGTCACAGTGAGAGGAGCTTACACTATATGTAAGATTGTTGGCAAAAAGTGCTACTGCAACCAGGATCAAAATGTTGAAGCGCACAACATCCCGTTTCTTCCCCTTTTGGCTGCTAGGTAAGTGCTTCAAAATAGAGAATCACCTGTGTTATCCTAACAATGTTAGATTTTCAATCTGAAACTAGAAAATGCAGTTTCTGGAGGAATTAGATGGTTTTGCTGGTCAGTATACTTGTAGTAAAGGTACACGCGGGGACACGTGCTTGTCATTCAAGCACAGGCCAAAACAAGAACTTGTAGTACAGGTAACCATAATTGAGAACAATTAAGTGCACATTCTCAAAGTAAACATACAAACATACATACGTACAAGCATAGGCAAGTACACGTACTTGTACAAGTACAAATAAAACTATAAAACAGATAAAATCCAAAAACATTAAAAACCCTTAAGAATAAAACCAGGCTACACTAATCTGGGTGAAAGGCAAGTCTAAAAAGGTGTGTCTTTAACCAAGATTTAAAAAGGCCCAAATTTGTAGTGGTGCAGATTTCAGGGGGAAGACTATTCCACAGCCTGAGGGCAGCAACTGTAAAATATCGGCCCCCCACTGTTTGAGTTTGGACCTCGGAACGTGCAAATAAAGTTGGCCGTTAGAACAAAGAGTCCTGCCAGAATTACGGATGGTTCAAATTTCCGATAAGTAAGAAGGAGCCTGCCCATTAATAGAATTAAAAACAAACAGTAAAAATTTAAAATCAATTATGAAATGGACTGGGAGCCAGTGGAGCGAGGATAGCACGGGGGTAATATGTTCACGTCTAGGTGTATCTGTTAAAAATCGAGCAGCAGCATTTTGAACAAATTGGAGACAAGAAATTGAGGACTTGGGAAGACCAACATAAAGTGCATTGCAGTAGTCCAGCCTTGAGCTTATAAAAGCGTGAATTGCTTTTTCAAGGTCATGGCGACTAAGAAAAGGCTTCACTCTGGCCAAGAGACGGAGCTGGAAAAAAAAACTTGCTCTTACAACAGAAGTTAGCTTAAATGCTACAAATGCTAACGTATTTACAATTTTCATAGCAAATCGCTCACACATAACTCCACAAACTGTAGCTCTAAACTTAATTACAAATGCATACGGAAACATATTGTTGTGTCCGCAAGGCACAGATATACACAGCTGAACACCTGGGGATTGTGTTTGTTGTGAGCATATGTGGCACACGGAAGTAAAAAGCAGAGTGATTAAGAATGCCAAGCTTGTGTCCGTTTGTGCTCTAACATGATACATATATTAGCTGAATAAACTTACAGCCTTATGTGGGCCATATGAGGGCAGCTGTCCTATATCCATGTCAGAGGAGTCTCCAACTCAGTCATAGAAGCAAAGGCGACAGTCCAGCCACACCTAACGCTGCCACCAGAGGGCAGTGTATTAAACAAAATAAAATACTTTTGGACTTTTTTAGATAGTTATTTATTTTAGGGTTAATTCCAATTTACGCGGAAATTACGGTTACGTCGCCAGCTTAGGAACGGAACTCGTTCGTATACCTGCATTCAGACCCACAACGTGTCATCACAGCACATTTCAATTTGCACATGAGAGCGTAAAGTTTGTAAGCCAATTGCGACATTGCAATGGCAAGAGAAGCACGCTTCTTATGGAGTTTTGGAGTTTGGAATTAATTTCCGCACTAAATGGAGGTCTACAGCGATCAAACCCTTTCTAAGAACACTCCACAAAGTATATCGGTGTAACATTTCGTCAAAATCCGCCCAGCTGTTTTGGAGTCCATAGGAAACGGATACACACACAGACAAAGTTCCATTAATATATAAGTATAGATAGATTAGTGCCATTTAATGAATAACTGAAGTGCAAACATAACACATTGCTCCTATGATATGAGCAGAATAACGGCTATCATGTCATGTATTTTTTTTTTTTTTCATCAGGTCTTTCAACAACACTGTTGTCTGTGCATCCTAGAAGTTTGGGGTGAAAAGTTCAGAAGTAGTTTTTCTTCGCTCTCATTCAAGTTATCATGACTGATGTGCAGCTGGCTGTTGACAAGCCCATGTGCACCACCTTGCTGTGTCCCATTTAAATTGTTGGAGCAAACACCATCACTAGTTTGTGTGCATATTTTACTGGCTTGTAAAGTTGGATTATTTGGGTCGTTTTTTGCATAGGGTGCCATTTGTAAGTTACACAGTGGACATTAAAGTGTGTACTACAGGAGAAAAAAAAGTGTTCAATAGCATTATTATTTGAACTAGAATCATATTTTGAGACGCTTCAACTATATACAACTACTGTATTTAGCAAAGCACAGATGACGAGAAATCTTTTAATCTGCCAGTTAGCCACACCTACCATTATTGGGCTCTAGCGTCCCCAACAGGTGGATGATGTCAGCGGGACAATGGGCTCATCGATTTTACTATTCAGCCCATTGAGAGGGAATTATAAAGAATGACGAAAACGCGACGAAGAGAGCCGCAAAATGTCATTGTTTCAGTCTCTCTACGCCAATATTTTTACAGGATATTCTTTTTATCCAAGTATTTTTCTCCAATAGCTAAATAAATTGCATGGTCATGACAAATAACAGTCTTGTGCTAAATGGAATATGAAATAATAAAAAATGCATTTATTCAAGAAGACAAGGCAAAATTACTCCATAATGGTCAAAACTGTCGACTTCACCTTTACTGTCGCACCTCCCGAATGATTTTTATGCCACCTCATGTCATTTCCCTTCCCCGGCTTCGGAGAATGTAAACAGACCAAGAGGCGTAACAGCTAGCCGACATGCTAACCCGAACCGAGTGATGTTTCACAGTCTTCGAAGTGGAAAATCACACACAACTAGCCCGGATCATTTCACATGACGACTGGGTTGTCGATTGTCTTTGCCGATCGCCAACCCGCCAGGCGGAGAGCAATTTACAGCTTGTTCCCCTGCTACTACGGACAGGAGAGCTGCCGGGGAAGCAGCTGGACAATGATCGCTGAACAAAACGGCCGACGTCGGAGGAGCGTGTGGCTGCCAAATGGTCAACACGAATATGGCAAAATAATGCTTTACTACATGGCAAAGTCGTTAACAGCGAGAGACTCAGTGGAGGAGGACGGCTGCAGTCGTTGTGCAGCTAACGTGCAGCTGATGTGTATGAGGAGAGCTTTTTACATGCCCATCCATGATCAAACGTAAGTAGTCCTTTATTTAAAGAAAGTTTGCAGTGTTTACTTTGTAAGCGCTATATTCGCGGCTATTTTTAACACAAAGTTGCAATTTCTGATCGTTCGGTAAATTTGACAGAACACCAGGCACAAGAGGGCAATAAGCAGAGTATAGTGCTCTCCTGGTGGGGGGATGTGCGACAAGCCGCCGGTCGTTGGCCGAGGGGACAAGGAGCATATCAGCCACAAAATGCAAGCCACCCACATATTAAAATAATCCCAATATTTGACATAATACAAAACATGATGTTTACTCACTTCCTCGTAAGTCCCATGGTCCCACAGTAATAGGGCTTGTTTTGGCCTATATCCACCGGTGAATGGGAACCTTTTGAAACCCCAAAAAGCTCACATGCCTCTCCCTCGTATAGCAAGATTTTTCTGCAGCCGTTTGGCTGGCGTGAAACACCTCTTAAAATGATTCAATTCAATTAATTTCTTGGAAATATATTTTCAGGCAGACACATGGCCTCTCGATTGGCTCCCAACTGCTAGACAACCAAGGCAAGATTTTGCCAGAGCCCCCTGCCAGGTAAATTCAAGATCTGGTGTTACCAATTCAACCTGTACCAGCGCCTGATATGGCTCCTCAAACTCTGCAACGTCAGCCTTACAACAGCCCAGAAAGTGGACAAGAAGGCCAACGACTACATCTGCAAGTGGCTGGGTCTGCCCCGATGCCTTTCTACCGAAGCACTTTTTGGGAGCACCACAGTGAAGCTCGCATTGAAGTCCGCTCAATCAGCTTGGGGTACAAACAAGAAAACGTGAGACTTGTTTTCAAACTTGGGGACTAACCGGATCCAGCTGTCTGAAACGGCAAGGCCCATGTCCGCACGGGCTGCAAGTGGATCACCGCTAAGGCCGTCAACTAGGCTATTACCTGCTAAAAACACCTGGAAGTCGTTGGGTTTCAGCAACATGGCAGGTCTGGCTATGGTTGGGGTCCTACACCCATTATGTGGTCCAAGGCTTCAATGAAGGAAAGCAAAGACCTGGTGATTTCCGAAGTAATCAAGAACGAATGAGAGTGCTAAAATCAAAGCTGTGAGTGAACAACAGCAAGGAAGATGGATGACTTGGGAGGCAGTTGTCAATAAATCCATCTCAAGGGCCGACATGTGGAAGATGCCCCAAGCAAGGCTGAGTTTCATGATCAGGGCCACATATGACCCACTTCCAGGCCCCAGAACCTGCACCTGTGGTCCGGTGCAGAGGAGACATGCCATCTTTGCAGCTCCAGCAACCCGAGTCTGCAACACATCCTCTCCAGCTATAAGGCCGCACTGACACAGGGCCTGGTTCAGGTGGCGCCATGACAATATCCTGCACAAGTTGGCCAAAATCCTTGAGGCCCCTAGGCTGGAAGCTAACAACATCAGCCCACTAACACCATGCCAGAGGATCCACCTCATCCAGTAAGGAGGCAAGAGCCTCAGTAGCCACCAAGACGTGGTCCCTCCTGTCCGCAGGAGGCGAGTGGAACATAAGAGCCTACTTGGACCGGCAACTCATGTTCCCCCAGGTCATAACATCCACCACCCTTCGGCCGGACATTGTCCTCTGGTCGCCTTGAAGTCCATCAGCTTGTGGTACAAACAAGAAACGTCAGACTTGTTTTCAAACTTAGGGACTCACCTGTTACAGCTGCCCGAAACGCCAAGGCCCATGTCCGCACGGGTTGCAAGTGGATCGCCGCTAAGGCCGTCGACCAGGTTATTACCTGCTTAAAACACCTGGAGGTCATTGGGTTTCAGCAGTATGGCAGGTTTGGCTTCGGCTGGGGTCCTACACCAAAGATGTGGTCCAAGGCTTCAAGGAAGGAAAGCAAAGACCTCAGAAGTCATCAAGATCGAATGAGAGTGCTATAAAATCAAAGCTGTGAGTGAACATCAGCAAGGAAGATGGACGACTTGTAGGCTGTTGTCAACCGACCCATCTCGTGGGCCGACATGTGGAGGATGCCTCAAGCAAGGCTGAATTACATGATCAGGTCCACATATGACACACTTCCCAGTCCCTAGAACCTGCACCTGTGGTCCGGCACAGAGGAGACATGCCATCTTTGCAGCTCCAGCAACCCGATTCTGCAACACATCCTCTCCACTCCTCTTTAAGGCCACACTGACACTCAGGTTGCACCATGACAAAGTCCTGCGCAAGATGGCCGAAATCCTTGAGGCCCGTAGGCTCGAAGCTAACAACACCAGCCCACTAACACCTTGCCAGAGGAGCCAGCTCATCTAGCAAGGAGGCAAGAGCCTCAGAAGCAGCACCAAGAAGTGGTCCCTCCTTTCCGCAGCAGGCGAGTGGAACATGAAAGCCTACTTGGACCGGTAAGTCACGTTCTTCCAGGTCATAACATCCACCCTTCGACCGGACATTGTCCTCTGGTCTGTCCCCATGAAGACAGCCATCATGGTGGAGCTAACAGTTCCATGGGAGGAGGGGATGAATGCTGCCTTCGAGAGAAGGAGGAGAAATACGTTGACTTGACAGCATGCCGCCAAGCATGCTGGAAGGTAACCGTGTTCCCAGCAAAGGTTGGGTGCAGAGGCTTCACAGGAACCTCCACCCAGCGGCTCATGGCATCACTGGGAGTTACAGGGTTGAAATTGAGGAAAGCCCTAAAGGACCCGGCACAGGAAGCAGAGCAAAGCATCTTCTGGCTCCAGAGGAAAGATAGAGCGTGGGGAAAACAAGCAGCTTAGCACCTCCAAGTTCGCTTGGTATGTGGTCAGGCCTGCACTCGACTCAGGGATTTGGACTCCCCTACCATGCATAGTCCATTAGGGCCCAGCCCAAAAGCCAGTTGCAGGGAGTGGCAGGGAGACATCTCTGACACTGCCCCACCACCCAGAGATGTTCCAGGATGCAAGGGGCGAAACATCAATGAGGGGTGGTTTCCGGCTGATGACCATGCATTGGGCCCACTGGCACCGTCGGAGGTGCGACAAGCAGTTACGCTTAGCGGGCTCCACCTACCTGTACTCCCAACTAGCTTTAATAGTGAACACTGAAAACCACACTGAACGTATTTCATAAAACTACGAAATCTTTTATTATTTTTTTGATTTTCATTGTTATTTTACCACAGTTTAATTGAGTAGAAGAGTGATGTAATTAATAAAATGGAATACAAAAATGTAATTTTCTTAAAGGGACACTTAACACAACATAAGAGTGGACAGTGAGTTTCATGACAGTACTTTGGTTCGAGTCTTGGGGCAGTGTAGTATGCCTCAGATGTAGATCTGTCCTTGGATCATCATTTTTTCCCCATATCACCTTTATATTACAATGATTTACTTTGAGTCTAGGGGTGTGCCAGTGTCGCCTAGAAGTGGACCCATTTTGGATAGCTCTCCGTTTATAAAGGGACTTGCACTTCAAAATGTTTCTTTACTAGTTCTTGAAAACAAAGGTTTGAATCGAACTTTGTAGCCCCTGAATTAGTACACATGAAAGTAAGTCAATACAGATTTATTTTTGCATTGCTCATTTAGCCTGTCAGTTAATTAGGTTCATATTCCTAAGAAATGAAGCCCTGACCCCTGTTAAATAATCTGTTTGGTCTTATTAATATCCCGTTCCCAGGAAAAAGTGTACATGCCGGTTACTGTTATATCGTCCCTACAAATGTTTAGACCAAACCCATGCCCTTGGACGTAGCCTGGTAAAGTAAACAGCCGGTCGTAATTGGGTAGCTGCCATGTGTGTTAAAATTCTTCTTGTTTTGATTGATGGTGGATTGCAAGCAACTTTCAGGGTGCATACTGCCACTTACTGTAGAAGAATGTGAAGCACCCATGCCTTAATCTTTACACTACACTGCGGGCCAAATGTAGTGGCACCCCTGCATTTCTGTCAGATAATGCTCAATTTCTCACAGAAAATGATTGAAATTACAAATGCTTTGGTAGTAATATCTTCATTTATTTTGTTTGCAATAAAACACACACACACACACACACACACACACAAAAAAAAACATCATTTTACACAAAACTGGCATCATCAGCCTAATACTTGGTAGCACAACCTTTAGACAAAATAAGTGCGAACAACCGCTTCCGGTATCCATCACTGAGTTTCATACAATGCTCTGCTGGAATTTTAGACCGTTCTTCTTTGGCCGACTGTTCCAGGTCCCTGAGATTGGAAGGGTGCCTTCTTCAAACTGCCATTTTCAGATCTCTCCACAGGTGGTCTATGGGATTTAGGTATATACTCATTGCTGGCCACTTAAGAAGTCTCCAGTGCTCTCTCTCAAACGATTTTCTAGTGCTTTTTGAAGTGTGTTTTGGGTCATTGTCCTGCTGGAAGACCCATGACCTCTGAGGGAGACCAAACTTTCTCACACTGGGCCCTACATTATACTGCAAAATGTGTTGGTAGTTTTCAGACTTTATAATGCCATGCACACGGTCAAGCAGTTCAGTGCCAGAGGCAGCAAAGAAACCCCCAAAAAATCAGGGAACCTCGGTCATGTTTGACTGTGGGGACCGTGTTCTTTTCTTTGAAGGCCTTATTTTCCCCCCCTGTAAATTCTATGTTGATGCCTTTTCCCAAAAAGCTCTACTTTTGTCTCATCTGACCAGAGAACATTCTTCCAAAAGGTTTTTGGCTTTCTCCGGTAAGTTTTGGCAAACTCCAGCCTGGCTTTTGTATGTCTCTGGGTCAGAAGTGGGTTCTTCCTGGGTATCCTACCATAGAGTCTCTTTTCATTCAGACGCCGACGGATAGTACGGGTTGACACTGTTGTACCCTCGGACTGCAGGACAGCTTCAACTTGTTTGGATGTTAGTCGAGGTTCTTTATCCACCGTCTGCACAATTTTCGTTAAAATCGTCAATTTTTCTTTTCCGTCTACATCTAGGGGAGGTTAGCCACAGTGCCATGGCCTTTACACTTATTGATGACACTGTGCACGGTAGACACAGGAACACTCAGGTCTTTGGAGATTGTAGCCCTGAGATTGCCCATGCTTCCTTACAATTTTGCTTCTCAAGTCCTCAGAAAGTTCTTTGGTCTTCTTTCTTTTCGCCATGCTCAATGTGTTACACACAAGGACACAGGACAGAGATTAAGTCAATTTTAATCCATTTTAATTGGCTGCAAGTGCGATTTAGTTATTGCCACCACCTGTTATGGGCCGCAAGTAAGTAACAGGTGCTGTTAATTACACAAATTAGAGAAGTATCACATGATTTTTCAAAGGGTGCCAATACTTTTGTCCGGCCCATTTTTTTGAGTTTTTTGTAAAATGATAATGATTTAATTTTTTCCCCCATTCTCTTTTGTGTTTTTTCGTTGCAAGGAAAATAAATGAAGATATTACTACTGAAGCATTTGTAATTACAATCATTTTCTGGGAGAAATTGAGCATTATCTGACCAAATTGCAAGGGTGCCAATACTTTTGTCCAGCAGTGTATACATAAACGTATTGTCTTTCATGGATTTAAAAAGTTTTTTCTTGACATACCTAACTGTCTTCCTCTCCTCTCACCGCAAGTAAACCCTTCAGAGACCCATCATGCTGTTAAAACAAATGAAAAACTTTATTTAAGCGTCACAGACTTTGTGATTACATACAAGGTTTTACAAATAACTAAAGTTTAACTGGCCTTTTTAGTTAGTCTTTGATGAGATATATGTAAGAAACAGTGTTACTGTAAAAAATGAATGAAGGCTTCAGAGTTCGATATTGGCATATGTGAGTATAGTTTGACTTCACGTTCTACACATGTAGATTAAAACTGATTAAGCTTTTAAAGGCATTTTTTTCTCTTCTATCTAGGGAATAATCATTAAATGCTTTCTTAAGAGTGTTTTAATTTTTTTTTTTTACATCAACCAAAAGAAAGAAAGAAACATTTATTTTTATCATTTAATCTATAACGTATAAATCTATATCAACGCTCGAGAGGACGCGGCATTTGTCAACGCATGCGTATTAGCAATCCGTCGCGATCCAGTAGCCTTTCAACAATCGGGTACTGACCGATGTATTGATTTCCAGTTTCCTTTTCTGTGATAAATGGCTGATTGCAAGCAATTATTAGGTTCATATCGCCACCTACTATACAAGAGTGTGCAGCACCTATGCCTCCACCTTGATTTCCACCTCCGTGAAGTTGGGCCGCTGGGGGTCCCGTGGCGTGCCGTGCCGGTTGGGGGGCTGTGGCTGTGGCTCGTGGCCCGGGTGGGTGGGCGGTGGGTGTAGGCGTGGGATTGGTGATGCGTCCCCTCCTGCCATCCCTGAAGGCCGGTTGATGGGCACGCGGGTGGCCCGGGGGACCACCCTGGGTCCCGGGGGGGGAGACGGTGGCTCCTTTGCTGGGCGGCGGGAGGAGGGATGGGCTGCGCATGGCCCCCCCATCCCCCCCGGGCTGGCTGGGTGGGGGCCGTGGCCCTGGGTTGGCGCCCGCGCGGTTTCTCCGCCCGGCTGCGTGGCTGTCGCGCGCCCGGTGGGGCTTGCGTGCTGCTGGATGTGGTAGGGCATGCTCGGGTTGGGGGTTCCGGTGCCGGGATTGGCGATGCGGCGGCGTAGGGTTGGTCGCCAACGGGCTTACACTCATAAGAGATTCACACGATTACTGGGTTCTAGATCACAGAACTGATTTGTGTACACTCTACCCCTTTCAATCACTTAGCTTATAGTCTTATAGACACCCCCACCCCCATTCTCCTCTTTCACTGGCCAATTGGCCCCCACATGGTGTAAACCGGAAATACATCTCGCTGACGATAGCACCAGCATATTAGTTACTAGTTTTAGATGTTCAATGTATTTCTTGTTGTCGTTTGTGTATGTGTTCTTTTCTTTCTTCTCTTGTATTTCTTTTCTTCTGTCCTCCCATAATCCCTTCCCGTTCGCTGCTTTGTCATAATAAAAAGGTATTTTGAATGATCACAATGGGAGTATGTCAGACTCTCCATGTGAAACATTAAAACTGTTCAGAATCCGGGCACTTAGACTTCCATTCTCTGTGTCAAACAGCTGAACAGGACAGGTTTAAAAAAAAAAAAAAAAGAAAAAAAGATGTAAATCTATAGAAAAATTAGGTCATTCCTTTGTGCTAGGTTTGTGTTGATAAATTTCGTTTGTGCTGCTATCATTTTTAAGATATCAACAATTCTTTTATAGGTCAATCTGAGGTCAACCAGCCCCCCATTTCGATTAAAAATGGTAAAAATGTTGTTAATTGTTTATGCTATGTTCGAGTTGGTTTGTGCTTTAAAAAATTTAGTTTGTGTTGCTATCGTTTTTGAGATAATTTGGAGTGATGATGTCACACGGGCCCCCATTTATTGCAAAGTGGACCCAAAATGGTGCCATTCGTCTATGCAATGTTTGTGCTCGTTTTTGCTGTAATTTTTTTCCTTTTGTGCTGCTATTGTTTTATACATAGGCTATTGAGATATTCATTTCAAGTGATGACGTCAATCTTAGCGACTCCCTCGTGGCTGACAAAGCATACGAACTCTCTCAATAACAGAGGTGTGTCCCATCAAATAGTGTAAACGTAGCACAAACGAATGGCACCCATTCGGGTCCATTTTGCAGCAAATGGGGGGCTTGAGATATTAATTTCGAGTGATGACGTACTCGCAGAGTGACATCATTTTTGTATAAATTTGCATCAGATGGGGGGCCAACTTGAAGGAGGTTTGATTTCCATATGCGTTTACACAGTGTACACCTGAGATCAGTTTCCAAAAAAAACAGATAATTAAATTCGCCCGCAACAAAAATTTATCGATTTATATCAACTTTTTCGATTAGTTGTTGCAGCCTTACTATCCACAGTGGCATGTGAGCGAAGAACGAAAGGCCCCGCCCTGATCGTATGCATTCAACTCTTCAACAACTCTGGGTTAACCAGGGGGCTTTGCACTTTGCATCTCTGCACTGTTGGGGGTCATGTTTTGACTGTTAGATTCTGAGCCGCAGCTGCATTTTGAATAGCTTCTTACCCCCATGGATAGGGCAAATCTCTGTTCTAGACCCAGCACATCTGTCTCACATTGTAAATATTTGAAATTTTGTCACAACTCTGCTTGTGTGTGCAAGAGGACTGCAAAACAAAATCAGTGGGGAGAACATTTTATAAGTGGAAGCTGAAAAGACACCTGGCTTGCCAATGGTGTACATTAGGGGGCAGGTTTTGTCAACAGATAAAGGATTTTAAAGGACACAACTTTTTTCCCCCATAGTTGACCTATAAATATCCACGTCTTGTGTACACTGTACACACATTGAGAGCAATGAATAAATATAATTGAAGTATCAGGTAAGATCTGTAAAAATTGTTTGTCAATTGTGGGCAATTTTTGTGATTGAGGGCTATATCAACAAGGTAAAACCCTTCATTTATGGAATTATCCCTTGAGATCACTCCCCTTATTGCAAGGGTGTAGGCAGGGGCGGACTGGTAATCTGTAGCTTCTGGAGGATCACAGAACGGCCGATGCTCTGGACGGCCGGCGTCCGCCATACATCACTGTTTTTACCCCCTTCCCCACCCTCTATAATTATCTACAGTTCGCATCCAAACCTACAGGTGGCAGCAATGCGCCTGGCTGTTAACCGCCAATCTGATAGAAGAAAAAAGAAGAAAGCACAGAGTAGCCTACTTGGGTAAAGCCTTACTCCTTGTGGAAGCAAAATAGCGACGAGCGTGGATAAACAATATGGATGGTGGTGGCAAAAAAAGAAAAGAGAAGGGTGGCACGGACAAGGTTAGAGAGAAAAAACTGAAGTAATTCGAGAGTGAAGCATCGAAATGTCACAAGTTGACACACATGTTCGCAAGCAGCAGTCTGGCTGCAATGGCCACGCCGGCTAGTAACAGCCCAGTCACCGGCGATGGTGAGAGTGGGAGCGGCAGCCGCTCTCACGTGCAGCTGGTGCAGGGAGAGACAACAGACGAAGGAGAGTGTAATAATGAGCTGGTGGAAGTTCCCCAGACAAGTGCAGGGCAAGTAAGTAAATGGTAAATGGTGTTACACTTATATAGCGCTTTTCCACCTTTCAAGGCGCGATGAAGAGGGTTACTTGCTAGGTATATTGGCAATTGTTATCCACCAGGTAGCTACATTTTAAATGAGATAAATGGCAATTAAAGGGTTAGTGCCAGCTAGTCCATGTCCCAGTTTGCAATCGTGTCAAGTTACAGTATGCTAGTCCTACTATCCCTCTCCGAAGAAAAAATATTTTTGCTGTAAAACAACGTATGCACACGCAACAGTAATATTAATTCAGAAGAAATATAGCCTCCTGCCTTTTTCTGGTTCTACATAGAGATCCTGAGAGTGTTCTGTTCATTTCTCAGTGAGTATTCAAGTTAAAATGTATAACTACACCCTCTTTTCATTGTGATTTATCATAAATCATACCATGTTTTCTTTGTGCTTCAGGCAGTCTCCTGCCTTTTCTGGTTTTAAATTGAGACCTGGACTGTGCTGTTAATTTCTCAGTGAGTATTCAAGTTAAAATGTATAATGATGCAATGTGTAGTTCTTCATAGCCGCTTCATATTTCTCTCAAAGTGCACGAAATTGATGCACTTTGCAATAAAATGTAAAAAAATTCTCCCGGGGGAGCCCCCCCAGACCCCCCTAGAGGGTCTGTGTTTCCCTTCGTACAGCGATTCTTGTGGGCTGGGCCCAGTCAAAGTCCAGGGCTGCTTTGTAGTCCCAGTCCACCCCTGGGTGTAGGTTTGGTCTCAACATTGGTAGGGACGATATAAAAAGCATGTTCACTTTTTGGTGGGGATAGGACATTAACAAGAGATTGGGTGAACGGGGCTCAGAGGTACATTTCTCATATGAACAGTTTTTATGAACAGTTTATTGATAGGCTAAATGATCAGTGCAAAATAAGTCAACAGTATATTGACTGATACTTTCTTTCAAAAACGACTAAAACATTTTGAAAACTTGTAAATAAATAATTGTCTGGATTTTATTAGCAAATTTAAATTGCAATATTTGAACATATACATATATATAACAGAACTTATTATATAATGCAAAAAGGGTTGCATTCCAGGAAACAGTGAAACGGGCAGAAGGACGAAAAATGATTTCATTGTTATTTAAAGATTTATTACGGTATGTTTTGTTGTTCTTTTGTTTTATTGTCATGTATAATTTTTTTGAATACTGCTATCATTAAATATTATTTGAACATTTTTCTTCACGCCCTTTTGGATGCTGCGACACCCCTAGCATTTGCCTAGCTCGCCTTATGGACCGCACGGGTCTGCCAGCGAGTACCAACAAACAGGGCGGCGATACCATTTACCGGTCCTTTTTGTTGTAAATCCCACACTGATCCCAGACCTTGGGAATTTTCATGAACGGAACAGAAAATACTATAAGTCCGCAGTATAAATTTTTGGCAGTGGTCTTCACCTCCTCCAAAAAGATAGTCAAAGTTGAAGATCATTGCATTAAACACATGAGGCAGCTTTACAAAATATTTTATTCAAGAAAATGTCTCAGGAAATAGGCACATTCTTAATCAAGCAATTAGTTCTTCACTCTCCAGTACCTGAAACACAACTAGAGTATATGGTACAGTATTCAAGCAATATATGTAACTTTTCATAGCAAAATGAACCTTAAGTCACAAGAAATTTAAAGGCGATAGTGTTTCCCTTGGTACACTGTATATGCTAATATCCAATTTCATTCAAAATGATAAGTGAACCGAATTCAATTTTTATCAAGCTGTTGTGCACACTCATTTTTTGATAGGTAGTAATTTGGAAAAAAAAAAAAAAAAAAAAAAAAGCAGAGATAATCACCTATATTTTCAGTGTCATTAGCAATATTTAAAAAGTTTTTGCCCAAATTAGCAACTTACATTTTTAAAAAATTTCGTGCAATGTTTCAACAGCAAATAAGTCACTCAATTTTCACATTAGAAACTTAATACTTGAGGAAAGCATGCAGAATCATCTTAATTTTACTCAACAAAAGCAAAATTTGCATTTTTTCTATATACAATCACAACTTATTTAGGTTGAATTCCGCTATTGTGAAGCGATGCAAAATCTACCATAGCGGCCGTCACAAAACAAAGAGCTTTTTAAGTTGAAAATTCTTGTAAATAAATGCTTAAATCGCAGAATTTCTATAGATATGGATGTAAAATAGTCTATATTCTTGGTTAAAAGCAAAAAACGGGCAGTTTTCGTTCATTTTACGTTAATATTTCAAGCCATAGTTACGGTATTGTGTAATCCAACATAGCGGCTAACACAGAACAAAGAGCTTTTTAAGTTGAAAATTCTTGTAAATAAATGCCTAAATCACGGAATTTCTATAGATTTGGACGTAAAGCAGTTCTTGGTTAAAAGCAAAAAAGGCAGTTATTGTTTATTTTATGTAAATATTTTAAGCACAAGTTACAGCATTGTGTTATCCAACTTGGCGGCCGTCACGAAACAAAGAGCTCTTTAAGTTGAAAATTCTTGTAAATAAATGCTTAAATCGCAGAATTTCTATAGATATGCACGTAAAACAGTCTAGATTTAGGTTAAAAGCAAAAAACGGGCAGTTATCATTTATTTTACGTAAATATTTCAAGCCAAAGTTACACTAAATCTATCCATTGATTTTTTTCACGACTTTAAAAAGTGCCTAAATCCGGCGTTAAAATGCAGCGTGTGTTTGAATTTATTACAATGAAAGTCAACTCAGCGTTCTGCATGGGTCTGCCCCTACGAGAACGTGTGACGCAATGTGTGTGGAACCTGTCCTGTCAACTGATGGTGGAGTCCATGCTTTTTGGATTATTACACATCAGTTTTGTAAAATTATTACTGTTACTTATTTTGTTTCGCTGGGTCACATATTGTCATGCAGTCTGCTGGATCATCAGGCCTCAGATGAGATGAAGTCCTTGGCATTCTGGTTTACTCTAGCTCCAGTTCAGCCATCAGAGGTAGTGGACCTTCATAATTGTTGGTCTCGATGGCTCTTAGCTTCTCCTGGTAGTCCTTTGGCAGTCTGTTTTGCTCTGCTCCCATCACAATAACCTTAAATAGGAATTAACAAATGTAACTGCTCCTTTTAAACATTTCAGCTTGTGTCATAACATTTACCAGATATCATGATAGCGACAGTTTGTCCTGAAAGTTTGAGACCACCAGTTTACATGTTATGTAGTGATGTAACGAGGTGCGCCAAGCCTTCGAAGCGTGTGTCAAGTTATGAAGGGACGCTTTCCATGAACTGCATACAAGACACGTCTGCCGCCTGAACACCTTTAACGGACGCACGCACAACATTATGATGGATGCAGCTGACATTATTGAGCGAGAGATTTACTCCTGTTCAAAAGACTCGAAAATAAATTTGTGTATGAGACAAGCAAGAACCCGGCGGTCGCACTTTGGGTTCTCTTCTGTGCGCAAGTTATTTTTTAGAGCGAGAGGGAAAGAGAGATAGCTTGTTGCTCCTTGTCTTTCAGTTGTTCTGCAGTAGTTTTGAATCATGTCAATTGAAAAATGTCCTGAGTGTGTTGCTAAGCTCCGTCTGCGTTTAGAAGAGGTGAGTACACGAACCGTTTTGAACTGTTTAGGCTTTATTGTTGCTATTTTTGAGATGAACAGTTAGCTCTGAGTGCTAAGCTAATTAGCGAATTCACTAACGTGTATTTCCATGTCCATTTGTGTGTTGTTTGTTGGTGTACAAAAGTTACTCCATATGCCGAACGTGTAAAACCCTGAATAAGTAATGTGGTAACACAAAAAATATGTGAAATAGTACAGAAATCTGTGAAAACAAAGCATATTGGTTATAAGAAGTTTAATTTCTAAACACACTTTGTTTGTTTGCAGAAGCAAACACATTCCACCTTTGTAAATTTTATTGTATTGTTGAGAGAAATAAGTACTGCCTTTGAAACAGCTAATGTTTTTGCACCTTCTAGTGAAAAAGAGCATCTCAAGGTCAGCTGTGTGTTGTATAGGCATGTTGAGAAATAAGTACAGTAATGCCTTTAAAATTATTAATGTTTTTGCACTTTCTTGTTAAAAAAAAAAAAAAAAGCAGTTTAAGGGCAGCTTTTTGCCATATGAGCATGTCTCCATCGTTCCTGTTGAATCATTAGGGTATTTTAAATAAATAATGGATAGAAATTTGTGGCTACTTTATTAATTAGTAATGTATGATGCATCAATAATCGTGATAATCGTGATCATCGTCAATAGCGTGATCATCATTCAATAATCAAATCGTGGCACCCTGAATCGTAATCGAATCGAATAGTGGGGTGCCTCAGATGGCATACCCCTAATTGGTTAATGTTCACTTGTAAGCACAAACGATTCCGATACACTTCGATACACAATTTTATAACTAGAGAGAACGAGGATGAGCAGCAGGTAGGCTAATTGGACACTCTGTTGATGCGAGATGCTTGTATGACGCATAGAGAGAGGCTTTTTTGGATTTTGCTCGTGTTTTGAAAAATGCATCTGTCGAGATGATGCTCGTATTGTGAAAAACTCGTGAGCTGAGGTGCTCGTATCAGGGTCCACTGTATAAATTAATCTTCTAAAAAACATTTGACGGTCATGAAAAATGAGATTTAGAGCAGTGATGAGCCATCCACCTTAAATAAAAAAATATCATATGTATTGTATTCATATCAGCAATACTGGCCTTGCAGTCAATTGGACCAGATCAATGCTGTGTGTATGCTTGTGAGACCCGCCTCCTACAGTGAGCTAGTTGGCCTACAGAGGGAAAGAGAACAAAGAAGCGTAAATCATTGCTGATGACACATGAAACTCATTGTGCTTTGGCCATCTAATTTATTGACAACAAACGTGAGTACACCCCTTAGTGAAAGTTGTCAATATTAACATACACTACAACATGTATGTCAACTGTCAATATTTTGTGTGGCCACCACGATTATCCAGAACTGCCTTTACTCTCCTGGACTCTCCTTTACCCTCAGCCTCTCCAGTAAGGCATTGGTCAACTTGGAGGTGTGTTTAGGGTCATTGTCATGCTGGAACATTGCCCTGCGACCCAGTTTCTAGAAGGAGGGGATCATGCTCTGCTGCAGTATTTCACAGTACATGTTGGAGTTCATGTTTCCCTCAATGGAATGTACCTCTCCAACACCTGCAGCACACATGCAGCCCCAGACCATGACATTCCCACCACCATGCTTGACTGTAGGCATGACACACTTATCTTTGTACTCCTCACCTGGTCGCCCCCACACATGCTTGAGACCATCAGAACCAAACAAATTAATCTTTGTCTCATCGGACAATAGGACAAGGTTCCAGTATTCCATGTGCTTTGTTGACATGTCTTCAGCAAACTGTTTGCGGGCTTTCTTGTGTACCGTCTTCAGAAGAGGCTTCCTCCTGGGGTGACAGCCATGCACACCAATTTGATGTAGAGTGCGGTGTATAGTCTGTGCACTAACAGGCTGACCCCCCTACCTCTTCAATCTCCGCAGCAATGCTGACAGCACTCCTGCAACGATCTTTCAAAGAATGCGTTTGGATGTGCGCTCAGCTTCTTTGGATGACCAATCCGAGGCCTGTTCTGAGTGGATCCTGCTCTTTTAAAACGCTGGATGATCTTAGCCACTGTGCTGCAGCTCAGTTTCAGGGTGTTGGCAATCTTCTTGTAGCCTTGGCCATCTTCATGTAGCGCAACAATACGTCTTTTAAGATCCTTCTTTGCCATGTGGTGCCATGTTGGAACTTTCAGTGACCAGTATGAGAGAGTGTGAAGCCTGCACTAAAAATTTGAAAACACCTGCTCCCTATGCACACCTGGACCTAGTAACACTAACGGGTCACATGAGATTTTGGAGGAAAAATGACAAGCAGTACTCAATTTGGACATTTAGGGATGTAGTTTCTAAGTGGTGTACTTACTTTTGTTGCCAGGGGTTTAGATATTAAAGGCTATATTTTGAGTTATTTTAAGGCGAAAAGAAATTAACTCTATTATATAAGCTGCACACAGACTACTTTTTGTTTACTTTTGTTGTCCCATGAAAAGATATACTTAAAGTGCATACGACAGGAGAAAAAAAGTCTTAAATAGGATTATAATGTGAATTAGAATCATATTTTGAGACGATTTGACTATATACAACAATTTAGCAAAGCGCAGATAACGAGAAATTAGTCTTTTAATCTGCCGGTAAGCCGCGCCCACCATTATAGGGCTCTAGCATCCCCAACAGGCTGATGACGTCAGTGGGGTCACGATTTCATCTGATTTAGTATGCAGCCCATTGAAGGGGTATTATTCACAACGAGGAAAACGCGACAAAGAGAGCCCTAAAGTGTTATTGTTTCAGTCTCTACTCCAATATTTTTACAGGATATTCTTTTTTCCAAGTATTTTCCCCCAATAGCTAAATAAATGGCTTGAGAAGGACCAGTCGGCCCATTGAGGGGGAATTATTCAGAACGACGAAAACGTGACAAAGAGAGTCGCAAAATGTTATTGTTTCAGTCTCTCTACTCCAATATTTTTACAGGATATTATTTTTATCCAAGTATTTTTCTCCAATAGCTAAATAAATGGCATGGTCACGACAAATAACAGTCTTGTGCTAAATGGAATATGAAATAATACAAATGCATATATTCAAGAAGACATGGCAAAATTACTCCATAATGGTCAAAACTGTCGACTTCACTTTTACTGTCGCACCTCCCGAACGATATTTTATGCCACCAAAATTGGGCTTATGTCATTTACCTTCCCCGGCTTCGGAGAATGTAAACAAACCAAGAGGCGTGACAGCTAGCCGACATGCTAACCTGAACCGAGTGATGTTTCAAAGTCTTCGTAAGCGGAAAATCACACACAACTAGCCCGGATCATTTCACATGACGACTGGGTTGTCGATTGTGTTTACCGATCGGCAAACCGCCCGGCGGAGAGCAATTTACAGCTCGTTCCCCTGCTACTATGGACAGGAGAGAGGACAATGATCGCTGAACAAACTGGCCGACGTCGGAGGAGCGTGTAGCTGGCAAATGGTCAACACGAATATGGCAAAATAATGCTTTACTACACGGCGAAGTCTTAAACAGCGAGAGACTCAGTGGATGAGGATGGCTTCAGTTGTTGTGCAGCTAACATGTGCAGCTAATGTGTATGAGGAGAGCTTTTTACATGCCCATCCATGATCAAACGTGAGTAGTCCTTTATTTAAAGAAAGTTTGTAGTGTTTACTTTGTAATCGCTGCATTGCGGCTATTTTTAACTCAAAGTTGCAATTTCTGATCGGTCGGAAAATTTGACAGAACACCGGGAACACGAAGAGGGGAATAAGCCGAGTATAGTGCTCTCCCGGCAGGGGGATGTGCGACAAGCCGCCGGTCGTCGGCCGAGGGGACAAGGAGCATGTCAGCCACAAAATGCAAGCCACCTACATATTAAAATGATCCCAATATTTGACATAATGCAAAACACAATGTTTACTCACTTCCTCGTAAGTCCCATGGTCCCACAGTAGTAGGGCTTGTTTTGGCCAATATCCACTGGTGAATGGGAACTCTCCCTCATACAGCAAGATTTTTCTGCAGCCATTTGGCTGGCGTGATGCGAAAAATAAATGTATTAATCCACAAAATCAGCTGAATCTTTAGGCCTTCTCATACAACAGTACGGCTGTATAGTGAAGCGGACTCCTTCCTCCGTACACGTCACAGGGCCTTCTTTCTCAACTCGAGACTGCTGCCGGAAGTCAATCATTTTCATGTCACGGGATTAAAAAAACTAAATAAATATAGCGATCGCTTCCACACACATCCAAGCAGTCCATTTCATTCAGGAGCATAAAATTATTATTAAATAAACATGCTCTTTCATGTCACAGGCACTTTAAATATCTGCAGAAATATAATGTGTGTACTCACATTTGTGGTACACTGTATTTATTTTGCAATATCATATTTTGGCACCACAGTGAACAGAGTGGTTAGCACGTCCACCTCACAGTTCTTAAAATTGTTGGTTCAATGCGGCCTCCCTGTGTAGAGTTTGCATGTTCTCCCCGTGCCTACGTAGGTTTTCTTTGGGTACTCGTGTTTCCTCCCACATCCCAAAAATATGCATGGTATGTTAATTGAGTGCAGTGTGTGCGTGAATGGTCGTTTGTCCCCCGACTGGCTGACAACCAGTACAGGTTGTACCCTTCCCACTGCCCGTTATTAGCTGGGATAGGCTCCAGCACCCTTGCGACTTAGGATAAGCAGTTTAGAAGATGAATGAATATCATATTTTAAAGGAGAAGTTCAGAATTTTTCATATTGGGCTTAATCTTCGAGTTAGCGGGGGTTTTAATTAGTCGAGTTGATTTCAATAAATTCCGTGCAGTTTGTTAGTTTTTGTCACGATATGACAGACATACATTATATGACAGAACAGACATCCATTTTTTTAAAGCTGATTTTTTATTTCCTAGTCAGCAGCAAGTAACTACAGTTTATATTGTTCCTCGTTCTTCATAGGGAATTAGTGGAAACTTTTATTTGCCCATTTCTTCTGTCTGTTCCCACAGCCTCTAAATGCACATTTTTCCATGTTGCCATCCTTCAATCAACTCAGCAGACTGATGCTGCATTCGAGGAAGGTGGGAAGTCGGAGTTTCCAACCTCCGACCTAGAAATATATCACTGGAATGCCACTCGAACTGGGAGGTCTTAGCCACGAAGTCGAGTAAAAAAAGTACCCAGACATCACGAGTTGCTTCAATCTGACGTCACTCGATAAAATGGCGCTGCCTGTCGAAAAGAAGACTGTCAACAGTAAAAATAAAGAAGGCAGTTTACAGTGTGTGCTATTTACCTCAGTCGTCATTTTTCCTCCACTAATTGATCGCTTACCTGAAGGCAGGTTTGCTGGAGGTCAAATGTCTTTTAATGGCCAAAAAAAAACGAAAAACAACTTGTTGCGATCATCTGTTTACCGTAATTTTCAGACTATATGCCGCTATTTTTTCCCTTCATTTTGAATGCTGCGGCTAATAGTTCAGTGCGGCTTATTTGTTGATTTGAGTTAATAGGTAACACTTTATTTGACAGTCATAACACTGTCATAAGACCATTATAATTATGACATAACACTATCACGGCCATTACTAAATGCTTATGTCAGTTAGTGTCATCCAGCAAATTTGTCCATTTATGTCCTGCTCGGATCTTTTACATCCATTCAAAAGTGAGATAATTTGCCAGATGACATTAAATGACATCTGCATTCATTAATGCTCATGACAGTGTCATGTCATAATTATGATTGTCTAATGACAGTCATATTGCGCCACTGTCAAATAAAGTGTTTCCAAATTCCATAACTTGTAATTTATGATACAACTGGAACAGTAACTGAAGAAATATTTATCACAGAAGATGAATTTTCATTGTTATTTACATTTGTAGTGCTGCAATGCATGTTAAGAGGCATGTTGGACAACAATAATGTGTACAGTAGGTGGCAGCAGAGGTTGACTGTCTCTCCCAAGGGAGCAGTGATGGCCAAAGGAACCTTCTTGAAACAATGAAGCTTTGCAGCTAATTGGTTCAAAGCTTCATGGTGGTTCATTTGGTCTTATGACAGTCGGATGATGCTGTTGTCAAATAAATTGCTACCAGTTAATATCTTTTGGTGTAAATATCCCATAGTACAGTGAGGACAGCTGTGGCTTATAGTTCAGTGCAGTTTATCCATCAAAAAATGCCGTTTTCGTGTCAAATTTGGCGGGTTGCGGCTTATAGTCAGGTGCGCCTTATAGTAGGGTGACCAAACGTCCTCCCGGACAAGTCCTACTTTCACGTAGTATCCTCGTCGTCCGGGCGAGTTTTTTAAATTCATAAAAATGTCCGGTTTTTATGATTTTTCACGGGACCAATTTGAAGAGAATCCCTCCGGCCGCTGGGTGGCAGCGCCTGCCTGCGATGACATGGCTCCTAGTAGTAGGGAGGGAAGGAGTAGTTCTTCTTGTTTTTGTTGGCAGTTTACCCCTATCATGAGGCATTACCGCCATCTACTGGGTTGACGATTTGGCCACAACGCCTGCCCAGTTGTTAATTTTTTTTTTTTGCGATAAATAAGTATATAATGGCTACCGATGACTTCTGTCGGAGCTTTGCCTGTAAAATCCCGTTTGGTGTCGCATCGTTGCGCTGCCGATTATTGTAAACTTTTATCGCAAAGTTAGATTTTTGCCTCAGCGAGCTATCAGTAAACTAAACCACGTTAGGCATTATGGGAAACGTAGTTTTTGATCTACTACGTTTGGAAACATGCTGGTTGAATAGTTTGTCTGTTTATTTCAGTTATTGCTTGTGTGCAATCTAGAACATTGAATGAGAGTATCAATTGAATGGGAATAACAATTTGCCAAGGACAATTGTCGTGATAGTAATTTATGAAAATGTTTAGTTGCCACATAGCCTACTGTGTGTATGTGTATTGACTGGACTACATTTCCATGGGTCTGCATATTTATTTTATTTTTTTTTAGTCATTTTTTATTTTTTTTTAGTCATTAGTTATTTTTTTTTGAAACTGCATTTTTCCATCCAGAGTGAGGGGGCACACTTTAAATATACTAAAGTGATATAAGCATCTTTGAGTGAACTTGGAGCAAAATTCAAGTATCCTGAGGCCGGGCTGAGTGCCCTCTTTTTCGGAAATCAAAATATGGTCACCCTACCTTATAGTGCGAAAATTACGGTACATTCACTTGGAACGCTATGAGGTCGCAACTGGTACCATCCGAGTGGAGTAAGTCTGACTTCCCACCTTCCTCAAATGCAGCATGAGCACGAGTGGCGGAAGCACTCCTCTCTATTGTGGTCGCATTACGCATTTTAAAAAATAGTCCTGCAGAATGAAATGAATTACGGCATTTTGGTGTGACATTGTTTTGGCCACGTGGGTATTTCGAACAATGAACTATATTTTCAATTTATTTGACTTTGTTAGATCTGTTAATATCATTTTATATAGGCATGCTAAGATAATGCCATTGAGTTGCGCTAGCTTAGCCACTCCGGAGCCCTGAAACTGACAAATATCTGACAAACTGCACGGAATTTGTTGAAATCAACTCCACCGACTAATTAAACCCCCCGCTAACTCGAAGATTATGCCTAATGTCAAAAATTCTGAACTTCCCATTTGACTAATTTATCAGCCATTTGTTGGCCAATCGCTTGAAAAAAACAAAACAAAACAAAATTGGTTCTTCCTTTGGCCAAGATGCACCCCATTTGTGAGTCAGAGACATAAGCGGATTTTAAGCGAGGGCCGAGGGGGGGCCCTGATGGCCGAAAAGTGTCATTGCATGTAATTGACTTTCCTATATATATAAAATTTGTAAAGCAATAAAACTGCAACAAAAATGAATGAAATGAGCAAAAAAACATTTTTATAATGGGTTAAACTTATTTTTCGAGCACCTTAGACGGGCATTTGCTTTGTATAAAATAAAAAAATAAAAAATAAAAAATTGGGCTAAATGTGGCCCAAACACAAATCAACATTACTTTAATTAAAAAAAAAAATCAATCAAAGAAAAATACCTTTCACATGCATTTTTTTGAGTTTGAAAATAATTTTTGCATTTAAACACAGCGACATTTTTTTGGTTGAAAATATATATTTTGATTAAAGCAACTTTTTTTGAAGAAGAAGAAACTTTTTTAAAAATCTAATAGTAAAGACACAAATCTAATCCCATATGGCTCCGCCCAAGGGATACAATTTTTGACTGGGGTAACTATAATGGCACGACAGCGGCGGGCGTACCATATTAAAAGGATGACGATCTTGGCGAAAAGTATTGCTTAAGTGGCCTGAATTAAAATTCCCCTCAAGAATGATGGGAAACAAAAAAGCTTGTTGTCAACTTATTTTAAATATTCTTGTAAGATAATTTTATTGCTGACACTGCGTTTTGGGGTCCTCAACATGTTGTGCCTCCCGGCCCCAAAAGTCAAACTTTCCCTATGGTCATAGAGTCATAGTCCTTGAAGAAAACCGGACAGATTCACACTAATTCTTGTGAATTACAGTGTGATGACTTTGCAATTCAAAGTCAACGACCCCTAATTAGTTTACTACTAAACTGCATTTTATGGGAAGCCATTGATATAAACTTTGATATGAAACATCCGATTGTGTCATAACTCCAACCACTATGAATTCCTTTGTTATTCTGCATTATGCAACCTTGTTAGTGCTTAAAAGGTCCAAAGCTCACCTCTTATAAATCCAGGAATCCAACACAATTTTGTTGTGTCTTTGCAGTGGGCTAAAACATACGTAAAGTAGAAGACAACGCAATGGCACAAAGCTGCCCTGTCTCCTTCTGCATTCATTCTCTCGGCGGACAGTACATTTGAAGCTTCCAATGTGTAGAAGAACAATCTGGTGTTCTCACAAACAAACTGTGTGAACACGGAAAGTGGCAGAGGTGTGTGCGCAATGTGACCGATTTGTTGATAACTTTGTTAGGTGATGATGGGGCCTTTTCTGGATGACTCAGAGGAGCAATGTTACATTACAAAACTTACATCACAGACCTCATTTTTGGCACACACGTCCAAACAATTATTATAACAGTTATTTGATAGTTCAACTTCAAAATTTAGTTGGCCATTGTTCCATACCAATACATTTGCAACATTTTCATTCTTTCAATGGAGGGGACAGTTTGGAGACAGGCCCTTTTTGTTTCAGCATGACTGTTGGTGTTAAATGGCACAAAAAAAGGTATCAGCTTTATTTGGTTATCATCTGAAAGAAATCATAGGCTTTAGACATGTATTTTGACACCTCTGAAGAGGTGGGAAGAGTAGCCCAAAATTTTACTCAAGTAAGAGTAGTGTTACTTCAAAATAACTTCAAAGTAAAAGTAAAAGCAGTCATTCCAAACATTGAGTCAAGTAAAAAAGAGTATTCGGTGAAAAGAATACTCAAATAATGAGTAACTGCTTTCAGTGTGAGATTTTTATTTTATTTTATTTTTAAATAATGGTATTTTTTTTCTTAGCACGTCATCTACAGTATATGAACTTTTTATTATACTGTACTATATCACCTATTACATGACCATATTATGACAGGGGAAAAAACCCATTAAACAATCAATGAATTTAAAAGAGGAAAATCTACAGAAATGAAACATCACCCGCTCAAAGAGCATGAGTACCCTCCAGTGGAGAAAATATTTCCTACCATGAAATATAAACAATCATATCTTCAGTTTTATGTGTGCTGTGTCTGTCCATCTGTCTAATTTTCCTGTCAAGATTGCTGCTACTAGATTACAGTAACTAAAAGCATGTTGTTTTTTGTTTTAATACAATAACATATTTTGGCAAAATGCATAGGTCTACATTTGAAAATACAATCGATTTGAACATTGTTCATCGGCCCATTTATGTGGTTGACCTGACGTCTTTTGTAAAAATGAGGTGCTGGTAAACCTAAGGAATCATTCTTTTTGTTACCTTCACTGGGGTGCATATTTGTGTTGTTTAGACAAGTTGATTGCCACCTTGCATATTGTTATAATTGAGTGACAGTTTTGCACTAATCATTAATTTATGCAAGAAAGACCAGAGAGAAATGTGACAGAACATCACCCTGAGCCTGGCTGCCTACCTACCAGGGCCGGCCCAGGCCATTTGGGGGCCCTAAGCAAAATAATGCAAAGGGGCCCATATTTTTGGCCCACCATTTCGTCACAGTGTACTGTGAAACCCATACATGCAATCCAACCCATACGTCCATATTTTCTATATTAATCAGATTTTCTTGCACTGCATACTTCAAACTTCTCACCCCAAATGATTGTCAGTACTTACAGTAGATAGCGCCAAACCTTTTTCTAAAAGAGGAAAGAAAGAAGTTAAGGAAGAACTTTTATTTTTTTTAAGCTTATAATCAAGTATTAAAACTCACAAAAGTCAAATAAAGCAAACTGTATTAAATAAAATAGAATATAAATTAAACAATTGCCAGATTGGGGGCCCCCTAGTGGTCAGGGGCCCTAAGCAGCTGCATAGTCTGCGTATAGGCTGGGCCGGCCCTGCTACCTACTTCACCTGACTGACTTGATTGACTTGGCTAGCTGGTTTACAGACTGACCGACTGATTAACTTTTTTCATGTTTGAATTTGGGCGCTTTCACACTAGCACTGTTTTGTTGGTTTTAAAGGGAATGAGTTCTTTACCTCAAATAGTCCGATTTGTTTTGTAAATGTGAACTCGCGTCCGAACTCTAGCTGGGACCATACAAACGAACTCTGGTCTGCTCAAAAATCGTGGGTCTCGGTCTGCTTTAAGCGCACCGTGCTTTGCTTGTGAATGCAACCGGAACAGGGTGAGCTTTTGCTACTTTATGTGCAGCGTCACAGCCTTGAGCTACATGCAGGTCATCCTTGGAAGTGGAGGTACAGCGTGCACGCTATTCAAAATCAACAATGGTAAAATGACAAAGGATTAACCATGGCCAAATGTTGTTGTGCTGCGCTAAGCAGTTGCATTTGATATACAGAATCAGGTTCTATTGTGTCGGTTTTGTTTTTTGCATGCTGTTCCTGAACTGACCGTGTGAGAGTGACAGTGGCCGAGACAGGCGGAGCCTCTCAGGGCGGCCCTTTCAACAATCTCACTGTCTTAGAAGTGGGGACAATTTAGCCCCTTACACACAAGCCGAAATACCGGGAAAATTGCGGGATTTAAACGGGTAGCCCTTATGTGTGAAACCAATTTTCCGGGTCGACTGACACGGAGATTAAGCGGATATTTCACGGGTCGCATTTTAGTATAATGTCCGTGACTTTCCCGGGAAGCGGTGTGCTTGAAAGCAGGCGCTAAATTGCCAGGTCACAGCACGATGGCTGATGAAGTAAATATCATGGCGGGCCGATCGTCACTTCCTCTCTCTATGCAGTAAGACGAAAAGCGCTAAACAAACGTCGCATAATAAAACATAAAACATAACGAAAATTAAATTGCTACATGATCGTAGAGCCGAGGAAGAGAGCCCATCGTCCATCTTTGGAAATGTGTTATTTTGTTGCATATTTTAGGGTCCGCTACTGTGGAAACAAGGTTGTACTTCAAAGCAAAAAACTACAGAGGGATGCGTTCAAAGGTATATCAAATACAAACAAAAATACACGCGATCGCGGAAAAGGGGCAATAACACAATGGGTCCGTGACATTAGGTCGACGGGGATCAATAATACCAACCTAAGCGGTAGGCAGAGAGCCGATAAGACAACAAAAAGAACACAGTACAGTCAAATACCCTCACACCTTAGGGGATTTCAAAACAAGGGCCGCAGAGGTGTCGAATGGCACCCAGCAAGTAATATCTCCACACCCTTCTCTTGGACCGCCTAGGCTTAAATACAGTCTTGATGAGCTTGAATTGGCTGCAGTTACGACGTTGGGAACGCTCACTCTGGGACAAAACACGATTTGACCAACATTGTGACAGCCGATGCCAACCAAAAATGACGTAATGTCCGGGTTATAAAACGGCGCCAGCAGCCCTCCCCGCACAGAGAGCGCCAGTGGGCGACGCGGGGCAAGTCTGTGAAAGTGTTCAACCTGCGTCATTCTTGGGACATCTCTCCATGCGTGAAAACAATGATGCAAGTAAATCCCACGTCATCTCACACGGGAATTTCCCTGGATATGTGTGTGAAAAGGGCTTTTGACAGTCCAAAAAGTCTCAAAACTGAGAGCGATTGTCAGCCTATGTGACTTGGGGTACCGCGCAGGTCCCTTTCGTGGTTTAATTTTGCCCTTGCATTTTTTTATACACCCTGGTTCGCTCAGCATAGTCTGAAGGGCGTGACCCCGCCGTTGGCTGAGCGCTGACTCAATTTATGGAACATTACGCGCAGCTTCACAGCGTGTGCATGCCCCTTCCCCTCCCATGTAGGAAATATTTCCTCTTCTATTTGTCCAATCAATGAGTTTGTATTTCGTCCACGTGATGCTAGTCGGAAAGTTCTGTTAGCACAGTGTGAATGCTGAATCTTTTTAACAAGTCATTTGCAAGTGTTGTTACGAGTTAGCGCTCCAACTGGACTCTGGTCCGCTTGGTCTAATGTGAAAACGCACTTTCATTCAAACGGTACTATATGCACTTTCTTCTTTGATTATCGCCTTAAATAAGAACAGAGCTGGAGTCTGTTGTGTAAATGAAATGCCCTTAATCCCAAGGGATTGTTCTGTGTGTATTAACAGAGTTAAATTCACTGGCTCTTTCAGTTCTAATAAAGGAAAAAGTACGGGTTTTTTTGGGTTTTTTTTGCCAAGAAATCGTAATCAATATCGGAAAATCGGGTTTGAGAGAAAATCAGGATTTTCATGTTAGGCAAAATCTAACAGCCTTAGTTACTACACATCTCTGCTCCTCTGGTATGGTTCCTTGTGCCAACAGGCAATGGGAAAATTCAAAATTAAAATGTAACAGTAAAAGCACACTTACTTGTAGGTACTGTGGTGATGGTGGGGCATATACGCAGCTGTTCATTACGTAGGTGCGACAACTCAGCTCCTGGCCTTTCGTCCTTACAGATATTTGCACTGGCGTATATGCTCCCAACATGACGTTCTCTTGACTGGGTGTGCACATTTCAACACATACATCAGCTCCACAAGCAAAACGTTACAACATAGAGTATCCATAGACTTCATTACTATTGACGTGTCACTTCGTCATTCTTTGCGTAACGCCTTATCAGAGGGGGCCGACCTTCATTTAGTATTAGCTGAAGACGGCACACACTGTCGGATTTAAGCTTGGATTTACTTACAATTGGCTTTAACTACGAAAGCTGTACCGCATACAAACAGGAAGGATTGTCTCAGGAGTGATTTTTTCGAGGATTCAAGGTAAATATTAGACTTTTTGTACCATGCATGCGTGATTGAAGCATTTATTCGTGGGAATTTTCTTCTTTTTATACACATGGAGGTGGCTAATTTTCGTAGCTGATTCAGGGATATAAGCATTTAGCCTATTCACAATAATTTTCGCCAGAAAAGCTGTTTACGCCAGGCGGCCGCTAGCCTTATTCGATTACAGAGTAGCATTGTACTGCGACAATTTACGTAATATATACGCTAACTGCACGGTTTCTTTGCGTTTAACCAAGAATCGAGACTGCATTACGCCCATATCTATATAAAATTTAGGGATTTAAGCATTTATTCACAAGAATTTTCGCCAGAAGAGCTCTGTTTACGCCAGGCGGCTGCTAGCCTCGTTCACTAATAGTATATAGCGTAGTGTATAATGATTATAAAGGACTATTCTATTCTATAACTAGCTGTGATTGTATATAGAATTTATTCATAATCTTTTTACGTATTATTTATAATTGATTCTGTATGTTTTCCTCAAGTATTAAGTTTCTGATGTTAAATTGAGTGATTTATTAGCTGTTGAAAACTTGCAGTAAATTAAAAAAAAAAAAAAATTGCTATTTTGGTCAAAAACTTGATGTTAAATATGGCTATTGATCCTGAAACTATAGGTGGCTTTCTCTGCATTTGGCGATTTTTGTGCATCTAGTGTAAAATCTGAGACTTTTATAGCCATTTGAGGTGTTGTTATACATATATAAAAAATAATTAATCGATTGATAGCTTTGGTTTTGAAAATAATTGAATTTGAAGTTTTTGAAAACAGGCCCCCGATGAATTGGCCCCTTTTCCTGGGTCATGTCAATACGTTATGAAGTCTATGCAGTATCAAAGTTATTCCTGAGGTGGAACATCACCTATCTAGAGACTTCATATCAGACTCGTTCATTCTCCACACCACACCCCACACTTCATCTCCTGGACTGTGCTCTATGGTTGCCACACCTCCGCGCCACCGCTCACTGACCAGGCCTTTATAGTTACCAAATACCAATTTATAGTCCTGAAAAAGAAATGAGTTGTCTGTGTATAAACAAGTATAAAGTCAATGTGAGAGAGCTGTAGCTGACCATACCTTCAGTTTGGCCACACAGTGCAATGCCGCCGAGGGGTTCTTGAGTTGCAGTCGCTCCTTCAGTAGGTTGCTACCATATGCAAAGTACAAGAACGTACGGCTATCCTCCATATCGTATGCGGTTAGCAGGAAAGGAATCAAAGTGGCAGCTACTAATATTAATAGTCAGTGTGAGATATCGATGACCATACTGAGTCCGAGCTCTGTGTGCTTGGGATGATGGGGCAAAGGTGAGGGAGCATGAGCTGGAGTGGTTTAGAAATGAACTACTGACCTTCCAGCACTCACAAACTATTCTCATGCTAATCACCAAAGCTGCATCTGCGGCCAGTTAACAGTTAGTGTGCCTTGTGGATATCATCATTGTTTCAAAGTACAGTATCTTTTAAAGGGAAAAATCCAAATCTCATCATTTCCTGTGTTTCTATTATTATATACTGGATGTAGAAATAACTTGTCACCCTCCGTTAAAGGGATCTACGAGTATAAAGACTTGTGCTCTAATAAGAGACAATTGTTCTCTTGTAATAAAGTATGTTATTAGAAACACATAAAATATTGTCAGTGATTTAAAAATCTGTAATATTTAGTACATGTTTTGACCTACAGATGGCGCCATATTTGACGCGTGCAACGCAAACTGGGGGTGGTGATGCGGTTGGGGGGCTACTGGGAGCATATCTGTGCTTGATACTAGTGAAGCTAGTACGATGACTGGCATGATTTTGTCTCCTGCTGGTCTGATTGTTTTGTTACAGAGCTGTGGGATGAGTTCTCGATGTCGTACCTGCATCAAATTCAAGCTCATCAGTATTTAAACCGATCCTAGGCAGGTTGCCGAGATATTGACTTGCTGCCAGTGTTGTTTACGTCAACGATGACGACAACGAAAATATTTCGTCAACGAACATGACGATGAAGAGACGATAGCGTGCTAAAAATGTGTTTTGGGTGACTAAAACATAACGAGACGAGTGCCAGTTTTCATATTACATGACGAAAAAGCGCAATGGTTTCCGTCACAGTGTTTGACATTCAATATGTAGTTAGCCTGTATCGTAGCGGTGTCTGGTCGTGTCACTCGTGACGTGATCCGCTCCCCCACCTTCCCGACTCACGACTATGTCGTCTCCAGCCTCCAAGAAGGCCTGCACACCCGGTAAGATTTGTTTTCTTGGCGACAGAGAATAAGCAATGTTGCTTTAGCCTTTAAAGGTCTGTGCTGAGTGATCATCACCCACTAAATGTAACTCGTAGTGTTAGCATAGCATTCGCATTAGCAATAGGCTAATGCTAGCGGCGAGAGTCCTCTTAAACTCTGTGACATTTTTTACATACAGTTCGTGGCGTCCAGGTGGGTATAATTAATTGAGAATAATATACTGTTTTCCTGTTGAGTGTGTATAATCAGCAAGTTGGCGTTGTTCTTGTAGAAGCTACAATATGTGCTTGTCTGTCAATGTTAATTCGAAATACAGTAGTTTGAAACCTTTATTTATTTATTTATTTACTTTTGGAATACTTTTTTTTGTTTTGCAGATGAAAACACTTAATAAACATCGAATGAAACTAGACGAAAATAGTCGTGAGTTTTCGTCATCAAAAACTAGAAAAAAAAAAAAAATTACATTGGACATAAGGGATACATGACGCCTTCTGACCACGGAAGCCCAGCGCGTGCATCATGCAGCTGACTGAGAAAGATTGACGCTGACTACCAGGTGATAGGCAAGACATCTACAAGCCCACGTCTGCAACACCAAATCCCGCAACCAGTTCCTCAGGACAGTCCAGAACAAATGGCGAGATGTCCTGTACTACCACAACACCCGACAACAAAAACAACTCTAAGTTTGATAGCCTGGCGCCTCTCAGACGGTGAGGCGCGCCAAACCTCCCACTTCAGTTGCCTCATTACCATGATCCAGCAACGGTGCCACACAACCTTCACCGCCCAAATCTACAACATAAGAAGACCCAAACACACCCCTCTTCCTGCCCAAGGCCCGCCCCGCAAGAGCCATTAAAAGACAAAATGTTTAACTAATCATTGTCTTTTTTGCTCGGGAACCTTTGGTTGACTTGTGATATGGTGACCCTAGAACGAGTCTGCCTCCTCGACTGGGTCTGTTGCCGTTTCGCCTTGCTCTTTGATCGCTGTTGACCTGAATAAATTGTCAACTTGTGTTTCGAAGCCTTTTTCAAGCTTCGAGAATGGAGTCAGTAGAGATTGGCCTTTTGTCTGGGTTGCCAGTGTTTCGCCGGCCCGGATCGTTGGCGCTGCGCCAGTGCGGGTCCGGTGGTTCAGCTGGCATGATTCCGGCACTCTAGCTAAAAGCTCAGATTCCTTCACTAGCTACATCCTTGCCTTAGTTTTTTTTTCATTCGTCTGCTGCCCTCGTTTTTGGAATCCTCTACCTTTTACTTTAATATTCAAGTAGTTTTCCTGTTTGTGCACTAGGCCTAACATACAGTTTGAGATTTGCACTGGTTAATGGTCGCTATACATTTGTGTTTTCTTAACAGACTAATATATTTGATCCAAATAAAAACCAAATGTTCTAAAATACTGTATATAGTATTTTATCCTTCAATTAGTTAATATAAACATCTTTGATTTGAATTTTATGCATACAATGCATAATGTAATAATCTGTAGAACATGAAAAGTAACATCAGTTACTTTGCTGAGTAACTAATTACTCTAACAATGAGGTAACTGAGTTACTAACTCAATTATTTTTATGGGACAAGGGTCATTTGTAACTGTAACTAATTACTTTTCTAAAGCAAGATTAACTACACTGCTGACGACCCGTGAGACTGATGAAAAAAATGCCTAAAAAAAAAACAAAAAAACAACTATGCCGCTGTATCATTTCAAAACAGGTTTGGATTATTGAAGATTTTATTGCATATTTGTCACATATGGGCGTTAGTCTTGCTGTAACAGTTCACATTTCAATAGAAAAACAGGGAACTCCCAAATGAAACAAAAATATATACGTTTTATCCTCCGCAACACTCCCTGAAAAAGAGGAGGAGGAGTACTGTAAACAGTACAGTAATGTAACATGATTGTAATTTATGTTCAAATAAATTTAAAACGTGTGTAATAATGATTCTAACAAATACGCCAGGCGCAAAACATGTGTGCATAACCACTCACTCCCAGAGAAAGGATATTTTTTTTCATAGATTAAATTTTTATTTCAATCAACCTTCAGAAAATACATAGTAGTGTTTCCTTAATACCAAGTTTCAATTAAATCCACTACAGAATAAGTAGAGGGGAGCCAAAACACACATCTAAATTATATCTTATTTTCAATATTTTACAAGCACTTCGACATGAAACCAGAAAAAATGTTCACATATGCAGTGTTATAATACAGCATAGTGACACATCTGTTCTTTTTTTCCTCCATAAAAAAGAGTGATGGTCTTACACATCTGATTTGACTGATTTTCACCGATTGTCTTTGGTGTCTCATTTCACCCCGCCATTACTGGCAGACCCTCTGCTTTGAGTTCAGCTTGTTTCTTGGGGTGAAGAACTGCTTCCCCAGCTTCTGGTCAATGAACTTTCCACAGTGGCTTGTGGTACACCCAACCATCACCCTGTATACATACCACAAAAGATAAATTGTTTTAGTATTCATCATTCATCAAATTTTTTAGGTTATAATTCTATATACAAAGTGACCCAAAAGACAGCCCCAAAATCTCAATACAATGAAAAAAATAACTGGTGAACTTACTTGATAAAGTCATTTACTGCATTGAAATTTACTTAATAAAAATAAGTTCAAATTGTTAAAATGATTTTATCAAGTAAATCCACCAGTTATTTTTTTCAGTATAGGTGTCGTTTCTTGATTTTGAGAGACTGCAGCTAAAAGTAGTTCTTTTTCATATGATGTTCTGACAAAAAAAAAAAAAAAATCACAGCAAGAGTCTCTTTTTATTCTGAAACAAAAATCAAGAAATGATGCCTATCCAAATTTGGCGCATGTCTTTTTTTTTTTTTTTTTTTTTTTTTGGGGGGGGGGGTGTAACCCTGTACAACTGGTCGCAAATTCAGGGGTTGTTGCGTGACTAGCAGAGGTGAATAGGGTAGCACCAAAAATTTTGTAATGAGTAACTTCTTACAATATCATGTTTTTAAACAATGGTAAACAATGTCATATATATTAACTTCTTTTATTATACTGTACTATGACTTACTACATGAGCCTATAAGCGTCTTGAATGCCTCCATGTCGAGAAGACCCAGCTGATTACATGGCTATTAGAGGCCAAAAAATACAGAAAAATCATCAAATTCCAACTAGAAAAATCTACAGGAATAAAACATCACCCGTCCAAAGAGATGAGTCCCCTCTAGTGGAGAAAATATATTTCCTACCATGTAATTAAAATGATCATATCTACGGTGTTCCATGGTCTATCAGTGCTAAATAAAAACTGGGAAAGAGGTTGAAATCTGCGCTTTCAAGTAATGTTGGCTCTAGTTTCAAAATTATGGCGCTCTAAAGACACCACGTGATTGAACAGGCCGGCATGATCATAGCACTTCTGATTGCTAGCTTGTGTGTGTGGTCTGTGACTATTGCTACGTCTGATTGGTACAATAGAGTCAGGTGATTATTTTTGCAACATCTCATCGGCGAAACTGGTACAGCCACTGTGGGCATCTCTGGCAAAAATAAAGTTAATAGAAAAATGTAACGACTGTAGTGTAGCCCAAAGTACCGGAGTGAGAGTAGCGTTTCTACTTTAAAAATCTACTCAAGTAAAAGAAAAAGTATAACGAGGAGAAACTACTCTTAGAAGTACATTTTTCCCAAAAAGTTATTCAAATAAATGTAACAACGTAAATGCAACATGTTACTACCCACCTCTGACAACGGGGATAGTATACAAATTACATTACAATGTATACAATAGTACAGGGGTCTTAAACATGTGGCTCATGTCCATGACACAGTATTTAGTGGCAGTATTTAGTATTTAGTGGCCACCTGCTTGACATAAGTTTAATGTTATTGCGGGTCATTCCCCTGGGACTTAGCACCTACAGTACAAGTACTACCAAAGTTTGGGCTCATAACAGCAGTGTTTGCCAATTCCACAGTGACACCAAGTGGAAAGAAAATACTTGGCGTCATTGACGGACTGGCCTGGTAGTCATCGAAAGACCGGCCGACTTCATGAACGGTGTTGGAAGCCATCCAGCCAGTAACACAAAGAGATCCACATCTAGTATTCACAAACCTTGGCCAGAACTTATTCAGATCTGTGGATTTACAGTACCACAAAATGAGAATTGTAACCTGTAACCAGATCAAAGTAGAATGGTAGAATTTTTAATTCAAATTTGCTATATATTTGTACAGTAAAAATGCATAGTTTTGACTATGGGAGTAGTCAGAGAGGTCTGCTACTAATATTCAAAAACCTTGGCCAGAACTTATTTGGAATTGTGGATTTACAGTCCCACAAAACTGAGAACTGCAACCTATTACCAGATCAAAGGCCACATTTAGGACTTTGAATTCAAATTTTCTAAATATTGGTTAGGTAAAAATGCATAGTTTTGAGTATGGGAGTAGTCAGAGAGTCCACTACTAATATTCACCAACCTTAGCCAGTACTTATTCACATTTGTGGTCTTACAGTGCAACAAAAATGAGAACTGAAACCTATCATGTACTAAAACGAATCGCAAAATTTTGTCCTGACGTTACAGCGCACATAACGCACATATAGATGTAGCGATTTTAAGATCAGGTGACTTTATTTCATTGTTAAATGATGACTATGGTGGCATTATATATTTTAGACTGTTGAGAGCGTTTTAATAGTTGGGAACAAGGCGAACTCACGGAAGTCACCTGCCTTACTGCTCGCTGGATTTTGTTCGTAATGCTTGCATTACGAAGCTGCGCTAATTTTAGGGTCTGCTCATTTGACCGAGGGCCTATCGGGGAAATCCCCAGGATCCCTGTATGCCAGTCCGCCCTTTGGCGTCATCCAGTCATGTCTTTTTCAAAACAAGCAGTGAAAAGAAAGGTTGGCGACCAAAACATTGAATTTCAGGAAAAGTAAGGGATAGAATTTCTTTGCGTGTGTATTATATATAAAATTGAAAGTGGCATTGCTCAATAAAAGCAACATAAGGCTCAATTAGACCTACTGAGCAAAGGCGTAGGTTTGGTGTCAATATTGGTAGGGACGATATAACAGTGTACACTTTTTGCTGGGGATGGGACATTAAATAAAAACAAACAAATTGGGTGAACGGGGGTCAGGGCTATATTTCTCACCAATATGAACGTAATTAATTGATAGGCTAATACGAACGTTCACACTTGCTGTGAATTGCAATGGGTTTATCACTGCCGTGGCTCCTACTTCAACGGATTGGACGTCTATGGCCGTCCGTGGCACCCAATGCGGTAATTTTGGGGCATTTCAAGTCATTTCCCATTGGTTTTAAGCCATTTCCTTTTTTGTGGGGGTCATTTACAGATCACTTCCTGTTAATTTTGGGTTACTGAGGCATTTTGCGTCATTTCCTTTTGATTTTCGGTCACTTCCTTTAACGTAACAGTAGAAAACACAGGGCGATATTTCGCTCAAAGCAGCTTCCTCCCCGAGTTTGAGAAATTCACACAGATTAATAACATGCTAACTCTGATGCAGGTTGAACTTTTTACATTACTTACAGTGGCTACTGCTGGTGGGAAAAAAAATTCTAATATCCCTCGTCTTTGAAGGGGGCGGAGGAGTCATCAGCCATTCTAACATGCGTTTGAGGGGGGAAAATGGACTGGCACATTCAGCAAGTGAAAAGGGGTCAATATAAGTCTGAACATAATGAACTGTAATTCACTTAATAATCGTAGGGTCATTTCTATTCTTACAACATATGGGTAGACAATCTAAATGACTGAGGTCATTATATAATGCAAATACGGTTGCTTAAAAATTGGTGGGGACAATTTGAGCATCCTGAAAAGTTGGTAGTGTTATGTCCCTACCGTCCCTATGCAAACCTACGCCCTTGCTGCTGAGGAATATTTAAAATGACGGAGAGGTGAGATGTTCATGTCTCAACTGTTCATAATGATTGAGAAGATTGGACTTTTTTGTGGAATTCTGTAAGCAGCCCACACTTATCCTCAAATTCTATTTGAGAACCCTGTAAAAGCACATTCTGTAAGAGTGTCATGTGCATGTCTAAAGTGAAGTGTTAACTGTTTTCACGCCAGAATAAATCTACCTATGGGTACACATCAAGTCAACTTTACCTTTAACATTATTAACATCATTAATAATTTTCTCACACAAACAATTACTGTTTGATTTTACTGGGACAAATTCATTGAAATTACGCAGTAATTTTTCTCACCTCTTTGATAAAATATTTGGGTTCCCAAGGTGTTTTGGTGGCAGCTCTCTGTTTGCCGTCGCTCCGTTGCTTCTCCTCAAGGCGGTGTTTGTGTTCTGCGGCGTCATCCATTTTTCCCGCCCTCAGAGATGCTGTTACATGTTGCCAAAGATGCCTAAACACAGTAGTGTGATTGTTCTTAACAAATCAGAACAGCAAGGTGCCTTTTAACATTTTTTTTTCGTCAAACAAAAAAAAGTGAAGACGAAATGGTTCCCAAAATGTGCTATGAGTACTGGCGGCATGTTATGCAATGTTAAAATGGCTTTGACTTTTTGTTGAATAATTACATATAGTAATATGCAATGGATTTTGAATCATTATTTGAGTTATGTTGTATTTAAATTAATCCCAGTGCTTCAGTAGATTTAAAAGAATTTAGGAAACTTCTAGAGAGTATTTCAGTATACCTGTGAATACTGATGTACAGTATTTCAGTACATTTAAAAGTATTTAGGTCACTTTTAGGGATTTCTTCTTTATTGCGTACAGTCATGTGAAAAAATTAGGACACCCTATGGAAGCCTGTGTGTTTTCTAACATATTTGGTCATATGGATATTTAAAATCAATTTTAACAATCTTGAGAGATTGAAGTAAGAGAACGAAACAATTCAAACTGAAAAAATTATTTTTGTAAAATGTACAAGTCCAAATGGCACCCTATAAAAAACGATATTAAACAAGATTCATTCAGCTGGAATGCACATGATAGAAAGGTTGTCTGCCCCTTTAAGTCAAGTTATGTCAAGTCATATTTATTTATAGCCCGAAATGATTAAATAGATCCCAACAGATACACAAAGAGCAGTTATCAAACTGGAAACATAAGAAAAACAGGAAACATAAAATATCACATATTAAAGTAATCAACAGTAAATAAAGTACAGTAAGTAAATATCAGAAATAATGTCAAACATTCACTACTAATGGTTCTGAAAACCTTACATTCAACAATTCAAGAGATAATAGTCTACAAATTTATGTTTTCATTAATTAATGCATTCAACAAACTCACCGTGATTCATTCTGTTCCTGCTTTTCTATTGGTCTGATCTTCTTTTTGAAGACAGGCAGCTTAGAGGTATCAATCACCTTACTTTCTCCATTACTGTAAGTAAACTCCAGCACCCCATTCCACTCGCCTTGGACTTTACACACTATGTTTCCTGTCTGGTTGTGCTTCACTTCAGCTGTTACTCTGTAAAAAAAAAAAAAAAAAAAAAAAAAAAAAAAGGTATATTACTTCAAGCAAAGACAACATTCAGAGTGATGTTCTAGCAACAAAAGAGCTTTCACGGCTTCTACAGTTCCTATTTCTATCTACTAGGGATGTCTCGATGGCATATTTTTGCACCTGAGAATGAGTCACCTAATTTTGAGAATACCGAAACAGGTAGTCCACAGGTTACGACTGACCAAACATACGTGATTTCGACTTTACGATGCCTGAGTCTCGTCGTTTTTTTGTTGTTGTTTTTTTTTAATGCGATGCATGCTTTTATTTTGGCGCAGGAAGCATAGAACAGGTAGCGAGCACATAAAGACACGCCCACCCCACACACGCACACACAGAGCAGCCGAGTGACAGAGGTGACAGCCTGTGTGCACATTTGGTGCTTGTGAAGCATCCAGAGGCGACGGCTGTATATAATCCTTTTGTACTGTTTATCGTGCATTTTCAATTGTGGTCGAATACTTGAGGCAAGTTTATGTGATTGTTTTTGATGATGTGCGGACGCTAGCTGATACATGCTAATCGTTTGTTATTGCTGTATCAGCAGTTACTTGTAAAAGCAAATTTGAATCGCTGTTATTGAAGATGAGACTGATTTAAAGTGTGTACGACAGGATTAAAAAAAGTCTTAAATAGCATTATTATGTGAATTAGAAATATATTTTGAGACAATTCGACTATATACAATAATTTGGCAAAGCGCAGATGAAAAATTAGTCTTTTAATTTGCCGGTTAGCCACGCCTACCTTTATAGGGCTCTAGCATACCCAACAGGTAGATGACGTCGGCAGGAGAATGGTCTCATCTGTTTTACTGTTAAGCCCATTGAGGGGGATTTATTCAAAACGAGGAAAATACGACGAAGAGAGCCGCAAATTGTCATTGTTTCAGTCTCTCTACGCTAATATTTTTTACAGGATCGTCTTTTTATCCAAGTATTTTTCCCCAATTGCTAAATAAATGGTATGGGCATAACAAATAACAGTCTTGTGCTAAATAGAATATGAAATAATGAAAATTTATTTATTCAGTACGACATGGCAAAATTACTCCATAATGGTCAAAACTGTCGACTTCACCTTTACTGTCACACCTCCCGAATGATATTTTATGCCACCTTAGTATGTCGGGCTTTTGTCATTTCCCTTCCCCGGCTTTGGAGAATGTAAACAAACCAAGAGGCGTGACAGCTAGCCGATATGCTAACCCGAACCGAGTGATGTTTCAAAGTTTTCGAAGCGGAAAATTACACATAACTAGCCCGGATCATTTCACACGACGGCGGGGTTGTCAATTGTCTTCGCCGATCGGCAACCCACCCGGCAGAGAGCAAGTTAGAGCTCGTCGTTCGCCTGCTGAGGGCTCGTTTGCGGGTAAGCAGCTGGACAATGACCGCCGGACAAACCAGCCGACGTCAGAGGAGTGTGTTGCTGCCAAATGGTTAACACGAATATGGCAAAATAATGCTTTACAACATGGCGAAGACATAAACAGCGAGAGAGTCATAGGAGAGTGGCTGCAGTTGTTGTGCAGCTAACATGACAGAATGTGTATGAGGAGAGCTTTTTCATGCCCATCGATGATCAAACGTAAGAAGTCCTTTATTTAAAGAAAGTTTGTAGTGTTTACTTTGTAATCGGCTTCACGGCTATTTTTAACACAAAATTCACGGCTATTTTCAACACAGAGTTGCCATTTCTGATTGGGTGGAAAATTTGACAGAACACTGGGCACATGAAGCGGGCAACAAGCAGAGTGTAGTGCTCTCCCAGCGGGGGGTGTGCGACAAGGTGCGGGTCGTCGGCCGAGTGGACAAGGAGCATGTCAGCCACAAAATGCAAGCCACCTACGTATTACAATGACCCCAGTATTTGACATAATACAAAACACGATGTTTACTCACTTCCTCGTATGTGCAATGGTCCCACAGTAGTAGGGCTTGTTTTGGCCAATATTCATCGGTGGATGTGAACCTTTTGAAACCCCAAAAAGGCTCATGCGCCTCTCCCTGGTGCAGCAACATTTTTCTGCAGCCGTTTGGCTGGTGTGATGCGAAAAATAAAACGAATTAATCCGCAAAATCAGATGAATCCTTCGTCCTTCTCATTCAACAGTACGGCTGGATAGTGAAGTGGACTTCTTCTACCGTACACGTCACAGCGCCCTCTTTCTCAACTTGAGACTGGAGCTGGAAGTCACTCATTTTCATGGCGCGAGATTAAAAAATTGAATATATAAAACGATCGCTTCCATACACATCCAAGTGGTCCATTTCATTCAGGAGCATAAAACACCACGTGAAATATGAAATAAACATAAAGTTTGGTGTAATGAGCACTTTAATTTCATTTTATTTTAGTTTCATTCTGCAAGTGTTGATGTCATGAGCAGATGAATAAAGTCAGCAAACCACACAGACGTCTGACACCGTCATTTCGGAGCTTAGTTCATTGTCTAGCTAGGACTTAGCTCCAAATGGCGAGGACAGCACAGTGACGTATTACACATGTTTTTGGATAGGTTTTTTATTTATTTATTTATTTTTTTATTCAGAGGGTGATTTGAGGTATTTAAAGGGTTCGTTCATAAGTCCCGATTCGATACTAAGCCCCTCCCGGATGACCGAGCTTCTCACCTTATCTCTATGGGAGAGCCCGGACACCCTACAGAGGAAACTCATTTCAGCCGCTTGTATCCGAGATCTTGTTCTTTCGGTCACGACCAACAGCTCGTGACCATAGATGACGGTAGGAACGTAGATCAACCGGACCAATGCAGAGTCCGCATAACTGCAGAAGCGGCAGCTATCCACCTGTCGATCTCACGTTCCATTTTTTCGTCAGTCGTGTACAAAACCCCGAGATACCTTAACTCCTCCACTTGGGGAAGGACCACATCCCTGACCCGGAACGGTCATTCCACCTTTGCCCGACTGAGAAACGTCCCTGTAGACACTACAACATGTGCGTGTCTGTCAATGTTCATTCAAAATAGTTGGAAACACTATATTTATTTTTGAAATAATTTTTTTTAAATTTTACAGACGAAAACCTTTTTAGTAAACGTCAACTAACACTGGACAGAATTAGTCTTGAGTTTTCGTCAACAACAACTAGACAAAGACAAACACATTTTGAGATGACCAAAATATGACTAAAACTAATAAGTATTATCAGCCAAAAGACTAAGACGAAAAATAAAATAAAAAGGACTGCCAAAAACATCACTTGATGTTAAGCTTTGCTCCCGTGGTAATTGCTTTACTTTTGTGTGGAACAGCTTTCTTCTTGAGGGTCATAATGTGAAAAAAGGGTGAAAAAGGCAATGATCTTCCCAGCCAGCGTCCAAAAATAGACAAGCACTAAGCAGAAACACTGGCTCTGGAAACTAACACGATGCACGGGCGTTGTAAAGTCAAAACGTAGGTCGAGGACATTGCTACCCGAGAACTCCCTGCATATGATTTTTTTTCGAGGGAACCTATCCATTGTTATGTAGTCAAACCACTGTAGCATAGCATAGCATAGCATAGCATAGCATAGCATAGCATAGCATAGCATAGCATAGCATAGCACAGCGGTGTTCCCCTACCTGTGTACTTTTCCTCCGTAGAAAGGTTTGGTGTGAAACGTTACAGTAGCCGAGTACCCAGTTTTGGCACAATTGATGGTGACCTTTCCCCCGAGCTCTACCCACGGAACGGCCAGAATGGAGCGGGCGTAGGCGCAAGGCAACGTGAACACATAATCTTCATCATGCTCTGACAAATGCAGTACACCTGAGAAAGAAAAGAAAAATGATTACCTTTAATTTGGATACTTTTGGTTATCACTGATTGTATGGATGGTATAGACATTTGTTCACACATTTTTTTTCCTTTGTACTTGGTACATTCATTTTTATATCATTTTGTATAGGATAAGATTCACAGCTCTCAAGGTCTTTGAAGCGAGGTCATAAACAGATAAACAGAGCTGCCAAGTAAAATTCCCCCTCTTGTGGTCCAGTTCATGGGTTAACACTGGTGAAAATGGTTGTATCTTATTTTCATTAAAAAAATAATAAATAAATAAATAAATAAATAAAAAACAGTTACCAAGGCTGCCAGCTGGCGAGTGCTACCTGACTTTAACTGCTACCGCTGTCGATCCATACGAAAAAGGGTGTGTTGTCTATTTTTGCATATAAACTGTGAATTAAGGAATGTTAGAATAAAGGCCTCACCATCAGTTGATGAGACACCTCCTACAGACATTGGGCCACGCCTTCCTGTAGGGGGCCGGCCCAATTGTTGTGGTGTCTTTCACTGTGATAAACTCATGCTGCGTTCTAGCACCGGATTTAGGTGGCAACAGGACGAAAGTTTTACAGCATGCAAATAGGCAGGAGTGTCTCAAGAGTGATTTGGTTGAGGAATCAAGGTAATTACTATATGAGATCGCGCCATGCATGCACTTTGAAACGTTGTGGAAAAAAACGAAATGAGTGGAAAAAATTTGCGTAACTTTTGCTTAAAATATTTACGTAAAATTGATAATAACTGCCAGTTTTTTCACTTTTAACCAAGAGCGTAGACTGCTTTACGTTCATATCTATAGAAATTCCGGGATTTACACATTTATTTATAAGAATTGTCAACTTCAAAAGATCTTTGATTTATGATGGCCGGCAGGTTGGATTTTGTATCTATATACAATAGCGTAACTTTAGCTTTAAATATTTACGTAAAATGAATGATAACTGCCCAGTTTTTTGCTTTTAACCAAGAATCTACAGTTTTACGTACATATATATATATATATATATACACACATATATATATATATATATATATACACATACATACATACATACATACATATTAGGGCTGTCAAAATTATCACGTTAACGGGCGGTAATTAATTTTTTAAATTAATCACGTTAAAAAATTTGACCCAATTAACGCACATTACCCGCTCAGATTAAAATGACAGCAATGTAATGTCCGCTTGTTACCTGTTTTTTGTTGTTTGGCGCCCTCTGCTGGCGCTTGGGTCCAAATGATTTTATGGGTTTGGGGGGTGAGCATGGTGTAATGACATCAACAATGGCGAGCTACTAGTTTATTTTTTGATTGAAAATTTTACAAATTTTAATAGAACGAAAACATTAAGAGGGGTTTTAATATAAAAAATTCTATAACTTGTACTAACATTTATCTTTTAAGAACTACAAGTTTTTCTATCCATGGATCGCTTTAAGAGAATGTTAATAATGTTAATGGCATCTTGTTGATTTATTTTTATAATAAACAAATACAGTACTTATGTACCGTATGTTGAATGTATATATCCGTCTTGTGTCTTACCTTTTCATTCCAACAATAATTTACAGAAAAATATGGCATATTTTGTAGATGGTTTGAATTGCAATTAATTACTATTAATTAATTTTTAAGCTGTAATTAACTTGATTAAAAATTTTAATCGTTTGACAGCCCTAATATAATATATATATATATATATATATATATATATATATATATATATATATATATATATATATATATATATATATATATATATATATATATAAACTATACGTACATAGTTTCTGCGTCCATACAAAAACAAAAAAAACGTGGCTTTTACGTGTTTTATTTTAACTAACATTTCAATCCAAAAAAGACGAGACATTTTTTGCTCGCTTGCCAGTGCCCAAGTGTTGTATTAGGTCTAGCCACGCCCCTTATGGGGAATTCCATCTTGAGATATGCCCATTTCAACAAACAAGCCAAGTCCTGGAACGAATCAAATTCGAATGTCGAGGTACCACTGTGTTATTTCTCGGCACACAGTGGTGAGCCAGGACACTCCATCCCGTCACTCCATAAATGGATTGTTGTTGGTTTTTTTTTCAGTCAACGAAACAAAGTAGAAACAAGCATTCTAAATGGATGTAGGTTAGTTAAGCTTGACCTCAATGACAGTAATTGTGATTTGAGTTTTCAAACTGTTATATTTGCCTCAAGTCCCTGCTGGTTTCCCATCATGCTTTGCTCCCCCCTTCCTCCCTGACGCTTACATAACAGCCAGCTGTCTTATGTATGTCCAGGTCGAACTCATCCACATCTGTTTCCCCGAGACACTCACTCTCACACACATGTACAGTACAAAGTAAGTGAAGCAGAACTCAATCTATATATTGTTTAACACCTTCAGCTCTTCAATTAGCTTGCCAATCTGTTCGTACTATTATTTTAAACACGTGCATTCTCTTGATTGCACACATTCATGCACGCCTAGTTGTGCCACCATGAGACAAAGACCTAGATAGAAAGCTTAGTTACTTAATCTTGTATAGAACTGATAAACAAAGGTTAAATGTTCAACGTAATTCCATACAAGAAATTACGTTGTATTCACTTTTTGCAAGGCATAAAAAAGGCTTCTTCATGGTGAAAATATATATTTACAATAATGTAAATATATATTTACATTATTATATAATGTAAAGTCACAACTTACCTTCTCCAACCATTGAAACTCCAACAGACATGCCCATGAACTTGCTCTTGGTCCAGACATGAGTATTAACACACATCCTCTTCTCCTTGCATTCGTAGTAAAAGCCTGATACAGGCGGGTGATGAGAAACTTGTTCTGCCACAAACCGAACCTGGTAACAGTCCGATTTTAACCCACTGCAACTATCTGCCCCCCTCTGTGAAGAGTTTGAATTCGTAGACGTGAAGCTGGCTGCGGATTTGGGACTCGCGCAGCTAGTGGATCTGAGGGATCGAACGCGATCCCGAGGCACGCGCCAAGAACAGTGGAAGGTCTCACCCAGGATGGGGTTATAGGGCTTTTTGGCCACTGCGCCCTTTCGGCCCTCATGGAAGGCAGTAAGATAGTACTCGACAAAGCGGACGATACGTTCCTCTGATGTAGATCCAGTGGTGATGGAAAGGAAGATGTCAGGGTGAGCCATGAAGTTGGCATACATCTCTAGTAGAGAGCGCTTCTCTAGGATGAATGTAGGGAGCACTACCTGTGAGGAAAAAGAAGCGGGAAAAAAAAATCATACTTTTATTAGGGTTGGGAGCCTTTGGATACCTCACGATATGTTTTGCGATACAGGGCTCACAATAACGATCTCATGATTTGGCGATACATCAATTATCAATACATGGGTTAGGAAATCCTTCTAGGATAGGTGCTGCTGCTCGTGTTTACAAATCTTTAATTTCCTTTAGTTGTCATGGTGCCCCTGGCTGAAAGCAAGGGTGTAGATTTAGTGTAGTTTTTACTCATGTACCGCTGCTAGTGACAGTAATTTAGAACTACTAATAGCTGTATTTTAACCAAAGTCTTTACCAGTGTTGTTAATAACGGCATTAGAGTATAACAGAGTTTCTAAAGGCTTTTTTTCCCTGTCGTGAGTAATCTAAATGACTTTTTCCATTTTTGCTACGCTGTTACCCTTACTAAGGATGTGAAGGAGTGCGTAACTACAGTTTGGTTGAATGAAGCGCAAGTTATCTGATTTTGTCACACATCTGCCTGCCCTGGAGAGTGCAGAGCGGGATGGGGGTTGGGGGGTGGTGACGCCGTTGCAAATGCGATGACCTGGCACATCCTGGTTTCCAGTAAGCCTGAGAACGATAAACCGATACGACCGGATATCCGGTTTTACAGGTGAGAGATACAGATGTATCGATAGTAAAGTCACCATTCGACAGTAATTAGCCATTAAATATTCAATGAACCGATAGTAGAGATAGAATTCGGCTATTGCGAGCACAAGAACCGGCTTCTAATGCCTAGTTCAATGCATTGCTTAACATGATAATAATTTAGCTTTTACTTCACATGCTGCGCTTGTGTCATTCACCACACAGCGCACTTAGATCGAGACCGCACACATGATATAATATGGACAAGCACTACTCACAGTCGTGGTTGCCTCAACTTCCCATGCATTTCGGCAGAACCACTGTAACGCACGCTCTATAGCATTTTCTTCACAGCCCAAAAAGAAACTAGTAGTGGCAACGAAGCAACATGCTTAAACAATGGACAGTGTGATCACTGACGCCAGCGACGTGCAGCGATTGATTTTCAACGCACCCAGGAAAACAAAAGTCGGACTTTGAAGTGATGAAGGCAGCCAGATCTGTTCGCATGGGACAGAGCTTGTGTGAAGTGTGGAGCGGTACAGAGATCATGAGTTTTTAACCCTGAAAAATAACCCACTTCAATGGTGGAAAAGGCGGCAAATTGTTTCCACGAAACGCAGTCTACTTAAAGATGAACATGTGGATTAATTGATCTTCCTCAAGAAAAATCTGCCTTTCAAAAAAGATGTGGACAGTGATGAGGAATAAAAAATAAGGAAGCACGGGCATAAGTGAATGAATTTGCTGTGTATTAGGTTAAAGTAATGATTATTGACCTGTCTGTCTAAAATGCCATGTTTTTATTCCCCCAATTATACCAGTCGTAAAGCATAATTATTTATTTATGATAAAACTAGCAGGTTTAATTTTCTTTTCTAGAACTGCTGCATATAATTAATATTTTTTGTTTGTAAGATGTTTACGTTGAAAGTTTGCACTTAAATTACTTACCTCTTGTGTTAAAAACACCAGGAAATACATCAATTGAATTACTGCACTTTATTGTTGTCTGTCACTGGAGTTTTATTTTATTATCAATCCCATCCAACAAAATGACATTCATATAGTAAGCCTTATTTTTTTTTTCATAAAAAAATAAAACATAACATTGGTATGAAATTTTGTTGTTTAATTTTGCTATATTAGAAATGTGGTCTTTTTATTTGTTTAAAATACTGTACAAACACACACAACAAATATTTACTATTGTTTTCACTTTTTCGAACCGTATCGTTCTTACACTGTATCGAATCATATCGAATAGCTCGGCCTTAAAAATGTATCGTTTTTTAATCGAATCGTAACCTGTGTATCTAGATACATATCGAATCGGCTTCATGCCAGAGATTCCCAACCCTAGTTTCCAGCTGCTTAACTGTTCCTCTCTAGGAGACGCTATAGGTGTTTAAAAGCAAGAACAGACTGAGGAACAGTTTCTTTGCTAAAGCCATCTCCACCCTGAACTGCCATATGTAACCCCACATCACCCAATGTCCAATATTCATTTACATGCAATATTCTATGTGCAATACTACTAACGTGCAATATTAACAAACAATATTCAATGCCTGCACTGTCAACTGCTGCTACTTCACTTCTATTCACACGTATTCTATGTGCAAAACTATTTACGTGCAATATTCCAATGCCTTTACTGTCAACTGCTGCTACTTCACTTCGATTATTTGCACTGCCTGTTGTGAATTCCCTGCTGTGAGGGCTGGACAACGAGCTGCCTCGCTTTGGGACAATTGTGTTGCTGCGCATGCGTATAATATTCTCAAAAGAACCGCGGTTGAGGGAAGAAGTTCGTCCTCGGCCGAGTATTAATGTGCCTGCATTCGCATAAATAACCGTGTGCGTCGGTGATAAGTAAGTTGTAATGTTCGCCACGTACACTGAAGTCATATATGTGATACTTGTGTTACTAGTTTATATTGTAGCTTGTTGCACGTTATCTCCGCTGGTAGCACCCCGCTGCTAACGTAGCATTCTAATTCTCACGTTGCGCCAGCGCGTTGTAATATATGTACAAAGTTAGACTGTATTGGATCTCTAAGTGTGCATTCAGAGTTTGATCCCATTCAATGTTCATATTTGAGATCGCTGTCAATTGTGGTCGTAGGTGACCGATTGATTTAGCTACCGAGTGCATAGCCTGCAGCTATAGCAGCTCTCTTGTTTGTAGGACTGGTCATTTATTATCGATGGTTCATTGCTTGTCCAATGCGGACATCTAGTGGTCATTTTGGTGTAACGCCTAGTTTATTTCCGCTGGAATTCATTCAATTCATTGTATTGTGAACTTTACAGGTTTATTTCACCATTATAAGTTTATTGATGTTTTTCTTAATATATTTCTTTCAGATACACAAACCACACACTCACATTAATGTCCAGATGCAATCAAAGGCACAATGGATGCAAACAACTGTAAATAAATTTCATCAAACCAATAGAAGTTGCTGCATCTTCTCTTACCGGAGGATTAGGTCAATTATATACAGCCGGCACATTTGTCACCGAACTCCAATTCCTTACACTGCCTGAACATAGGACTACCTCATACATGTTTTATATTTATTTAGATTTCATACTTTTAGACTTTTAGACTAGGATTTTTACTTGTCCTGCACTGTAAAGGGAGATGCTCCATAATTTTATTGTACTGGTATGATGACAATTTTATTGTATTGGTATGATGACAATAAAGGGCTATTCTATTCTATTCTATTCTATTCTATTCTATTCTATTCTACGATGATGTGCTAGGTGACTTGAAGCATTAGCATAGCATTTGTGTTCTCGTTAGCATTAGCATTTTGCGTGGTGAGCGTCATCTTAAACTTTCAGGCAACTTTTTTTACATACTGTTCGTGGCTTCTAGATGGGTGCAATTAATTGAAGTTTAACTGAGTTGCTAACTCAATTACTTTTTGAGAGAAGTAATTTGTAACTGTACCTAATTACTTTTTTAAAGCAAGATTAACAACACTGGTCTTGACATGTAATACATGTATATCACAGTGGTGCAACATCAGTGTTACACAGTTTATCTGCTACGTATCAGTTGTGTCCAGGGGCATCACTAGACCTAATACAATACTGGGGCACAGCAGGGCACTGCCAAGCAAGCAAAAAATTTTTTAGCACAAAAAGTCAGAAATAGCGCTCTAAACCATATATAATTTAATTTATTCTCACGCTTCCTTTTGACCAGTCACTTGACCAAAACACAAATTTCTGCAAAGAAAAGCGATATTTCTTTTGTTTTTCAATAACTACTACTACAAAGAGGCTTAAATAAATGCCCACAAAATACTGGCTGTGAATGCTCATTTCAGGGCCATTAAGGGCGCTAGACGTCCAGTGCAGTCAAAATGCATTGGATGTCAAGCGCCTTCAATGGCAACCATTGAGCTAATAGAGACACAATTCAAATGGAAAATTTTGGTAGTAACCTGTTTTTTCCTTCTTTTGAAACAATGACACCTTTTTAAAACAGTATATCGATTCTTGGTGGGGACATATTGGTAACCTTTTAGGCTACGAGTCTGTGACATACGCTGAGGTTGCGGACAACGTACCGTATAATATATATTCTCCTAAACTCTTTTATTTAGTGCCCTGCCATTAATAAAACAAATACACAACAGTAGAAGTTAAACACACAGTCAGTAAATGTAATATTTACTGCAATTTTCCATTAAATGTAAGACAATTTACGCCCTTGATTATCCAGGTTTTAATTTAACACATTTTAAAACTTTTTGAGGACCTGCACGAACCGTTCCTACGCTAGCGACGTGACCCGCATTTCCACGAAAGTCGGAATTCACGAGTCAAAAAGTATTGTAATTTGTTTAATGATGGAGGATACACTGCCATTTGGTGACAGCGTTGGGTCTGTCTGGACTGTCACCTTGTATGATTGAGAAGCAGACTCAGACGTCTGACATGGATAAAGGTTTGGTTTGGCCCACATAAGGCTGTAGGTTGTTTCAGCTAATACTGTGCATGTTTGTGTGTGCATTTGTAATCAAGTTTACAGCTACAGTTTGTAGTGTTATGTGTGAGCGATTTGCTATGAGAATTGTAAATACGTTAGCATTCGTAGCATTTAAGCTAACATACTTTTGAAAGTAGGCTAATTTAATCTACTAAATTTACATATTCATCAGACAACATGGACATTTGAACACCAATTGTTTTGTCTCAAGTGTTTTATTGTTATAATGCTTGCGTTCTGAACATAAGTGTACATATGTGTGTTACAGCTTTACAAAATGTCAAAGGTGAAGGGTGTCAAAAGCTTCAAAAAGCACCATTGCCTTGTTTACTGTCTGTAAAACTGAACAACATCACATTTAGTGAGGACAGAACATGTCATATTAATTAAAGTAAAAAATAAGGTACTGTGAGGTACAATAAGGTACTGTTTATGCGACTTAAACCCCCTCCAAAAAAAACAAGTACGGACAAAATGGCGGAAGAGACACCGGCGTCGTAATTTCGAAATCGCGTAAGTCGAGTGCATCATAACCCGGAGACTACCTGTACAGTAATTGTATAGTGTTCGCTTGATTAAACACCAAACTACTCACGCACGGGCTACATTGCACTGCACTCGATGTGACGTGGGATATCAATGGAAAGCAACTTCAAAGCAAGCGTGTAGCAGCGAAGAAGCAAATTTATTGTATTTTCCTTCAATGAATCTTTTATATATTTCTTTGATATCTCCAAATACCCCCAAACCGCGGACATGTTGCCGGTGAGTAGTGTTCCTTCTGGCTATGTTTTTATTATGTCATCACAAGAGGACTACGGTTCTTTACACTTTTTGATTGTAAACTTTCGGTCTTTTAACCCAAAACCGAAAATGCAACTTTAGCCATTTTCGGCCAAAAGTTTTCAGCGCCACATTTTCTGTCACATCTTTATCCCTTTTATCGCTTATGTGGTGATGAAGTCACATCGCTACAGCTACTAAATTGGGAAATAATTAGCCACGAACAAAGGCAACAAACGTATAATTATTGATAACTATTTAAAAATGGCCATCACAAGGCATCAAAAGACTGATGTCCTAAAGTAAAAGCTCTCATTGGGGATGCCGCACATGGTCCTTTCAAAGGTGGCCGACAAAATTATATATTTCAAACTTGAGCTGGAAAAATGTCATCCATGAACTAACTGTCAATGTTTACAGTTATTAAACTAACGTGTCCAAAAGAAATGCCTCAATTCACTTTGAAACTCCTCAACTCACTTCAGCATCACTCGGCAGGACAATAATACAAGCCCGTTGACGGGGGGGCGGCAACCGGGTATGTTGTCCTGGGCCTCAGGACCATAGGGGCCCCTGAATGACCCTTAATTTATTTTACTTTACATTCACATAATTCTTTTTTATTTAAATCATTGTTTGATGAAATATTATATTATACGTGATATATACTTAAAAACTTTAACATATTAAATATTTCAAATATACTTGTATATTTTTTCCTTTTTTTGCAGAACACCCCCACTCCCCCCACCCCCACCGTCTTAGCAGAGAATGGTTTGACCCCGCTCTAGTGCAGTCAAGGCTACACTACGTACGTGCCCTGAAGCGGCAAATTAAAATATTTCGTCGTTATAAACTCTCTAAACATGGCGAGTCGTCATAAATCGGGTGCGCAGAAAGGAAAAAGAGATGAAGATCATAGAGGTGAATGAGAAAAAAATTAAAAAGTTTTTAAAAGGGGGACAAGAAGCCAGAGAATTAGGGCTAGAGTTGGCTGTGGACTGTGATGCTGGTAGAGGAACAACAGCCGCTAACACGGAACATTTACATTCGCGATCACTGTGACCAAAGCCCCGATTTGAGTCTGTCACCCGCCGTTTGTAGCCTATTGAGCTGCGGTATGACAGGATATGCTGCTCGTGTTGCCCAGAAGAGAGAAGGTGATGGGAGATCAGGGATATATGTTAGTCTGTTGGGAGCAGGTGCGCGAGGCTGAACAGACTCAGGTCTGGCGGCTGGATTTATCTTGGGTTAACAACCCACTGTGTATTATAACAAACGCCAATACGGGTGGGGGGGGCTATAATAGTCTCTTGTCCCCGGCCCCGTGCAAGTCTGTTGACAGCCCACCAATAATATTTCAATTACTTTAGCCTTAGTGCAAAAACAATGAAGAGGTGCGTTTTTCAACAAATAATGGTAGGAAAGTTGAAAGAAAAATAGTGCACCAAGAGTAGGTGAATTCATAAATGCTGAACCTGTTAGATGCACGGGTTCGCAGTAAGTGCAAGCTAAATCTGCCGCTTTGTAATGTGGGACGATCGACTGTGGGATGATCAAATCACGCTTCGGGGCAGTTGCCGGTTACCCCTCCCTCTCCTCTTTCCTACTGCCCTCACCAATGTTGCCGTTTGCAATCATTTTAGTTGTTTTGAATATGCACAGTGTGGTAGCAGAAACAATTGTATCGCCTGTACCGTACAAGACATGCATGTTTGCATGTCCAATTGTACAGTATGTTGACCTTTACAGTGGTAGTGTAAATGTTCCTTGCTTAAAAAGTCACTTACTATGGTATGAAAAAGTATCTGAACCCTATAGAATTTCTCACATTTCTGCAAAAGATCACCATCAAATGTGATCTGATCTTGTCAAAATAACACAGATGTAAAAACAGTGTCTGCTTTAACTAAAACCACCCAGACATTTATAGGTTATCTCAATTTATTGAGGATAGCATGCAAATAATTACAGAAGGAGGAAAAATAAGTGAACCCTCTGCCTATGGAGACTGAAAGAGCAATTGCAAACCCATCTTTGCCAAACAATTTAAGTCAGGTGTGTGCCCAATCACTGATGAGTGATTTAAAGCTGCCCTGCCCACTATAAAACACACACCTGATGAGAATTGTCTTGATAAAAAGCATTGTCTGATGTGCATCATGGCTTGGTCGTAAGAGCTGTCTGAAAACCTGCTATCAAGGATTGTTGATTTGAATAAAGCTGGGAAAGGATACAAAACCATCTCTAAAATCTGGATGTTCATCAATCGGCAGTCAGAAAAGTTGTCGACAAATGAAGAGAGGCTTCTCTCCCAAGGACTGGCCGTCCACCAAAGATGACGCCAAGAGTTTAGCGCAGAATACTTAGAAAGGTAAAAAAAAAAAAAAAAAAAGAACCCTAGAGTGTCTGCTAAAGACACTGGCACAGTCCAACATCTCTGTGCACACATCAACTGTATTTGTACTGTATTACTATGGCCAAGAATGGTGTTCATGGGAGGACTCAACAGAGGAAGCTCCACAGAAGTTTTGGCAAAATATTTTGTGGACTGGTGAAACCAAAGTTGAATTGTTTGGGACTAACACACATATCGTGTGTGGAGGAAAAATGGAGCAGCTCACCAAAATCAACACCTCATCCCCACCGTGAAGCATGGTGGAGGGAGCATCACGATTTGGGGTTGCTTTGCTTACTCAGGGCCTGGACAACTTGCACTCATTGATGGAAGAATGAATTCAAAAGTTTATCAGGATGTTTTTCAGGAATACCTGAGGCCGTCTGTCAGACAGCTGACGCTAAAGAGAGTGATGGATGCTGCAACAAGACAATGATCCAAAACACAGAAGTAAATCAACTTCAGAATGGTTTCAGAAGAACAAAATACACGTTCTGTCGTTACCAAGTCAGTCTTGAACCTCATTGAGATGCTGTGTCATGACCTAAAGACAGCGATTCATGCCAGACATCCCAGGAATCTGACTGAAGTACAACAGTTTTCTAGAGAAGAATGGGCCAAAATTTGTTCTGATCAATGTGCCAAACTGATTTGCAGCTACGGGAAGTGTTTGGTCAAAGTTATTGCGGCCAAAGGGGGGGGGGGCACACAATATTAAATGTGATGGTTCACTCACTTATTTTTCCCCCTTCTGTCATTATTTGCATACTATCCTCATTAAAATATGAAAACCTATAAATTTTGGGGTGTTTTAGGTAAAGTAGACGGTGTTTTTTCATCTGTGTGATTTTGACAAAGATGAGATCAAATTTGATGGTGATTTTATGCAAAAATGTGAGAAATTCCAAAAGGTTCAGATACTTTTTCGTACCACTGTATATGAACAAGCCAAAGGCCGTCCGTGCATCCATTTTCTATAGGGCTCATGCTACTTAGCAATAAATCACGGGGAAGTGGAGCATCACTGATACATGCATACTAGATGGACAGGTGGTTGCTTATTTTGGGAGTGGGTGACTCCGCTTCTGTTGAGACTTTGAGCTGCCTGAAAAGCACACAGTCGAAATCCATGTCTGTCTCAGATTCGATTCTATCAGCACATTCTTCTTGTGATCCAGAGCAGTGGGCCATCAGTAATCACATTTGCTCCTTCGTCTGAAAGAGCCACCACAATCACCTGAGCAGAAGTCATGTGATTGCAGACTTCAACCAAAACTAGAAAGATATGGCGGTGAAAGGAACACATAAGAGGGCACATGGTCAATAATATTACCGAGTTGGACTGGCAATGAAACAAGTGAAATGCAATTAACTTGATCAGTCAGTTGAATAATACACTGTGTTGTGCGTTTCTTTGACAGTGAACAATGTTAAAAAGTTAATTTAAACATCCTCAAAGAGCTTTATGACAGAATCATCATTTTAAAATGCGGCCAGCTTATCTAACAAAACTGATTGTGTTTCATCTAATGGGAGAGTGTGCCATTAGTTTTGTGTGGCACAAGAAACATTCAAACTAGTAAAATGAACATGCTAACATGCTAGTGAACGTCTACAAAGAACTCAACACTATAATCAGGGGTGCACATAAGTGGTCCGCATGCGCGCATGCGTACTGGACGTAGACAAACGCGCTGGCCCTCAACGGCTTCCATATGCTTTTGCGTACCGATGGCTGCGGCGGACTCGAGAAAATAACTTCTCGAAATGTCGAAGAGGGAGGCCACACTGAGTAATTACTTCCGTGTTCCCCCACCCCCGTCAAAAGACAGACAGACGACAGAGACGTCACCGGAGCTACCGAAAAAAAGGACTTTTGCTGAAAAGTGGCTACAGGTGGTACCATGGCTAGAAGCAAATGAGGCTCGCACGGAAATGCAGTACAAAATGTGCCGTTAGAATCCCAATGTCGCCGATAAGAGCAGCGCAGTTTATGTAGGGTCAAAGAATTTCAGCCATCCAAACTTTGAAAAGCACGAAAAAAACAGCGCATGTGACAATTAAGCAAACTATCGATGTCAAACAGGACCCCACTCGCCCTATGGACAAGTGGCAGAATAAAGGTAATGAACAGCGACATGCACTGACAAGCGTGTTTTTGCTCGCATTTTACAAAGCTAAGCATGCACGTTCAATGAGGTCTTATGAGGAGGACATCCCACTTTTAAAAAGGCTTGGAGTTAATGTGGGAGCCGCATAATGCCCTTTATTTTGAATTGGTGCTTTTTATTTCTTTACATTTCACTTCAAAGTACTGTAATGGCAATTTTGTTGTGCCAGTTGATGTTAATCAAGCATTAGTTGTTAATATAATTAATTAAAGTTAATTGGCTTTAAGTAAAGCTTGTCATAAATTTATCGCATCAGGCGGGTCGGCTCTCAAGCTCAATGAGGACCAAGTCACATCTCCAGGTCCTCCTCTGAGAACCTGGGCAAAAAAATTATGTGCACCCCTGACTATAATGTACTTATGACAGCAAAAAAAAAAAAGTTATTTCATATTTCACGTGGTATTTCATGCTCCTGAATGAAATGGACCGCTTCAATATGTGTAGAAGCTATCGATATATCCATTCAAATTTTTCAATCCTGGGCCAAGAAAATGAGTCACCTCCTGGATTGACGAAGAATGCGAATGTGACATCAGCGGGTTAATCATGGTCAGTATACAGTCAATACTACAGTATGCAGAACAACTGCAGATTCAGCTGATCTTGCGGATTATTTTGTTTATTTTTCGCATCGCGCCAACCCAATGTGCTGCAGGCTTTTGTTGCTGCTCCAGGGAGAGGCGTGTGAGCCTTTTGGGGTTTCAAAAAGTTGTTAACCACGAATAATGGCCAAAACAAGTCCGACAACTGTGGGACCATTGGACCGACAAGGAAGTGAGTAAGCTACGTATTTTTGTATTTTGTAAAAACTGGGATCATACCACACGTTTTAATGAGGAGGTGGCTTGCATTTTGCGGGTGACAATGCTCCTTGTCCACCGAGAAGGCTACTCGGCCGACGACCGGCGGCTTGTCACACACAATGGTCACTTCCACCCCATCGGTCCTACTCGCGTGCCCGCAAGAATGCACTTTCCTCAGCTTGGCCACGAGCAGTCCCCCACTCCGACGTCAGCCAATTTGTCCGGCGGTCATTTTCCAGCTGCGTCCCCGGCAACGAGCACTTCTGCCCACAGCAGGGGAACGACAAGCTGAAATTTGCCCAACGCCGGCGGCTGGCCAATCGGTGAAGACAATCAACCCTGCCACCGTGTGTGACATGAGTCACGGTAATTTTGTGGGATTTTTCATTTTTCGAAAGATGAAATAAGCCGCTCGGTTCGGGTTAGCATGTCGGCTAGCTGTCATGCCTCCTGTTTTGTTTATGCCCTCTCCTTCGTCTCCGAAGCCGGGACAGAGAAATGACAAAAGCCGGACAAACTCCGATGGCATAAAATTCCGTTTGGGAGAGGAAGTCAGCAGTTTTGACCATTATGCAGTAATTTTGCCCTGTCGTACTGAATAAATGCATTTTTAATATTTCATATTCCATTAGCACAAGACTGTTATTTGTCAGGACCGTATCATTTATTTAGCAATTGGGGGAAAATGCTTCGAATATGCTGTAAAAATATTGGAATAGAGAGAATGAAACAATGATGACATTTTGCTGCTCTCTGTCGTTGTTTTCCTCGTTCTGAATCTTCCCCAACAATAGGTTGAATTGTACAACAGCTGAAATCGTGACCCTGCCGACGTCATCATCCAGCTGGGGATGCTGGAGCGCTATAATGACAGGCGGGTCTAAATGGTAGATTAAAATACAAATTTCTCGTCATTTGTGCTTTGCCAAATTGTTGTATACAGTCGAATCGTCTCGAAATATGATTGTAATTCACATAATAATGTTATTTAAGATTTTTTTTATGCTGTCACAGGCACTTTAATAAAGTGAAGGTAAAGTCACTGTGAGAACACACATCTTAGGCCAGGGGTTGCCAAACTCTTCTCCGAGGGCCGATTTGAGAAAAATTTATGAAGGTCAACTTGAAAGCCTCACACTGCAGTGTTTCCCACAGGATTTTAGGAGACTGTGGTGGGAGGGTCTCTGACCATAGGATTTTTTGAAACTGTGGTGGTGGGCTGCATCGGAGTCGGACAGCCACACCATGTCGTGCCACGGCGATTTTTTTTTTTTTTTCATTATTTTTTCCCCCCAAGAAGAACCATAACAAAGATATATTTGAAATATTTCATGAGCTAGGCTAATGTTATAGCTCTCAGCTACGGTACATGTATGTAAAATGCGTTGCTGATTACAGCTACGTTACCCTATGTAATAATGCGACTTTTTTTCTCGTAGCAATAGTACGACTTACATCTCGTAGTGACTCAGGGTTGGCAACCCAAACTGTCGAAAGAGCCATATTTGACCCCTCCCCCCCAAAAAAAACTGATACAGTATGTCTGGAGCAGCAAAAAATTAAAAACCTTGTACAAGCCTTATAATTATCAATACTAGCTATATTAGCCTACTATAAAAATGAATAAGTTGGCTAGAAATACATAATTAGCCTTCATGATTAAATGTTTATTTTCCCTGCAGTGGATCCTATAGCGCACCACGTGACTACTTTGTTGTACGATGACACCACAAGTTTAACTTCATTACAATATTAATGAATTGAAAGAATGTTTGTATCATGTTTGTCCTCCTAGAAATCCTATTAAAACAAAAAATATATTTCCCTCCCCCATCTTTTTCCATTTAAAAAAAAAAAAGCTCCAAAGCAGCACTAAAGAGCCGCAAGCGGCCCAAGAGCCGCGGGTTTCAGACCGCCCTCGTAGCCCTCCTTTTTCCTTTTTATTTGACCCTCATAAGTACTACATTGCCACAACAATAACAGTCCTTCTGTCAACTGACCCATTTACAGGACTGGGGGAATTCTAATGGCCGTGTAAAGTTTTTCTTGATTCGGTGAGAAGGTGAATAGTTTTTTCCCCGTTGTTCGTGAACTAAATTTCCACACAAACGCACATCGAGGTACCATTAACTTAGCAAGGAGAGGTATGAGAGTCATTTTTCGAGTGTCCCAGAGCTCGCGAAATTGGGGGGGCGGGGGGGGGGGGCGCATTTATCCAACTTTCGTCAGCCGTAATTGTCTGAAGTTGGCGCGTCGGTGTTGTGCCGAAAAATAGCCACTCCACGCGAAATGTCCCCCCGACGGGAGCGCCCACACGTCACTCGTACAAACAGCCTTTTCTTACCAATCGATGGACACGGAAACGACGTTCTTGTACCGTGAATATGTATCATTTTACTCTGCTTGAACTAATAAATACTTTACTGTGACCAACGCTCTGAAAATAGAGCAAGGCTTTATTTTGGGCCCCGCCTCTCTGCGCAAGTTTAATCAAAGTTTGCTTTCCGTCCAAGACGGCCGTCCACCGCTCACTTTCGCCGAAAAGTCCGATCCAAACTATTGTAATGCCCCGGATATGGGGAAGAAGGAGAGAAGTCTGTATTTGCTTACCCACTTGATTGTGGTAACAATAATAAAGAAAAACAATAACAAAATAACAGCGGGCTGCTACGACATGCGACCGCTATCTCTCGCTATCTCGCTCGTTCTCCCATTCTTCCTACTCGTTCCCCTTGCGTCTCTTAAATGAATAAATAAATAAATAAAATACTACTCTAAAATGCTGCTCTCACTCGCGCGGGTAGTAGAGTGGAGTGGGCTACAGCTGTGTAATCGGCTGACTGACGCATCTGATTAGTATCTTTTTTTTTTTTTTTTCGGCGGGGGGGGGGGGCGCAAACGAGACTGTGGCGGGCCGCCACAGTCTCTTTCATTGGTGGGAAACACTGCACTGTATATGTATTCTCATAACGTACTGTACATCAGTGATCCCCAACCACCGGGCAGTGAATCTGCTTCAGAGTGTGACATTTTGGGCTAGAAAGACAAAGTTACATCTCGCCTGAGAACGGGGATTTCACTCTCCGTGTGATTGAGCCCCAAAATAGCTAGTTTCGGGGGACCGTGAGAAAAGCCCAAAGTGCCTGGAGCCTCCTGGCTGGAGGTTCCCTTGGTGCTCGAAGACGACGAGATTTTCATTCCTCACATTCCTCACAGATTATCTGTGCATTGCAGCTCAATAAAGGCCACAATCCGCTTCAGAGAGTCACAGTTTGGGCTAAAAAGACAAAGTTATGTTTTGCATGAGAACGGGGATTTCACCATGATTCTCTGTGTGCCCACAAATAGTGCGTCTTGGGCAGCCGCGAGAGCTGTGCAAAGTGTCAGGAGTTTCATCGCTGTATTTTCATCCAAACAAGCTCAAAAACGACCAGCGGGTTCATGCTTGTCACTCCACCTCAACGCGCCCCATTTTGAGCATGAAAACACAAAATTAAGTTTCACCTGGCAACCAGGATTTTACTCTGCCTCTCTGTGCCAACTTTGTCCTCTTGAAGCCCAAACTACACGGGGTGGGAAGGCCTCAAATTTATCGCATGAAAAAAAAAAAAAAAAAAAAAGAAAGAAATCAAAGGGTATTTGTGTTAACGCCGTCAGCATGTTTGACTGACAACATTAATATATTATCACATCAAAATAAGACTCATGAATACTCTAATCAACTGAAATTCCACAATTTCTTACACTTATTTCACTGTTTAAGTGACTAGCTTCATTTGGTGTTGAAGCTGAGAAGTGCAACAGGAAGCAGGCTGAATTCAAGCTTCTTGTGTTCAATGAAATTTTCAAAATCTGCCAATGAAAACTGGCCCGCGGGATGTAGGTTGGACACCCCTGTCTTAAGCAGCCCAGAGTGAAAAGCAAGCACAAAACAGGAGGAGCCAGATAGGCTGACGTAGAAGCTGTCAAGATGTGAAAAGCGGGTGGACTCTAGCAAGCATATTTAGGCTACGTCAGAGGACTAGGACAGATAATTTTCGCCAAGGTATTTATTTTGCCGGCTATTTTTATACCTGTCCGCACTACGTTTAAGGTGCGTTTAAGGCACCCCGCTTCTGCAAGGTACGCCTGCATTTGCGCATACTACACATGAGTAGAAAGGAGCAGCCTCATGTGCTACATCATCGCCCGTGTGGTTTACCTCTGAACCGGAAACTTAAATGAGCAGTTTAGAAAACAACAACGAAAGTCTGACATCATTGGGATGTTACAATCGATGCTCAGTTGCGCTCTCACCACTATCAAAATAACAAATAGAAACATATGGTGTGGCGCTGCGCATATTTCCTGGATGCCGCAACGAGTTGGCCACAATTTTGACAGGCGGAAATGTCATGAAAAAAACAGCACCTCTGTGACTGGGGGTACCACGCAGTTCTCTTTTCGGGGTTTAATTTTCCTCTACACATATTTATATACGTACTCATGTTCAAAGCGCCAGCTCAGAGCTGGCTGATCGGAGACTTAACGCGGGAGACGAGCTCTGTAATAAAACGCTCATCTCCGCATAATCCTTGATGGGAGGACCACAAATGGGCACTGAATTGAAGCATATTATTGTGACGTACGTTTCAATGTTCAAGTAAAAAGTGTGAATGCATCATCAGAGTTTCAGTCACTCTTCAAGTCCAGCGAACCAGCCGGTGCTACGTTACGGGTGGGCGGAGAAGTAGATGCACTCATCAAAAGAGCCAGAAAAATCACTTGAGAAGACATAGGTTCCTTACACCTGTTCTAAACTCTAGAAGATAAACTAAACAATGACTGTGGAAAAGAAAAGAGCAGGAATACCACGTCTTGATCATAAGCCTCCATTGTTTACAATGCCACACTAAAAACGGCGATGGCACAATCCATGACGTCACTTCCTTAGTATCCAATTGGTGTGCAGAGACACTTGTCTATATTAAGCAGCGGGTAATATTAGCCGGCTAACTTATCCGTTTAAGTTGTTGCACAGATAAGAGGCACATTAGTGTAGCCAAAATGCCGTATAGTCAAATTAGACGTTTAAGGTCATTATCCGTCCTAGTGTAGCCTTACTGTCATCCCAAGCACCAATGCATTTATTTTTCAATGTTGCACATAAAAAACGTTTCCTATTTCCAGGAGTAGCAGAGATTCTAATTGCAGTGTAAAGAGTTTTAATAGTTTCAGTGAGAAGGTGAATCTTTTTTTTTGTTATCTGTTAAGTACATTTCCACACAAATGCAAATCAAGATATCAATTAGCTTAACAAGGAGAGGCATGAGAGCCATTTTTCAAGTGTCCCAGAGCTCACAAAACAAACACAAAAAAAAAGGTGCATTTATCAAGGTTTCCTCGGTCGCGATTTGTGTGTATCCATATGCCAAAAGAGGCTGCTAGCACAGATATTAGTATGCCTGCTCCTCTGCTATTGGATGTGTTGTTGACGTCAGCCCAGAAACTCTGTGAAAATAGACCAGGTTTCTATTCTAGGCCCCGCCCCTCAGCAAAAATTCACTCAAGACTTGCCAGTCCGTCTAAAAAAGCCACCACCTCTCACTTTCGAAGAGAAGCCCTCTCCCACATACACAATGAATGGGTTGCCGCTAGCCATGTGCGGGTTACCGGTTCCAAGGCATACCGTGGTATGAAAACGTCAAGGTTTCAAAACCGCAAGAATTTTCCATCATACCGTCCCTACGGTATTACCTATTTTTGATTTCCCAAAAATGCAGGGCTCACCCCTCCGCTCAAGTTGTTGCTCAGTACCAGTGAGTCAGCTGTGCTGCACGTTGGCTGGAGGACATGAAACACCTGAACTTTATCCCCCATCGAAGAAAACGAAGTCACTGGTATGGTCCAACCAACATGTAAAACATGTCTGTAGGGGGGTGGCTACCAGAGAAGGCAATATCTCCAGTATGATTTCTCATTCATACAAAATTAATTAGTAAACGCTGTCATGAACATTTCCCACGAGCTAGGAGAGTTAACTCCAGTGTGTGTAGTGTGTCTAGCAGTGGTAAAACATACTGTAACGTAAGCGTGTTAACAAGGCAGATAATGTGGATAATTAGCATGTCATTTTTTTTTTGAATGTTTCATTTATTTTTTATGTTTTTATTTATTTAAATTAACATTATACTTAAATTCCAATTTGCTAATATGTTGTTTTGAAATATATACCGTAATTTCCCGAATATAAGGTGCACCCGTGTTTCACGCGCACCTCAAATTTACTTGTAAAATCTAGGGAAAATTATTGTACCCGTGTATAACGCGCACCATAATTTTAGCACCAATAAATAGAAGAATACAAGAAAACAGAGCTCGTGTACTGATACAGAAATGTCATTTTACTGACTGGTGAAACACAGTACAAGCATGGCACATTGGTAGTTCAAAACATTACCGTAAACTGACAATATGCACAGTAATAAAATGATCTGACAACTTCTCCAACTTACCAAAATCCAGGAGAAAACAAAACAGATGTGACTTTTCTGTTAAAGGCTGCTGTATAACTTGATCGTTTCATCATGATGAATAAATGTTTCTTCCATGGATTGATACGGTAAAAGGAAAGTGAGGACCGAAGTCGGAAATCGGAACGAGCGCATCGCTACTGTAACAAGAGGAACTATTGTTATATGGGTTTGAGTTTCCCGAGGGACAGATATAGTTGACGGACACAGGAAGTCTGTGTTGTGTTATGTTCGTTATGGTCCGAGTTGCCGAGTTGTAATAAACGTTGACTCAAATGAGTTCCAGAAACTAAATTCTGTGCTTTATGAAGAGTGAAAAAAGCAGAATTTAACACAGACGAAATCATTCGACCAATCAGAGTGACGTATTACCGAAACAAAATAGTGACGTCATGTACCGTAATGGTTGGCAACGGATCGCTGCATACGTTTTCTTCAACACAACATGGCCGTGTCAAAAAAAAAAAAAACCAATCGGTCTTTATATATATATATAATATACTGTATATATATTTCTGTCTCCATCCCTGTACCCGTGTATAATGCGCACCATGATTTTACAAGTTGATTTTGGGGAAAAAAAGTGCGCGTTGTATTCGGGAAATTACGGTAAATCCTGTTCAATGGAAAAACTTTTTTTTTGTAACCCAGAACTCTCAAAATAAAACATTTTACAGCTGTAATTTCAATAACGTGATGCCGTGAAACCATGATATTTTTGCTTAAAGTTATCATCCCGCATAGACTTCATAACGATATTGACGAGACATATTCCCCAGACACTGCGCCACGCCTTCAAGTAGGGGGCCGTCCCGCACTCTGCTTAAGTCGGTCGAAGTCGCAGTTATTCTCAAACAAATGCAGCGACCCAACGCCGGATATAGGTTGAAAAAGTATGAAAGCTGTGCCGCATACAAACAGGAAGGATTGTCTCAGGAGTGATTTGTTCAAGGATTCATGGTAATTATTATATTTTTTATACGATGCATGCATTTTGAAACGTTGTGAAAAAAATCAACGGGAGAAATTAAACGCTACAGCATTGCCGTCATAATTCGCAATATTTACGTAAAATAAATGCTACCAGCCCGTGTAAATGGCGTGTGGGTCTGTGAATTGCGGGCACTTCCGTTTTTGCATTTATTTTGAAAGGCACCGCGCACAACCCCATGCTCCCGTCTTTTTCTTAATGAGGAAATCTAGCACACCTGTCTGTAAACCTGTCCACACGCTGCACTGTCTGAGAAGCAGCGCAGCCACATCGTAGGTGAGTCCACAAATAAATTGCAAGAGTTATTATTACTGCGGGAATTTATGTTTATATTCGTTTGGCTTGTATTTGTTTGTGTAAAGACTGTAGTGTGGAGAGGTTATATTGGTTCGATTGAAGATAGCGCGCTCGGAAAGCAGATGGAGGTAGGAGAAATGGAAATGTTTATTGTTGGTTTTGTGAATTGTATTTTAATGCCACACCGTTGTTACGTTTCTGAAATTTTGTAGTTTTCACGGTGTCAACAAAAGAACAAAAAATGACTGAAAATAAAGTTAAAGAACACCCGTCGAAGCCCTCTGCGTGTCGCATCATTCCGAGCGGTCAGCTACAGCCCGGATTTTTGCTTTTAACCAAGAATCGAGACTGTTTTACGTTCATATCTATCAAGAATTCTGGGATTTAAGCATTTATTCACAAGAAATAAAAAGCTCTTTGTAGCGATAAGGCGGAGCCACAGTGGCTTAAAGGCTAGCAGCACATTCGACATATTTTCGTAAAATAAATGCTAACTGCCCGGTTAATTGCTCTTTCAACAAAGAATCGAGACCATTTTAGGTCCATATCTATAAAGAATTCATGGATTTAAGCATAACTCACAAGATTTTTCAACGTGAAAAGCTCTTTGAGGTGATAAGGCGGTGCCACAGTGGCTTAAAGACTAGCAGCACATTCAACATATTTATGTAAAACAAATGCTAACTGCCCAGTTTTTTTTTGCTTTTAACCAAGAATTGAGACAGTTTTACGTCCATATCTATAAAGAATTCAGGGATTTAAGCATTTACTCACACGAATTGTCAACGTAAAAAGCTCTTTGTCTGTGTTTCTACACGGTCAGCTTTGACGGAGATAGGCTCCCTATTAATCGGGGCCGCGCCCTGTGTCAGTATATTATAAAGTCTATGCATACCGTCAGAATGTCATACCGGCACATGCCTAGTTGGCGCGTATGCTTTCTCACCGGGCTGCCGCTTGTGTGAAACGGCCTTTAGGCAAACATGAGAATTTCACCTTTGTCAGGTCCATCCCAAGTTTGAGCTGTGACAGCAGGTGAAGGATGATGCTTCGTTGCTCATCAAGAACTCCCAGCTCTTCCTCATCATTGTCTTCCGTGTCTGTTGTCTCCTCACTTGGATCTAGGCTGTCTGGGCTGCTTGTCTTCTTTTGTCCCTGCTAAAGAACATGTACATATTTCTTTAGTTATCAATTTACGTTATTTGAATACAGATCAATTTTTTTTTTTAAAAAGATATCATACATACATACTTTGCATAAATACCGTAATTTTTGCACTATAAGGCGCACCTGACTAAAAGCTGCCACCCACCAAATTTGACAGGAAAACGGCATTAGTTCATCAATAAGCCGCACTGGACCATAAGCCGCAGCTGTCCTCACTGTATTATGCGATATTTACACCAAAATATATCAACCGGTAACACTTTATTTGACAGTGGCATCATAAGGCTGCCATAACACCAAATGAACCACCATGAAGCTTTGAACCAATTGGCTGCAAAGCTTCATTGCTTCAAGAAGCTTCAATTTGGGCATCACTGTTCTCTTGGGGAAGACAGTCAACCTCTGCTGCCACCTTCTGTCAACACTGCTGTAATCCAACATACCTCAGGCGTCTGTGTCCATCATTTTCAACAACCTGTAAGGGGTGAAGATGTTTATTTCAAGTTTCGAGTTCATTGTGTCCAAGTTTTTCTGTATTGCAAGATTCCGCTTTTGTACGGTACCGCTTTTTCACCATTTTCTAGTCAATGGGGGAATGTTTTTTGCTGTACTATGTTTTTAGATGTAGTAGTTTGTCAGTGATGTTCTTTTTTCCTCCTTTAAAAGCCATTCTGAGGTTTTTGACACACTGTACTCTGTTGCGTTCCTTTTTGTTCAGGGCTGCGCACAGTTCCCTCTTACTACAGGTGGTGGTTCACCTTAACGTTACGGAAGTTGACAAGGGGGGACTTAAATTTTAATCTACTGGGCCAAATTTAACTCAGTACGGTTCTCACTTTTTCCAAATGAAAGGGTTTTTATTTACTGGACCAAATTTAGCTTAGTGTGTTTCTCATTTTTCCTAACTAAAGACTAACTTTATTTTTTATTTATGGGGCCAAATTTAACTGAATGTATATCTCATTTTTCCTAGCGACAGGACTAACTTGATTGGTAGCCCGTCTAATTGAGCATGAAAAAATTGTTCTCAATACACCTGTACAAAGAGGTCACTGTGAGCTAATGCCTATAGCCACTGGACCAGAGACAACCAAGGATTAACCCTTTGAAGCGGTAGTAAATTGTTTTAAAGAGTATTTCACAGGGGTCCTGAGGGGGTCTTGCAAATTTTGCCCATCCCCGTTTAAACTGTTCATCAATTGCTAAATTTTTTCCACCACTTGCAAAAGCTAAGTTCTAAGGCCACATCCATGTTTTTACGATCCCCTGTCGGGGCTCGTGAGGGGGATTGAAGGGAATAGGTACCGTTCTCACACACACCATATAATTGTTTGCATTAGTCTAACACATTAATCTAACTTTAGTTTAGGCAGACTTAACTCCGTGCCCTTGAACACAATAAAGTGAATCACCTTATCGGCGCTCATGAGGGGGAAAAGGAAAAATGGTACCGTTTCTCGTAGGCACCGTCTAACTGTTTGCATTACTCGTACACACGTAATATAATTAATCAGGGAAAAGTATCATTTCTCATATTTACTGTAGGACTGCACTACTCTAACACACCTAATGTAAAATAAATAGCACACCATAGTTTAAAGAAACATTATAGATACACAACGCCATCTTATCACAGAAGCCCAACGTGTGCGTCACGAGACAGATTGACGCACCAACTCTTGCAATCAGTTCTCCCAGCAAACTCCAAGGACAAAGCGCTTTGTCCTAAAACAAGTAGAGCCAGCCCGGATAACAAAGTTGATAGCGGGCGCCTGGGACATCAAGACCAACGTTGCTGTGGCAACCACGTCCCATCAAGGCACGAACCTAACCGCCTAAAACCGGCTATAGAGGGATGGTCCCAAAGCAACACCTTCGGCCCGGCCCACTCCACCACGGAGTTCAAAAAGACTGGACACTGAGATAACATTCGTTATTCGCTGCTCGGAAGCGTTTCTATGTAGCCTTGTTTTGGATCGAGCATTGCTGCTCCGTCGTCTGTTTTTGCTTTGTTTTTTGACCAAAATTGTCAACCTGTTTTCGGTGAGCCTTCTTCAAACTTTTGGAACATGGAGTCAGTACAAAGGGTTAACATCAGAGATGAACACGTGGAATTCCGCCTTCCCGGTTGGCCCGCGCGGGGGCAGCATGGGCAGTGCGCCTTGGCCAGGGGGGCGAATTCCAACAGCATGTATTGCAGCGCTATAGCTGTAAATAACAACTCAAAACTCATGTTCTGCGCTAATTGTTTCTTCAGTTACTGTTCTAGTTGTTTCATTCATTGCTAGTTATGGAATTTGGTAACACTTTATTTGACAGTGGTGCCATAAGACTGTCATAAGACCATCATAATTATGACATGACACTGCCAGGAGCGTTAATGAATGCTAATGACAGATGTCATTTTGTGTCATCCGGCAAATTATCTCCCTTTTGAACAGATGTAAAAGATCTGAGCTGGGCTGAGTTAGTGACATAATTTGCCGGATGACACATAATGACATCCGTCACAAGCATTCATTAATGCCCATGATAGTGTCATGTCATTATTATGATGCTGTTATGGCAGTCTTATGACGCTGCTGTCAAATAAAGTGTTACCTATTAACCCAAATAAATCAACAAATAAGCCGCACTGGACTATAAGCCGCAGGATTCAAAATGAGGGGAAAAAAGTAGCAGGTTATAGTCCGAAAATTACGGTAATCCAAATGAAAAGTAGCAGAGGGAAATAATTAATGTTATGTTATCTGGCCCTTTTAAAATGAATGACAAAACAAAAAAGATAATTTACCAAATTCCCTTTACTCTCTTTTGTAAGGAAATAACTGTCTACCAAAATATTTTGATGTCCTATTTGAATGTACATAAGTGCATTTGCTGTGGTTTAGTACAGTACGTTTATAGCATGACCACTTCCTCACTTTTTTCAGCGATTTCCACACCCCCTCTGCCAGTACCGGTTAATCCGACTTCGTCGGCCCCATCGCCTGGCTCTCAATCGATTCTACTTATTGCACAAGAAAATGTCGAGTCTTATTTTAAGAAGTAGGAGAGTAGCCTTGTAAAGAGCTTTCCTAGTTTCGGCCAAAACGGAATAGCTTTTTGTTGATGTTATTGTAAACTACAGCTCCACACAAACGTACCGTATTTTACACACTATAAGGCACACCGGCTTATAAGGCGCACCTTCAATGAATGACATATTTTAAAACTTTTTCCATAAATGAGGCGCATTATAAAGCGCATAGAATAAACGCTACAGTAGAGGCTGGGGTTATTTTATGCATCCATTACACGGTGCTGCGCTAAAGGTAATGTCAACAAAACAGCAACACAACAGCAAGGTAAAACATGTAGTACAACATTTACTAGTCTATCACATAGTGGAGGGGAACTTTTTTCTTTTCCACAGTCACTTTTTTTGTGTTAGATGGGTTATAATTTTTCCACTGTTTTGCAATGTATGCACTGTATTTGACCAGAGCATGTATAAAGGCCAAAAACGCCTATGACTATACCTGCTGCTTTTGTTGAATCATCAAATATAAAACATGGCAAGCAAGTAAGATTTTGTATATTATGATGGAGCGTGTTATTTGTGGTTTTCTTATTATAATGGTGCAATTTTGTAAGCCTGTTTTGTTTGCAAATTTGTATAAATCTGTCAAAAAACAACAACTTGCGGCTCAAATATATAAGGCGCGCCGGATTATAAGGCGCACTGTCGGCTTTTGAGAAAATTTAAGGCTTTTAGGTGCGCCTTATAGTCCGAAAAATACGGTACATCGCGATCTCATTTAGGCTTAGTAACTGGGGGCGTGAGACCCATTTTTCGAGTGTCCCAAACTGTCCATGACGTGTGTGTCTACGTCCACCGAACACGGTGCGTTTAGGAGCAGCATGCAAAACAAGACCGCCATATCAGAACCTAAATCATTACATTACTATTATTATTATTATAAATCTGATTTGTATTCATAATTCATTTGTTTTGCTATATGTAACTGCTATTTGTAACTGTACCTGCAGTATTTATTAAGAATTTGGCATAGGTTTTTGGGATATGGAACGAATTAATGAAATTATAATGTACCGAAATTTCCAGACAAACAAAAGTAGGTCGAAATCCAGCTTAGGGCAATTTTTTTTTTTTTGGTAACCTATTGTGGTTCCTCGGTTTTATTATTATTATCATAGTCATTCTTTGTCCCGCAGCCCCTTTGAGCTCAATTTGGCCCCCTTAGAATGCTTCAAAGTGCACCAGAATCGGCAGGCAGGTCAAGACAGGTGCAATCTTTGATACTGTGGAAAGACAAATTCCAAATACGTACGCTATGTAGCGCCCCCTAGCAGACATTCTTTGTCCTGCCGACGCTTTAAGCCCTACTTTGACCCCCTCAGAATGCTTCAAAACTCACCAAACTCAACAGCAAGGTGAACACTGGTGAAAAGTGAAAAGTTTTTTTTTTTAAGGTGAAAGAGGAGGCAACAACGCAAAGGTTAAAACTTAGAACACATCATTACTATCATTACTATATGAATGGGACACCATATGCGGTGCCCAGACTGCCGTTAGTACGACATCCAGTTTCTGGGCAGAGCTTGTCCGTGGGTGGGCACTGCCCCCCACCCCCCCGACCCCTGGTAACGCCCCTGGTGGATGCCCATCCATTTAAAACTTCTTTTGTAGCAGTATATAGAATCAGATGGAGCTATAATCACCTTTAAAATCCTGAGCTTTTGAGTAAGTCTGACAAGTTTCTGACAAGCTTTATCGGTGCAAGTGTAGCGGCGGAGAGATATCATTACAAAATTTGGAAAGCCCTTCTTGTTATTTTTAACAAGAAAATATGAAACTCGTTTGTCGTCCCCCCCTCCCCCCCAAAAAACAAAAAAACATCAATAAGCCTTTTCTTTATAAAAGCCGGGGTACAAACGGCGAGAAAACAGTCGCGGCTTATAGTCTGAAAAATACGGTATTCTAATAGAAAAATCCCACTTAACATACAACGATTTGGATTTACAAACCAAGTCCTGGAACACATTTAATTCGCATGTGGAGGTACCTCTGTAGTTTCTTTATTTTGATTAAGATTGCCGTATAACCACAGGTTTGGGCCTTGCAATCAATGACACAAAAGTATCTAACGGTGTTCAAAAATCCCAACATAACAGCTAAATACACTTTGCGACAACACTGCTATTTTATAACTTTCTGAAAAAACTGTAAAATATGTATTCATAAAATTTGTTTAGAATTGCAAGCCAAACTTGGTCACTAAGTTGTTAAATTGTTAGTTGTAGATAAACATGTTATACAATTAAAGAAAACAACAAACAAAGTACTCAGCTGCAATACCCTAACACACATAGAATGTGTCAATAATATAGCACAACCACAGCCACTCACTTTGCTAGGCTTACATTCAACCACTGGAGATATAGGAGTCTTGTTGGATTTCATGTCCAGCATCCAGACAAAAAGGCAAAGACAAAAGATTGATAAAAATATAACGTTAAGAAAAAAGTTAAAAAAATAAAAATAAAAAAATAAAAATTTAAAGTAGCGCAGGAAGAGAGAAAAAGGCTGGCCTCTTTCTGTATTTGCAAGAGGCAGATTACTACTGACGCTTAAGATCGTTTCTCTCTTCCCATCCAGCTTTACACACAAGCCCCACCCCTTAAACGCTGACGATGTACTACATCAGGACTCGTCCTACTTTAGTAGCTCCCACTCACTTCATTCCCCTCAGGCATTCCGCCTATTTCACTCATCTGTTTTAACACTTAATGACAATATAATTTAATTTCGTTTTCTTTTGGATTTTTCAGACAGGACACATTCTGATCACTAAATCCAAGAATAGACTGCTTGCCAAGTGTGATTTGTTGTAACTGAAATGCAGCAGTAGTTATAGTTGTAGTAGTAGTGGTCTTACAAGAACCTAACATCTGAGCCATTATACACGACATCATTCAAGTCAGCTAGATTAATGTATTAGTTGTGCTGAAGTTTAACTACAGTTGTATGAAAAAATGTCTGAACCTTTTGGAATTTCTCACATTTCTGCATAAAATTACCATCAAATGTGATCTGATCTTTATTAAAATCACAAAGAGGAAAATACAGTGTCTGCTTTAACTAAAACCACCCAAACATTTATAGGTTTTCATATTTTGATGAGGATAGCATGCAAACAATGACAGACAGGGGAAAAATAAGTAAGTGAACCCTCTGCCCAAGCAGACTTACAGAGCAATTGAAACCAATGTTTACCAAACATTTTAAGTCAGGTGTGTGCCCAATCACTGACTAGTGGTTTAAACCTGCCCTGCCCACTATAAAACACACACCTGGTATGAAATGTCTTGATGAGAACCTATGTTTGATGTGCATCATGGCTGGGTCAAAAGAGCTGTTTGAAGACCTGCTATCAAGGATTGTTGATTTGAATAAAGCTGGGAAAGGATACAAAACCATCTCTAAAAGTCTGGATGTTCATCAGTTGACACTCAGAGAAGTTGTCTACAAATAGAGAGAATTTGGCACTGTTGCTTCTCACCCAAGGAGTGGCCATCCACTAAAGATGACGCCAAGAGTTCAGCGCAGAATACTCAGAGAGTTAAAACGGAACCCTAGAGTGTCTGCTAAAGACTCACAAAAATCACTAGGACAGTACAATATCTCTGTGCACACATTAACTATATGTAAAACGATGGCCAAGCATGGTGTTCATGGGAGGACTCCACGGAGGAAGCCACTACTGTCCAAAAAAACAAAACATTGTTGCTCGTGTAATGTTCGCAAAAAGGCACTTGGACACTCCACAGAAGTTTTGGCAAAATATTTTGTGGACTGATGAAACCAAAGTTTGTTTGGGAGTAAAACACAACGTCATGTGTGGAGGAAAAATGGAACAGCTCACCAACATCAACACCTTATCCCCACCGTGAATGTTGGAGGGAGCATCATGATTTGGGGCTGCTTGCTGCCTCAGGGCCTGGACAACTTGCAATCATTAATGGAAGAATGAATTCAAAAGTTTATCAGGATGTTTTGCAGGAAAACCTGAGGCCGTCTGTCAGACATTTGAAGCTAAAAAGAGGATGGATGCTGCAGCAAGACAATGATCCAAAATCAACTTCAGAATGGTTTCAGAAGAACAAAATATACATTCTGGAATGGCCAAGTCATAGTCCATACTTGAGCCCCATTGATATGCTGTGGCATGACCTAAAGACAGCAATTCATGCCAGACATCCCAATAATCTGACTGGACTACAGCAGTTTAGTAGACAAGAATGGGTCAAGATTAGTCCTGATCGATGTGCCAGACTGATCTGCAGCTACGGGGAGGGGGGGGGGGGGGGGGGGGCGCAATATATTTAAATATGATGGTTCACTTACTTATTTTCCCCCCTTCTGTCATTGTTTGCATACTACCCTCATTAAAATGTAAAAATCTATAAATGTTTGGGTGGTTTTAGTCAAAGAGACACTGTTTTTTCATCTGTGTGATTTTGGCAAAGATCAGATCACATTTGATGGTGATTTTATGCAGAAATGTGAGAAATTACAAAAGGTTCACTTTTTCACAACACTGTATCAAACACTGTTTTGGACAAAGGCAGACGTATCTCACACTGAAAAAACCACACCTCTTAAAAACTAGTTAAACTGCCTTGTTTTCAGTGTAAATCAACTAGAAACGAGTCAAATTATCTGTCATTGCTTCAAGTAAATTTTACTCAGATTTCTTGAAATAAGAAAAATAGCTAGTTGAAAATAAGTTTAACAGACTTATTATAAGCAATAAATTAGAATATTCAATCCAAAAAAAAGCTTGTTTGTCAGAAATGTTCTTCATTCAAGAAAAGATATTGTTCAAAATGTTTTTTGAAAGGAAAGTTTTCTTGATTTAGGTCAAGAAAATATCAACTTTTAGATGTATGGGCTTAATAAAAACAAATACCGATATTTACTAAAGTAAGTGAAATAATCAGACGCATTAATCTGTTAACTTGTCTTTAACAGTCAAAACAACATGGCGAAAATTATTTGACTATGCCCCATTCTTCACACACAAAATACTAAAACATGCAGCTACTGAGTAAACTGATGAAGCAAAATCAAAAAGCAAATCTAAAAAAAAAACTAAGAGTAAACAATGATTGAAAATATTTTTTAAAGCGTAAGAGACCAGATACACTGCAAATTTATCACGTTAAATTTTATCATGGCTAACTGCTTCAGAATACTAGTATATGTCTTGTGTAATGGCAAAACATTACTGGTTATTCAAGTTATTTTAAAAGTAGAGGTTGCGGCTGTGACTGGCGGGATTGTTATGAATGTTATGAAAATTTATATTGCTGCTGGAAAACCTAATCGAAGGGTTACTTTGCCATGTTTTGTCCATGTCGCTCTGTTACGTGTAGGACTACAGCTATCGAATATTTTAGTAATTGAGTATTCTACTGAAAATTCCATCGATTAATGGAGTAATCGGATAAAACATTTTTTTTTTCAGAGCAATTATAAATACACATGAGAAAACAAGACATTTCACCTAATATTGAACCATTTTTTAGACATGCGATGTCTTAATTATGGATGTACATTGTTGAAAACAGCCAACAATTGCATCTCCGATGTGACTAGGAAAAAAAAACAAATTCATCGCTTTCCCTCAAAAAAAAAAAAAAAAAAAAAAAAAAAAATCTTATTTCTTACCTAAAAATATCATTACGCTTGATAACACACATCACTTAAAAGTAAAGTTAGGTATTTTTCCGATGTGTTTCAATTGAATTTCCATTTGGTTTTAAGTTAGTCCATTGACTCCCACATACTTTGGATTTAGGTGGAAATAGGACGAGATTTTACTGCATACAAGCAGGCAGGAGTGGAGTGTCTCAAGAGTGATTTGTTCGAGGATTCAAGGTATTTATTATACTTTTCGCATCATGCATGCACTTTAAAATGTTGTTAATACCATGAAATGAATGGAAAGAAATTAGCCTAACTTTAGCTTGACACATTTTCGTAAAATCAATGATAACTGCCCGTTTTTTTTGGGGTTTTTTTTTGCTTTTAACCGAGAGTCTAGACTGTTTTACGCTCATATCAACAGAAATTTGGCGATTTAAGCATTTATTTGCAAGAATTTTTAACTTAAAAAGCTTTTTGTTGGATTAAACAATACCATAACTTTGGCTTGAAATATTTACGTAAAATGAAAGATAACTGCCTGTTTTTTTCTCTTCTTTTAACCAAGAATCTAGACTGTTTTACGTTCATATCCATACAAATTCCGAGATTTAAGCATTTAGTTGCAAGAATTTTCTAATTAAGAAGCTCTTTGTTTTGTGACAACCGCCAGGTTGGATTTTGTATCTCGACACAATAGCAGAATACAACCAATCAAGTTGTGATTGTATATAGAAAAATGATCATTTTGCCTTTGTTGAGTAAAATTAAGATGATTCTGCATGCATTCCTCAAGTATTAAGTTTCTGATGTGAAAGTTAAGTGATTTATTAGCTGTTGAAAAGCACTAAATTAAGAAAATATTAAGTTGCTATTTTGAGCAAAAACTTATATGTTAAATATTGCTTTTGATCCTGAAAATATAGGTGATTATTAGGGTTGTTCCGATCATGTTTTTTTGCTCCAGATCTGATCCCGATCGTTTTAATTTGAGTATCTGCCGATCCCGATATTTCCCGATCCGATTGCTTTTTTTTGCTCCCGATTCAATTCCAATCATTCCCGATAATTTTTCCCGATCATATACATTTTGGCAATGCATTAAGAAAAAAATGAATAAAACTTGGACGAATATATACATTCAACATACAGTACATAAGTAATGTATTTGTTTATTATGACAATAAATCCTCAAGATGGCATTTACATTATTAACATTCTTTCTGTGAGAGGGATCCATGGATAGAGAGAGACTTGTGAATTTGTATATTGTGACTAAATATTGCCATCTAGTGTATTTGTTGAGCTTTCAGTAAATGATACTGTAGCCATGTCCAAATGCATGATGGGAAGTAGAACCATGACTGTGCGTAGTGCTACCAATTTATATATCTTCTCTGCGTTGGGAAATAACATAAGGTGTTAAGAAAAAGGTCAATTGCTACCTTGCTTCCCCACATTGCTTCCCATGATAATTCTAATCATAAGGAGAGGGATTGTAAGGCTTGAGCCAATTAAAAACGGCTACAAAGGCTGCCAATATTCACTCGACTCATTTTACACTGCCTTTTATCTCTCTATATAGGTAAAACGGCGTCATTACAGATTGAGCGCCACAATGCGCAACTGGGTCATGCAGTGAATGCATTAATTGTGTTAAATATTTTAACGTGATACATTTAAAAAAAAAAAAATTACCGCCGCTATCGGGATAAATTTGATAACCCTACCTTAAGCCTAAACTAAAGACTCTGGATGAGTGTAACATATTATGTCTGTAACGTTAAATACAATTAAAAAACGATTTAATTAAAAAAAAAAAAAAATTTAAAAAAGGCATGGCCGATATTTTTTTGCCGATTCCGATACTTTGAAAATGACGTGATCGGACCCGGCATCCCGATCGATCGGGACATCTCTAGTGATTATCTCTGCATTTGGTGATTTTTGGGCATCCAACGTAAAATTTGAGAATTTTAAAGCCATTTTAAGTTTTGTTATACTTGTATGAAAAAATAACCGGGATTTTATTAGGGAACGACTTTGAATTTGATGAATTTTTCTCATGGAGACTCATATATGTCTAAGGGAGGTGTCTGTTTTGGTTTTAGGTAGGTCGCTAGCGGCTTTGGTTTTGAAAATATTTTTTGAAGCCCCCCTCCGGATTGGCCCTGAGCCCCATGTCCCGTCAACTGATAGTGAAGTCTATGGTTAGTCTAAACTGTAAGTCCTGATAAGATTTTGAGTTTTTGCATTGTTCAAAATATATGTAGGACGCCTGCTGTATTGGAGCCAAATTAGGCACCAGTGCTACTTGGTGTTTTATCCATCAATGACTACTGAGCTAAAATTGACAAATTAGCGTTATTATGTTTTTATTTCACACCCTCATCACTCTACCGCGCTGGGTTTTTACAGATTAAATAAAGCCAGTATGAAAGACACGTTAGCCACGCATTGACAGTAGTCATAATCAATATAGAAACCTAGCACTCCACAGGGCTAATGTTATGTTAGCAAGGTACAATAACGTTAATTTTATTTATTAGCGCTACGTTAACTTAATTTCACCTTGCACCGAGTATCGCTCTTCCGCTTTCAGAGTAAACCAAGTGCCATCGGTGGAGCTGCAGCATTGAAAACGTGTTGTAGTGGTATGCAAGCACTGTCTTACAGTGAATACATGAAACAGTGTTTGCCTTGGTGTCCAGCTTGAAATGCTCCCACACTTTTGACATTTTCTGCTTTTTCTTGGTGCCTTTCTCTTCGCTTTTGTCAGCTTCTTCATCATTACCTCTATATTCATGCATGGTTGACATCAAATATATCCGCCGCCTCGGTCTTCTTCCTGTTCGTACATGACGTCTGCGCGTTGTGTCACATTAAAAGTAGTCCGGGCAAAACGTCATGCTTGGAACTGGCGAAATTAGATGATTCCTCGAGGCGGAGAAAATTCCTTGATCAATTTTCAAAATCGAGTTACTCTAAATATTCGAGTAATCGTTTCAGTTCTAGTCACGTGGTTAGTATGCTGTTTCTTTTCGTTAGCCATGTGTTTTTCCTGCTAATCTGGCCTATATTTCTCTTTTGACAATACATATACGTAATATTCCCAACTGTGCCGCAACATTGAATCTGTCAAATCTGACTTTAACCACTGACTGTATATGTAAACCGTCATTAATGACCCTCTTGATGCTTGTATTCCAAATACATATAGGCACGCATTCCCACATTTGAAAACATTGTCCTCTCCCAAAAATACAATAATACAGTTTGTTGTTTCCATTAAAATGGCAAAATGGAATAGAAAGTGCAATACCTCAATATGACAGGACTGGTTATTGAACATGAGTGGTTTTGATACATCATTAGTCGTCTGCTTCTGAGGGGATCCGGCCCATCCAATTGAACTATCTGTAAAAGGATTTGAGAACATGATCTCATTAGTAACTTAAAGTACTAAATTGCTCTAAAAAATGGTGCAACATAGACATACAATGAATGTGCCTCGGAACTAAGGTCTTATTCACACTAGCAGCCAAAATCTGATTTTTAGCCCATCCATATTGAAACCATTGTAGCCTGAACAGTCACAAAGCACAGAAATCTGATTTTTGCCAGACAGATTGAAACCACATACGGGCAGAGGTGGGTAGTAACGCATTATATGTACTCCGTTACACTTACTTGAGTAACTTTTTTTGTGAAAAATGTAATCCTAAGAGTAGTTTTACTAAGCCATACTTTTTACTTTTACTTGAGTAGATTTGTGAAGAAAAACGCTAATCTTACTCCGCTACTTTGGGCTACACAAGAGTCGTTACATTTTTCCTCTTTATTCCACATATTTGATTTTTTTTTTTTTTTTTTTTTTTTTGCCAGCGGTGTCAAGAATAACTACCAATTTCACCAATGAGATTTCGCAACAATAACCACATGACTCCATTGTACCAATTAAACGCAAGCTCGCATAGCTTGTTCTATGATCATGCCAGCCTGTTCAATCATTTGGCGTCTTTAAAGCACCATAAAAAAATGAAGTTTTTGACATATAGCGCTGCCCTCAACATGACTCGAAAGGGCTGATTTTAACCTCTCTCCCAGTTTTTATTTGGCACCGACTGACCACGGAAGACCGAGATATGATCCTTTTAATTTCATGATAGTAACTGTGAAGGAACTAATGACCATTCAAACTAGGAACTATTTTGTTCACCACCAGAGGGCACTCATGCTCTATGGACAAATAATGCTTCATTTACGTCATTTTTTTCTCTCTCACCGGAATTCAAAGATTTTTTTTGTTTGTATTTCTTCGGCTTAGTGTGGTTATGTAATGAGTTATTGTCCAGTATCATTATAACAACAGTTCATATAGATAACGTTGAGCTGAGAAAAAAAATAGCATCGTTTAAAAAAAAAAAATTTCAAACAAAAATGTAACCAGTTACAATGTTACCCATTACTTGAGTATTCTTTTCACCAAATACTTTTTTACTTGAGTACATTTTTTGGATGACTACTTTTACTTTAGTAATATTATTTTGAAGTAATGCTACTCTTATTTGAGTACAATTTTTGGCTACTCAACCAACCTCCACATACGTGAAGTAGTTTCATATCAGATATGGAAAAGATGCTTCTCAGTCTGAACAGCTCAGATGGGTTTTGAGTGTCTGTGACAACACTCAATGCTGGATGACACCTTTGTTGCCTCAGCAACCTGCCAGGTGTGTCCATAATGTGGCCCAGTCTAAACAGGCCTAGATCTGATTTGGACACTTGCTAAAAATAATGTGAACAGTCAGCCTTCTTAATATATTGACGGGACACAGGGCGCGGAGCCGATTAATAGGGGGTCTATCTCGGTTAATGCTGACCGAGTGGAAACACAAACACGAAAACAAAAACACAAAACACACACAAAAAAACAGGCAGTAAGCATTTATTTTACGTAAATATGTCGAATGTGCTGCTAGTCTTTAAGCCACTCTGGCGCCGCCTTACCACTATAATGAGCTTTTTACGTTGAAAATTCTTGTGAGTGAATGCTTAAATCCCTGAATTCTTTACAGATATGGTCCTAAAACCGTCTCGATTCTTGGTTAAAAGCAAAAAAAAAAAAAAAAAAAAACGGCAGTTAGCATTTATTTTACGTAAATATGTTGAACGTGCTGCTAGTCTTTAAGCCACTGTGGCGCCGCCTTATCACCACAAAGAGCTTTTTATGTTGAAAATCCTTGTGAATAAATGCTTAAAACCTTGAATTCTTTAGATATGGACGTGAAACAGTCTCGATTCTTGGTTAAAAGCAAAAAAAACGGGCAGTTAGCATTTATTTTAAGTATATATGTCGAATGTGCTGCTAGTCTTTAAGCCAATGTGGCGCTGCCTAACACCACAAAGAGCTTTTTACTTTAAAAACTCTTGAGAATAAATGCTTAAAACCCTGAATTCCTTATAGATATAGATGTAAAACAGTCTCAATTCTAGGTTAAAACCAAAAAACGGGAAGATAGCATTTATTTTAAGTAGGGCTGTCAAAATGATCGCGTTAACGGGCGTTAATTAATTTTTTAAATTAATCACGTTAAAATATTTGACGCAATTACCGCACTAGGCCCGCTCAGACAGATTTAAATGTCAGTACAGTGAAAGGCCAACTTGTTAATTGTGTTTTATGGAGTTTTTCCGCCCTCTGCTGGCGCTTGAGTGTGACTTGCATATGTTATGTGGCGTAATGTCGCCCTCTGCTGGCGATTCAGTGCAGCTGATTATTTGGGTTTCGGCGCGCTTTTCTGACGTGATTATATGTCGACGCGAACTCACACTAATAGACAGTGCTATTCAGACCAACTAACGTCCGCATCCAGTATTCAGTGGCAGTTCTCATAGCCCCATCACACTGTTTGTGTCTAATACATGCATCGCTTGTAAGTTATATTCCTCCTTTGTTTATATTCATGAGCATTAGATAGTTATTGATGATGTGTATTTGAATTTGTTCACATATATGGTGAAATGCAGTTACATTGTTAGATGCTTGTGAGCTAATTGGCTAGTGCTACTGCTCAAATGGACACGTGTGTGTACATTTTATGTTATTTTGTGATTTATGCAAGTTATTGACACATTGCCTTGTTATTTTCAGTTTTACAAAAATACAAGAAACGTGCTCCTGTCAAAAAGAGATGACTTCAGTAAAGCCCATGCAACTTTGCCACACCATCTGATTTCTTTTTGGAACTTTTGTCTATCTGTCAATTTGTGTACTCACACACATTGAGGACAGAATAGGGCTACTAGTTTATTTTTTGATTGAAAATTTTACAAATTTTATTAAAACGAAAACATTAAGAGGCGTTTTAATATAACATTTCTATAACTTGGACTAATATTCATCTTTTAAGAACTACAAGTCTTTCTATCCATGGATCACTTTAACAAAATGTTAATAATGTTAATGCCATCTTGTTGATTTATTGTTATAATAAACAAATACAGTCCTTATGTACCGTATGTTGAATGGTTATATCCATCTTGTCTTATCTTTCCATTCCAACAATAATTTACAGAAAAATATGGCATATTTTATAGATTGTTTGAATTGCGATTAATTGCGATTAATTACAATTAATTAATTTTTAAGCTGTAATTAACTCGATTAAAAATTTTAATCGTTTGACAGCCCTAATTTTAAGTAAATATGTCGAATGTGCTGCTAGTCTTTAAGCCGCTGTAGCGTCGCCTTATCAGCACAAAGAGCTATTTACGTTTAAAATTTTTGCAAATAAATGCGTAAATCCCTGAATTCTTTATAGATATGGTCGTAAAATGGTCTCGATTCTTGGGTAAAAGCAAAAAAAACGGGCAGTTAGCATTTATTTTACGTAAATATTGAGAATTATGACGCCAATGCCAAGCAGTTAATTTCTCCCATTGATTTTTTTTTTCACGTTTCAAAATACATGCATGGTACAAAAAACATAATAATTATCTTAAATCCTCGAACAAATCACTCCTGAGACAATCCTTTTTGTTTGTTTGCGGTATAGCTTTCGTACTTTTTCAACCTAAATCCGGTGTTGGTACGCTGCTTGTGTATGAATAACTGCGACCGACTTCGACCAACTGAAGCGAAGTGTGGAACGGCCCCCTACTTGAAGGCGTGGCGCAGTGTCTGGGGAATGTGTCCCGTCAATATCATTATGAAGTCTATGATTCAGCCCTAAAATTCAGATTTGAGGAGGAATCCGATTTGAATGAGATATTCATGCAGTCGGAACGTAGCCTAAGTGGCGCTGAAGTGGCGCTTTTCAAGCTTGAGGTTTTGGTACCAAAGTGACCGTTGACCATGTTACAGTGGTTAGTAGATGTATGTTTCAAGAATCACTGTGCCACATTTGACTGAACTAGATGGAGACTTTTTTTGAGTAAACCCTAGTACCATCTTCGAACTGAAAGTCAAGTTCAACATATCGAATGGATGTCAGTGACACGCTGCAGAGTGGGAAGTCAGTACAAGGTTTCCCCCAGAAAACTTGTAAAGCCTGTTGGTAGACAAGACCACCGGAGGCCAACCACATTTTGGGGAAAAATAAAAAATAAAATAAAAACAAAAGTAAAAATTTGACAGAAATTTGGAAATAATGACTACTATAAGTGTTAAACTTAAATCTCGTTTCACTATTTTGTGCAACTTTCAAAAATTCGAGCAAGAATAGTTTTGCAATTAATTCTGACAGTCCTGTTATATTACAAAGATGGGAACGCTCTAATTTCATGCATGTGACGTGAATCACAGCATATTTTTAGAGGTTTTTGACACATCCCACTTCGCTGTCTACCACTTAAAGGATCTTGAGTGTGAATCTCATTAACAGTCTGCAGTCTCCAAAGACTAAACAGAAACTGGAAAATTTGATGGCCGAACAAGGATTAGCAACCCGGTCACTTAATTTACAGTATATGAATAAAATGAGTCATCAGCACTCTGTACAATGAGAGAAATACCGTATTTTTCCTGTAGGTGTCAGTAGAGTGTTTTAAAGCACAAACAATAGCCATCTTTCAAAACAATCCAGATGACATTCCTGTTGTTAGTGTACTTGAAATATTAAAGCTAACGCATTGAGAACAAGTGTTTGGTGATTTTCCATCACATATACCTGTTCAGGATCACCGGAAAGCTGATAGTGCACAAAATTGTCTTGGATACCGGTGCTGGGACCTGAAGTGTGAAATTCATTTCCTTTGCGCATCAATCAGCACTGAGGTTAAATCATAACTTTACACAGCTGAGTTCCTTCATTGCAGTATGTTTCATTTCATTTTAAACTTAAAAGTTTTATTGTCTATTTCTAGTTTTAGATGTTGCCTATTAATCATATATGGCACAGTTGGTAGCTCGAGTTGCTCTGAGACCGAAGGGTCAGGGGTTCTAATTCCTGGCTATAACTGCCTACTGTTAAAGTGTTTTTGGGCAAGACACTAAACACTCATTTGCCCCCAGTGGGTTGTCAGCAACACTATGTATGGGTAATTGTGAGCTAATGTATAAACAAGTTTCCGATGTAGTACACAACCAAAATATTTTTGTATTTTGTTGATTTAATGGCAGTGGAAGGAAACGCAATTGAATGTGTCCAAATACATGAACACGGGAATTTTGTGTCGTGTTCACCAAAACAGTGCCACGACAAAGCAATAACATGGGTACTGTTAACAGAGGTGGGATATGTCGAGACTGCAGACTACACTCGTGTCGCAGGTCCCGGGCGTTCATTTAGCCATGCTGCCACTGTGTTGTGGAAGGTATGTTCTTCCTATCTCTGCATTTACATGTGTCCAGTGCCCCAAAAATACAAAAGCTAAACTCTTACGAATGAAACGACTTGTTGTCTCTTCCCTTTGGAAATGTAGGATTCCATTGTCTCCAAATCTTTGTCTGTTTGGTAATCTGAATTCAGTGAATATCTCAAATAAAATAATCAAGCCCGTCCACTACTAGAAAGTTTAACGATAACCCCAAAAAAATATTGCTGAATTGGAAAAACAAACAAAATATTAACATTAACCAATGGCTAAATCTAATCATTGAATATATAACATGAGAGAAAATATCTGCAAAATAGACAAATAAAATGGGCAACTACGAACAATAGTGGGAAACCGTTGCTAGAATGATGAACATAGAATAAGGATTCTCTCTCGCCTGTGAAGGAATGCCACAACAATAATAAAAATATGTGCAACTTACTTAATACAGTTAATCTATTTTCCCCTCAAAATATAGCCATTCATATCTAAACCCCTGGCAACAAAAGTGAGTAGACCCCTTAGAAACTACATCCGTAAATGTCCAAATTGAGTACTACTTGTCATTTTCCCTCCAAAATGTCATATGACTCGTTAGTGTTACTAGGTCCAGGTGTGCATAAGGAGCAGGTGTGTTCAAATTTGTAGTGCAGCTCTCACACTCGCTCATACTGGTCACTGAAAGTTCAAACGTGGCACCACATGGCAAAGAACGCTCTGAGGATCTTAAAAGACTGTTGTATTGTATTGTTGCGCTTCATGAAGATGGCCAAGGCCACAAGAAGATTGCCAACACCCTGAAACTGAGCTGCAGCACAGTGGCTAAGATCATTAAATCATATGTTTTATGCCACCGGCTTTTGTAATTTCCCTGCCCGCCCCAGATTCCACGACGGAGGAAAGAGCGTAAACAACGGCGGGCCGGCGGTGCTCGTCGCTGGGAATAAACGCAGAAAATAGTCCATTCTCGCTGGAAAAAAAACGGCCGACATCGGAGCACAGAGCTGCTTGTGGCCGTGTCGTGGAAAGCGCATTCTTGGTGGGCACACAAAGAGGACCGGGGGGTGACAAGCCGCCGATCGCCGGCCTCAAAATACAAGGCACTTCCTTCTAAAAACTTGTGCCATGATCCAAGTATTTGACATAATACAAAACACAATGTTTACTCACTTCCGCGTAAGTCCAATGGTCCCACAGCTGTCAGAATTGCTAACGCCAATCTCGGGGTGAACGGGAACTTTTAGAAACCCAAAAAGGCTCATACGCCTCTTCCTGGTGCAGCAAAATTTTTCTCCAGCACATTTGGCTGGCGTGATGCGAAAAATAAACGAATTAATCCGCAAAATCAACTGAATCTACAGTCGTTCTGCATACTACAGTAATGGCTGTATATTGAAAATGACTATCCCGCTGATTAGAGCCTAGTTCAGGCCTAAATAATCCAGCCCGACCCAACCCGGCCCACGTGTATTGAAGCCCGGCCCGAGCCCGAGCAATTAACTTACCTTGCAGGCCCGAGCCCGAAAAAATCCAAAACTTTATTTTTTATTTATATGCCTGAGCACAAACCCCCCCCCCCCACCACCAGAAATTTTACGTTTTATTTGTAGGCCCGAGCCTGAAACCCCCCCGAAAATGTACGTTTTATCTGTAGGCCCGAGCCCGTTTTATTTGTGAGGACTCAGGAGGAGGAGGAAATGTGGGATGCGATGCGTGGTTCCGTTTTGTGTGATCACATTTGTAACCATGATTATGTGCATAATGATAACAAAATAAAGCCTGCCTTTTGTAACAAATTCTCCCAGTTAAATAAGACTGTAAGATGCATATTCAATAAACATTTCTATCTTTTATATTTGTGTGTCCGTTCTATCAGGTGGATAGTTCATGCGTCATTTCCTTGGCAAAATGCAATAGACCTTTATTTTAATTTCAAGTTGACAGAAAAATCGCGAGTTTTCTTAATGTTTAAATAGTCTACATATTTTTATGATCATTATAAATGCATTTACACAACGAAATAACGCTGGAAAGGTTTGCTAAATATATTTCTGTGTGGGATATTGTGCTCAGTACGCGCCTCTCTGACAAGGAGAGGAACAGCAGCATATACAAAAATAAACTAAAATACTTTCAAATAACATTCTTTATTTTAATGACTCGCATCAGAACACACAAAAGAACAACCTGCCTTAAGGAGCACTGAAACAAAATAAATAATATTTTAAGGAACACCATGCACGAATTCCACGATGACCTGCTTAGCACGAAGAGGTGCAGCCCTCATTATTCAATGAAATTAACAATAAAAAGAAAAGAAACAAAACAACACATCACGATAAAAGTCAGACAGCAAATAAAACAATAAAAAAGATAAGATTAAAAGAAAAGATTAAACATTAAAAACCTTTAAGAAATAAAACCAGGCTACACTAATCTGAAGGGAAAGGCAAGTGTAAAAGGTGTGTCTTTAACAGAGATTTAAAAAGGCCTAAATTCGTCGTGGTGCGGATTTCAGGGGGAAGACTTCCACAACCTGGGGGCAGCAACCACAAAAGATCGGTCTCCCCGCTGTTTGAGTTTGGACCTCGGAACAACGTGCAAATGAAGTTGACCGGTAGAACAAAGAGTCCACTCAGAATTACTCATGGTTAAAATTTCCGATAGGTAAGAAGGAGCCTGGCCATTAATAGAATAAAAAACAAACAGTAAAAGTTTGAAATCAATTCTAAAATGGACTGGAAGCCAGTGGAGCGATGATAGCACGGGGGTAATATGTTCACGTCTAGATGTATCTGTTAAAAATCGAGCAGCAGCATTTTGAACAAGTTGGAGACGAGAAATTGAGGACTTGGGGAGACCAACATAAAATGCGTTGCAGTAGTTCAGCCTTGAGCTTATAAAAGCGTGAATTGCTTTTTCAAGGTCGTGGCGACTAAGAAAAGGCTTCACTTTGGCCAAGAGACGGACCTGGAAAAAACTTGCTCTTACAACAGAACAAATCTGTTTTTCAAAGTTGAGCCTGCTATCAAATATCACTCTGAGATTTTTAACATTTTTATCATTTAAAAAAACTGAATAAATATATCGATCGCTTCCACAAACATCCAAGTGGTCCATTTCATTCAGGAGCATAAAATACCACGGAAAATATGAAATAAACATGCTTTTTGCTGTCATACGCACTTTAAGACACACAGAGTCTGACGATCATCATTCATTCATCTTACTTGCAGCTGCATCATCTTACCTGCAGGACTTTGGATCTCACCAATGAAGCTTTGACTACTTGACTTGAGGCTACAGGGTTCCACCTGGTTCACGCTGCAGCGCTGCTTCCAGGACTTGACTTTCTCTGCAGAAGCTGTCTCGCTCAAACTCATTGAATGGTTCTGGTTCTGGTTGTGGGCCCGAACATTATTATGTAGCAAAGTGAAGCACTCTCCCAAACAGCTCAAAGTGGCTGCAGAAGTCGCTTTCAAGAAGAGGAAGTCCTAGAGTAAGGAGGAGGAAAGAAGTGTTCCTTTTTGTTATATGAAATATGCAAATGTACATATTTAGAGAGTTTTTGAGTGACATATACCAGAAGTGAGTAGTAGCACGTTACATTTACTCCGCTATATTTACTTCAATAGCTTTTTGAGAAAATTGTACTTCTAAGCACGCCATACTTTTACTCAGGGGTGAAAGTGGCTACAATTTCTTGCCACAACTCCCCAAAGTGAAGGTCGCCATGGAGCCAGAAATTCTATTTGTTTTTTTTTGGGGTGGGGTCAAACTTCTTTTTTTTTTTTTTTTTAAAAACCTGTCCTGTTCAGCTGTTTGACACGGAGAAGGGAAGTCTAAGTGCCCGGGTAGTCTGAACAGTTTTAATGTTTCACATTGAGAGTCTGACATACTCCATTTGTGATCATTCAACATACCTCATTTATTATGACAAAACAGCGAACAGGAAGGGGTTATGGGGGAACAGAAGAAAAGAAAAACAAGAGAAGAAACACAAACAACAACAAGATATACACTGAACGCCTAACTACACTACAGGGGTCGCGTTAACCGAATATTTTCCGTCGTTGACCGATTTTTTAAAACAGTGACGGAAAAAACTGAAGTCCATCCGTCATTTTGACAGGTTGCAATTCACACCCCAGACCACAGGGTGGCAAGTGAGCATATTAATTAGCTATTGTCTCTCTTGATGCATGACGCCGTTGGCCTTACTCTGAAAAATGACAACTGAGCAACTGAGTGTCCGAAGTTTCTTCAAAAAGCCCCAAAACGACGATGGTGTTGATAAAAGAGGTGAAAAAACAGGGAATGCACAAGCGGACACGCAATTCAAGTCCATGCGCACCAGGAGGAAGGTGTGAAACTACGTTCAGGCCACAGCAGGTGAACTGTTAATTTCATTGTTCCATATGCGACATATGGTAGGCTACCTACCTACTGGGGCCACAATCAGCTGTTTTTGTCACTGCGGAGAAAAAGTTACATATTCATCTGCTTGATGTGTGATGGCACAGTGTGGATTCTCTGTTAAGCTTGTTCGGACAGAATATTAATTTAAAATGAATGAAAACTAAATACTATTGAATATGTTGAAGCGGTATGCAATGTTAAGAGTCTTGTTAGCTCGAATTTTCTGTGTCCAGCCGCTGTAGCTCTGCTGCTCTCTGTGAACTAGAGCCTAGTTTGGGCCTTAAAAATCCAGCCCGACCCGACCCGGCCCAAACCCGATCAAATAACTAGATTTAGAGGCCCGAACCCGAAAAATCCAATTTTTTTTTTTTTTAATTTGTTGGAGTGACGCGAAAAAAAAACGCAGCAATTTATTTTCATTTCTTCGAGTTGGCAGAAAAAACGCAAGTTTTCTTAATGTTTAAATAGTCTACATATTTTTATATCATTATAAAAACATTTCCACAACGAAATAACGCTGGGAAAGTTTAATATAAAAAAATGCGGTTTTGCAGACACACAGAGGAGAAGATTCAAAAGGATCACATTTGTGTTGCCTTTGTGTGCATAAATAAGAGTCTTTCGTAACGAATTCACAGTTGTCAGGAAAAAAAATGCAAGTTTACTTAATATCTAAATAGTCTACATATGGCGGCACGGTGGCTGAGTGGTTAGCACGTCTGCCTCACAGTTCTAAGATCAAGGGTTCAATCCCGGGCTTCGGCCTTCCTGTGTGGAGTTTGCACGTTCTCCCCGTGCCTGCGTGGGTTTCCTCCGGGAACTCCGGTTTCCTCCCACATCCCAAAAACATGCATGGTAGGCTGATTGAACACTCTAAAAAAAATTGTCCGTAGGTATGAGTGTGTGCGTGAATGGTTGTATGTCTCCTTGTGCCCTGCGATTGGCTGGCAACCAGTTCAGGGTGTCCCCTGCCTACTGCCCATAGTTAGCTGGGATAGGCTCCAGCACCTCCGCGACCCTCGTGAGGAAAAAGCGGCATGGAAAATGAATGAATGAATGAATAGTCTACATATTTTTATGAGAATTATAAAAGCATTTACACAACGAAATAACACTGGGAAAGTTTGTCAAATATATTTCTGAGTGTGTGGGATATTGTTCTCACATGGACGCGCCTCTCTGACAAGGAGAGGGAACAGCAGCAAAAAAAAAAAAAAAAAAAAAAAAAAACTACAAATGCTTTGAAATAACATTCTTTATTGTAATGACAACGATACCAAATATAAATTATAAAAAAAACAAAAAACAAATGAAATAAAAGCTTTTAAACTGCGGGCTGGCCTTGACTGCAGTCTGCAACTTGCGGCCTCATGTCCTGCTCTTTATTCCTGTGAAATAAGGGAAATATCTAGACCGGCTCGGACTAAAAATGGCGATTTGAATAGCAGGATATTATGACTTACTTACAGTGTTTATATTTTTTGGTCGTCGTCGTGAAGGAATAAGATTGCGTCCACTGGCAGGTTTCAGTGACGTTCTCCGCTGATCTATTGTGCGGCCTGCAGCTCTGAAAACTCTCTCGCAGCTGCTGCGGCTGCTGCTTGCAGGGATGAACAACACTTTTTCTTGCCAACTTGGAAAGTTTTAGGTATATATTTGTAGCATTCGACAAAGCCGACACAGTTTTTTGTTGCATCTTCCACGATCAATTGAAATTCTTTCCACACCTCACTCCTACCGGTGCATTCTTGCCTCTTCCATTCCCCCGTCTTCAGTTTGTTTTTAACTTCTCGCTGCTCCATATTGAAAAAGAAGTACCACGAGGATGAGGAGCTGTGTACACGCGCAAGGCGCCAGAACAGTAGAAAATGAAAAAGAGGGTGGTGCCTCGGCCGTGCGCAAGTGCTTCAGCGAGAGGACAAGAAGAAAAAGCGGGCGGCACCACAGCGTTCATGTGCGTGCGTGCACAAGCTAAAGCGCAATACAGACAGCCTGCTCTCTCTCTCTTTTTTAAAAAAAAAAATATATAATTTATTAGTCCGGCACAGCGGCCCAACCCGACCCGAACGTGAATGCTTAATTCGGGTCGGGTCAGGTTCGGGTTCGGGCACAAGATCTAACCTCTACTGTGAACTCTCTATTCAAGCCAGAACGCGCGCGGCTCTTAAGTGTCTCTGTCACGTGACTGTGTCGTAGCCGCTAAAGCGCTCGGCCAAATAGACACACAAGTACGGAAGGTGAATTATGCCAAACAAAGGGTCACCACAATGTCATTATCATCATTTAAAAAATTTAAGTGACGGGTAAAAATAGATTATGACCGGATTTTTATGACCCTGTCAGTCAAAATGACAGACAACGAAAAAGTCTAGCGCAACCTCTGCTACACTAACTACTAATATGTTGGTGCTATCGTCAGCTAAATGTATTTCCGGTTGACACCATGTGGGGGGCCTGTTGACCAGGGAAAGAGGGGGAAGAAGGTGGGGGAGTCTATAAGCTAAGTGATAGAAAGGGGTAGAGTGTACACAAACCATCTCTATGATCTAGAACCCAGTAATCGTGTGAATGCCTTGTGAGTGTTAGCCCATTGGCGACCGACCCTACGCCGCCCCATCGCCAATAATAATAATAATAATAATACATTTTATTTGTAGAGCGCTTTTACCAATGCTCAAAGACGCTTTACAGTAGGAACAGAAACAGCAAACAACGTGGACAGAACAAAACAAGAAAATAATTACAAGTTAAAAGCTAGTTTAAAAAGGTGAGTTTTTAACAGTTTTTTGAATGTGGGAAGGTCTGAACATGAACGAATGGGTTTTGGGAGTGAGTTCCAAAGGGAGGGGGCGGCAGCGGAGAAGGCTCTGTCCCCCCTAGTTCGGTGTGTTCTTTGTTTGGGCGGTGCGAGGATGTTTCTGTTAGAAGAGCGGAGGTGACGGGAAGGGGTGTGGGGACAGAGAAGGTCTGTGAGGTAGGGCGGGGCCAAGTTATTGAGTGCTTTGTAAGTGAGAAGGATGATTTTGAACTGAATTCTGTATGAAATAGGAAGCCAGTGCAGTTTGTGGAGGACGGGGGTAATGTGGTTCCTATAGGGGGTCTGGGTGAGAAGGCGTGCAGCAGAGTTTTGGATATATTGTAGTTTTTTGATGAGTTTGGATGGAGAACCGAAGAGAATGCTGTTGCAGTAGTCAAGTCTGGAGGTTATGAAGGCATGGATGAGGGTTTCAGCAGTAGAGAAGGTGAGGGAGGGGCGAAGACGGGCTATGTTCTTGAGGTGGAAGAAGGCAGTTCTGGTGATATGGTTGACGTGGTGGTCGAATCTGAGTTTATTGTCAAAAATGATACCAAGGTTGCGGGAATGTGTTGAGAAAGGCAGGGTGCAGTTGTTGAGGGTGAGGGAGAATTGACTGTCTATGATGTGGGCTGCAGGGTCGAAGATGATTATGTCTGATTTGTTACTGTTGAGTTGAAGATAGTTTTCTTGCATCCAGGAATTAATTTCACTGAGGCAGTTTTGAAGTGTGGATTGGGTGCTGTGCGAGATTTGTTGTGTGGTTATGTAAATTTGGATGTCGTCAGCGTAGCAGTGAAATTGGAGTCCATGTTTGCGGATGATCTGACCAAGGGGGAGGATGTAGAGAATGAAGAGGAGGGGACCTAGAACTGAACCTTGGGGGACACCTTGTGGTAGGGGAGCAGGAGGGGATGTGCAATGATTGATGGCGATGAATTGTTGTCGGTCAGTGAGGTAGGAGCGAAACCAGGAAAGTGCGGTACCAGTGATGTGTAAAGATTCTAATCTGGAGAGCAGGATGGTGTGGTTGATTGTGTCGAAGGCAGCAGTGAGGTCCAGAAGGATGAGGATGGTGAGTTGTCCGGAATCCAAGGAGAGAAGAATATCGTTGGTTATTTTGAGAAGGGCTGTTTCGGTGCTGTGCTGTGATCGGAAGCCAGATTGAAAGAGTTCAAACAGGTTATTATTGGTGAGGTGGGTTTTGAGTTGAGAGGCCACGGCCCTTTCCAGGATTTTTGACAGAAAAGGGAGATTGGAGATGGGGCGGTAATTGCTTGGTATATCGGGGTCTAGGCCAGATTTCTTTAAGATGGGAGTGATGGCAGCCATTTTGAGAGTTTGGGGGACAGAGCCAGAGTGGAGGGAGGTGTTAATGATGTCAGTGATAAGTGAGGAGATTACAGGGAGACAGTCTTTTATTAGAACAGAGGGAATGGGATCTAGGGTGCAGGTGGTAGTTTTAATTCCAGACATTATGGTGGCAAGTTGAGTGGTTGATATTGGAGAAAGTTGAGTGAGTTTCTTGATCGGAGTGAGCATAGAGGCAGATGGAAGGAAGGATGGAGGGGTACGTAAAGCAATGGGACAGATCCTGGAGGTATTTAGGTTTCTGTAGATGTTGTCTATTTTTGTTTGGAAAAATGAAAGAAATAATTGACACTTTTCTGGAGTGAATGAAGCTGACGAGTTGTCATGGGGTTTGAGCAAATAGTTTATGGTGGAAAAAAGAGCCTTGGAATTGTTGGAGACGGAGCGGATAATGTTGGCATAGTGGGTGGTCCGGGCGGTGTTGATTGCTTCTTTATATTGCTGTAGATGTTCCTTATATGCTATTAGATGAACTGTTAGGCCGGTTTTCTTATGGAGTCTTTCAAGTTGTCTTTTCCGGGTTTTCATTGAGCGGAGTATGGGCGTGTACCATGGGGCAGAGTGTGTAAAAGAAACTGTTTTCGTTTTGAGAGGTGCGTGCTGATTTAAGCAGGAAGAGAGTATGGTGTTGTAGTAATTTACCAGGACAGTGGGGTCCTTTGATGGCGGGGCAGGTGAAGTAGACAGATACCCGGTGAGCGAGGCTGATAAGGCTGTGGGAGAAATGGATTTAAGAGTTCTGAAGGTTATGGTACGGGTTTGTTTGATTCTGGGGATAGGAATGTTAATGTCCATGGTTATTGCCAGATGATCAGAGATATGAAGGTTGTAGCTGTTTATCTGCTGGATATTTAGGTTGGAGGAGCAGACGAGGTCCAAGATGTGACCCTGACTGTGTGTGGGAAAGTTAATATGCTGGGTGAAATCTAGACATTGTAGCAGTTCTAGGAATTCAGTGGCCAATTTATTGCTAGAGTCGTCAATATGCAGATTAAAATCACCCAGGAGGAGAATTGATGGAGAAATGGCAAATAACTGGGTTAGCATGTCAGTCAGGTCAGAAATAAGAGAAGGGTGCGGTTTGGGGGGGCGGTAAATAATAGCAGTAACCAGAGGGCAAGGGCCGGAGAGTTTAAAGACAAGGTGTTCAAATGAAGGGACGGACGGAATTGAGATGGCAGTTGTCTTGATAGTTTTCCTGTAAATAATAGCAATGCCACCTCCTCTGCCAACAGTGCGGGGTTTATCAAGGTATGTGAATCCAGTGGGAGTGGTTTGATTAAGAGAGAGATATTCTAATGGTTTCGCCAATCACCGGGACCCCCCGCCCGAGCGCACCCAATAACATCCAGCCGCACGCATGCCCTGCCGGGCGCGCAGCAGCCACGCAGACGAGCGGACACGCCACGCGGGCGCCGACACAGGGCCACGGCCCCCACCCAGCCAGCACGTGGAGGGAGGGCGGGCCAGGGGGGGGGCAGCGCAGCCCATCCCTCCTCCCGCAGCCCAGCAAAGGAGCCCTCGTCCCACCCCCGGAATCCAGGGCGGTGCCCCAGGCCACCCGCGCGCCCATCTACCGGCCTTCGGGGATGGCAAGAGGGGACGCACCACCAACCCCACGCACGTCCCCAACCCCGTCCACTCACCCGGGCCACGAGCCGCAGCCGACACGGCACGCCACGGGGCCCCCAGCGGCCCACCAAGCCCAGGGCAGGGCAGGGTCCCCCGCCGTAGCCGGCAACATCCAGCTAATACACCGCCGCCCAGCCAGCGATCCGCGTCAGGAGGCAGGAGAACGCCGAGGAGCCGTCGTGGGGCGACGCGAGACCGGAGCCCCGACCTCCCCCCACTCCCGCGGCCGGCAGCCCAGGCAGAGAGGAGGCCACGCCCCGGGAGCCATGCCATAGAAAAACGTGTGGGACCCACCAACCACCCTATTACTGTGGCTGCCAGGTTCCCTGCTGGCAGCCATAACCCAGCACCGTGATGGGATTGTGAGGGGAGGGTAGTGCAATGTATGCATTAAAATAGGAGATCTTGGCTTGGGGCAGTGGGACCGCAGCATGGAAATTCACCCCAGCTGCCCATCCCACCGCCCTTTGCCAGAGCTCTCCTGTGGCGTATGATGTGTGTGGTGTGTTAAAAAAAAGGTGCAGGGATGGTAGGGCCTGCCGTGGGGAGGTAACCGTGAGCCCCCCCCACCAGGTCCCAACCATCCCACAACCTTGGTGTGTGATGCATTAAAAACAGGGGGGAGCCAGGCCAGGACTGTATGGCCCCGTCCCAACTCTCCCCGGAGAAATGAATGAGCATGTCAAAGGGTCAAACTTCTTAACTACTGAAATGTAAAGAAAACTGTTTCAGCACAGTTATTTCTTTCATACTGATTTTTATTCAAAATTGCATTTTCTTCAATGATTTCCAGAAAAAAGTTAACAAAAACAGCAATAACCCCAACCTCCATCTCCTAATTTTTACTTTCCCTCATTTCCTCACATGCTAAATGCCAAATCTCAATTTTAACTACTTAAGAACATAGGATGTATATTAAAATTTTTATATTATTATTATTATATTATAATTTTTATATTAAAAGTTTATGTAAACATTTCCCTTTTTTAACAATAAAGATATAAGTAACATACATTCAGAAAAATAAGTACAAATTACTTATATTATTATATTATATATTTTTCTTCAAATCATAAGTAGCCTAACATACTGTATATGAACAAATATAAGTGTTTAAGTATAAGTTTACATTGACAGCTAAGATGTTCTGAACCTCCCCATCAGGGCAAATAAAACTAAATATGATAAATAAGCCTCCTCAACTTTCTCGTTGCTCTTAAAAATTTGATCCATTTTATGTTTTTTTGTTTTTTTTTGCTGTTCCAGAAAACATGCACATTTCAACCAATCAGAGTTAATTATCTCTGCTGATCACATGTCAGGATGTCAGCCAATTGAACGGATAAATGAGTCCAGGCGTTTTGCTTTGCACATTGACATGTCTCTTCATCGTCAGACTGAGATAATTTCAGCAGCTGAGGAAACCTCCATGCCGTCCGTGGAATAAAATAAATAATAAATATTGGTGGAAACAGACTACGCTACACAAGCATTTTATTATGCTTGTTGTTAACACTTGTGTATGTAAAACTGATGTTGGTAGATTGTTTTCTTCTTGGAGATGAAATGCATGTGTGGCAGCTTAGCATTTTTTTTTTTTTACATAGCGTTTTGACAGTTGCCGTCATATGTTCGGAATCAAAGCATCGTGTACTGGAACAGCATTCCTGCCCTGAATCTTATACAGGAACAGCATTCCAGCCCTGAATCTAATACCGGAACTGCGTTCCTGACCGTTCTGCTCCACTTTCACCCCTGCTTTTATTTGAGTAGATTTGTGAAGAAGAAACGCTACTCTTACTCCGCTACTTTTTTAGCTACACAAGAGTCCTTGCATTTTTCCTCTTTAATCTACATATTAGATTTGATTTATTTTTTAGTAAGTAATTGTAAGTAAGAAATAAAACAAGTAATTGAGTTAGTAACTCCGTTCCCTGAATGTAAGAGTAATTAGTTACTTGGCAAAGTAACTGGTGTTACTTTTCATTACATGTTACATAGGTTACACTATGTGAAGTTCAAAGGGGTTTTGGGACAATTCACCCTATCCCAATTCTTTACCCTAAACTTAACTAGACACCGGGATATTGTGGATATTGTGATAACTAGATAGTAACCGTTGCTATGTTTGGAAGTTATTTAATGTTGTGAATCAAACGTTAAAGTTGTTAAAATTGCTCCCGTTATTGCATTGGTTCCCTTTTGCCGATTTAGGAGTATTTTAGCTATAAAGTTACTTTGGTTTGCTAGGAAGGTTCACTACAACCAAGCCTTCCTGAGACGAGTGTATCATTCCGCATCTATTTCTCTATGCATGTGATATCTAGCGTAGCATAATGTGGGCGTAGTTTGTAGACTATCAGCTACAGTCAATCAGGTATTATTGGAGCCACCTAGCCAAGCATCGGTTTGCAACGGCGTTACAACTCGCTTCCCTCCTTCCCACTCCCACTCTTCTCTCTCCGTGTCTCTCAGACTTTTCTCGCGTCATTCAACCAACGTAGTAACGCATAGTAACGCACGCCTTTACATCCTCAGTAACGGTAACGGCGTTGGAAAGATGAGACAAGTAATTAATTAGATTACTCACTACTGAAAAAAAATAATGCCGTTAGTAACGCCATTATACTCTAACGCTGTTATTAACGACACTGGTGAAAATCGTTCTAATGTGTTGTAAAGTCATAATGTGAGATTGTCACATTCTGCTGCTGGTTAGATTTTGTTGTGTTACAGATCCGGTGTTCTGACGAATGGGTATCCCGGTCGAATTGATATCTAAAGCGCTACTGAGCATGCGCATGACAACCACGCCCCTCCAGCGGTGATCGTATGTCAAATGTCCTTCGAGTTCATCTAACATTTTGACTACGACGTCGTTGCTGTAGTTGTTGCTGCGAGTAATACCTTTTAAAAATATATCCATTTTATAGTGCCTTTTGACCAAGGGCGTAGGGACGGTAGGGACAAAACACTACCAACTTTTCAGGATGCTCAAATTGTCCCCAACAACTTTTAAGCAACCTTATTTGCGTTATACAATGACTTCAGTTATTAAAGTCATTTAGAGTGTCTTCCCATATGTTTTAATTGTTGTAATTGACCCCACTATTATTAGGTGATTTTTTAAAATTATGGTCAGACTTACATTTACCCCATTTCACTTGCCGAATGTGCCTGTCTGCTTTATTTACTCCTACATGGACATTTGATTGGCTAATATTTTGACCCACATACACATACACACACACACACACACACATTGGATATTGGAGATATTAGGGATATTCTTTTTTCAGCCAGCAGCAGCCACTGTAAGAAATGTAAAAAGATGTCAGTGTTGTGGAAGTGGGAACACACCACTAATTTTGCTGCTGTAAGTCCGACCTGCATCAGAGTTAGCGTAACATTAAACTGTGTCAACTTGCTAACCTGCAAAACTCGAGTAGGAAGCTGCTTAGAGAGAAGTATCCTCCTGTATTTGTTTTCTACTGTTAACGTTAAATTAACCAGGAGAGATGTAGTGAACTGAGGTTTACCCCTTTCTCCCCAATTTTACTCAATATTTTATTTATGTGGTCTTAAAGCGGCCCACAGGAGATTTCATTTTTTTGGTGAGTTTGGCTGTGCTTGTGACAAAAGCAGAAGTGTTTTACCTTAAGGTCAGCTCCATTTTTATTTATTTTTGTTATTCCCTGACAAAAGTTATTTCAGTTGTATTTAATTTCTTTATTTAGACGATGTTGAGTGGTCTTACGACAAATGTTTTTTTTTTTTTTTTTTTTTTTTTTAATTCTTGGATAGTTCATATATGATTAACATGCTTGTAATTGTATAGTGTATGACAATATAATACTAGATGTTCAAATAATGCAATTTAAATTTGTTCATTAAATCCGAACATTTTTTCTGGAAGTTTCTTAAATGTTTCTTTGGCAGTTTTTGAAAAGAAAGGTTTGAATTGAACGGTGTAAGCAATGAAGATTTATTTTGCATTGATCATTATGAATGTCCAGTCCCCAGCAAAAATTTTCGGACCACAAGCCGCTACTTTTTTCTCTCATTTTGGGTCCTGCGGCGTGTGCAATGATGCGGCCAATTTGTGTATTTTTCTGACGGCCGTCAGGGGCGCTCGAGCATGGAATGTGGGAGTGAGACACGTGGAATATATGTGTCGAGGAAGACGCTAGTTTGCACTAGTGACGGGATCTGTCGTTCACTTGAGTAAACGAATCCATTCCGGATCGTTCAGTAAAAAGATTCGTTCAAACGAATCGTTCAACGAATCGTTCGCCTCCCTCATCTCCCTCCCCGCCCAAATGAATCGTTCGGTTAGTGAACGGGAAGTGACGTTGCCGAACGAATCACCAAAGACCGCTTCGCAGTATAACTGAACGGGAAGTGACATTCTTGGTCCCTCCCTCTCTCTTGCACACAGGCTCCTCATTGACCGCTCGTCGTAGTTTCAGTAATGAGTGACAGGCAATATCATTCTGCTTTCACAGACAGCCTCGTCTCCCTCCCTCCCGCTGCTGCAAAAGCGAGGGAGAACTTCCGCGTCGTCTGTCCTAGTTCTATGGGCTCAAAGTCATGGCTCGTGCTTGCATTTCGATTGAGGACACGGTTAAACATTTTCCTTTTGTGGGGGGAGCGGGGGGTTGGGGTCGGGGGCGCACGGACTTTCTTTAGCATGTTCTAGATCACATTTACAATGCTGCTGCTACCAGCCAACGCAGCATGCTTGCTGTCACGAAAATAAAAATAAATCAAAATTTTAATTTCTAAATATGGAACGACCAACACATCATATTTACCTCTCGCTCTGTTGTATTTTTGTTTTTATGCTCATCACTATTATTTTTAGTCACTATTGTTAAAACTATAAGTGTAAATAGCTAGTTGTCGAATGTGCTGCTCTGAAATAAAGACAATACTTAATCAGTATTAAGATGATCGTATTGAATTTTTGCACTGGTATTAATAAATAAAATAATCCGGTCAACTCCCCTGTTGTCCCCGCATCTCAGATCGTCAAATGCTGACGAGAAATGATTGCTTGCTCTTTACGATGTCGCCTTTCTACCCTCATTAGACTGTTAAGAAAAATGTAGACATATTGCGACATCTCCCGTGTCCGCGTGCGTTGTTTTGGGGCGCTTGAGTAGCGCATGATGGACGGATTGACATAATTTGTCAAACCAACCGACACGCTCTGACACGAAAAAAAAAATAAAACACTCGGAAAAAATTGAGATGTATATACAGTTTCATTGCAAATCAGTATTATGGTGATCGTATTGAATTTTTGCACTGGTATTAATAAATAAAATAATCCGGTCAGCTCCCCTGTCGTCCCCGCATCTCAGATCGTCAAATGCTGACGAGAAATAATTGTTTGCTCTTTACAATATCGCCTTTCTACTCTCATTAGTCTGATAAGAAAAATGTAGACATATTGCGACATCTCCCGTGTCCATGTGCGTTGTTTTGGGGCGCTTGAGTAGCACATGATGGACGGATTGACATAATTTGTCAAAACAACCAACACCTGACACGAAAAAAAAAAAAACACTTGGAAAAAATGGACATGTATATACCGTTTCATTACAAATCAGTATTATGGTGATCATACTATATATTCTTTTTTTCTGTGCACATATGAGGTAAATATCGCTGCCATGAAGCCTCCATATAGTGACAGTTCTTTGCCCCCTTCATTGCCGTCACGCGACCGCAGCTCAGCTTTTGCTTGCCTCGTAGCTACCCGTGTTTTAAATTACTGTAAATTTGATAGTATGTAGTAATAGGTAGTCCCGATTCTGTTGAGAAAAGTAGTACACTAAACCATGCTCGCTAGATTTGTGTGGTGTTTTTGTCTTTTTGAGCTGCATTTGGCTCCACGTTAACAAATATGTGACAAAGTCCTTTCCTTTCATTTTTTGATTCGTTCACTGCATAGTCATTACTGGAAAGTCAAGTTAGCAGCAAGCTACGTCAGGAGCCGGAGGACCGAGTCACTGAACGGGAAGTGACAAAACTCAGCCTTGCCCCCCTGCCTGCACGCTGGCTGCTTATTGGCCACACGTGGAAGTGAGTGACATATGCCCTGATTCTGTTTCCGGTCCCTCCCCTGCCCGCGATGAGGCTGGCGTCTGATTGGTCGTGTGCAATGTCAGAAGACGCTGCCGCTTGCTCAACGCCCTCCCACGCAGTGAACAAGCACCAACTTCATAGAACGAATCAGTGCAGATGGTGATTAGTTCGGTCTCGGTCACCCAAACAATTCGTTCAAAAAGAACGAATCGTTCGCGACCGATACAACACTAGTTTGCACTACTACCGGTAGTTTAACTTTGTACATTGTGCATGAATAGAGGTGGCGAACCCTCGTCTTTGAGCATGAGTAGAATTGGCAGACCTGCATCATGGAAAATGCTAGAAGAAATTAAATTGGCGATCCGAGTTGTATGGGACACTTTGATGACGAGTGGCGAGAGATCGTTGGCCAAGACTCGCCGAATGCGAAGAGCAGCTTTGGGGGAGCCTAGCATCGTGAAGCGCTGTGAAAGAGTCCGCCATCACAAGTGGGCTTTGAGGGGCCAGTCTGCTGGGAGGAGGACGGCACAGGCTGGGAGTGAATATGCCTCATTATGGGAGACATTGAAGGCGACGCGAAGGACGGACTGAGTAGGTGCGTGCGTGGCGAAGTGCATCTGAGCGTCTTCATATCCGACACTGAGGGTGAAGACTTTCATGGTTTGAATGCACAGGAAGATGAAGATTGCTAACAAAGACTTTTATGTTTTTATTAACCAGCACAATTAGTGCTGCAACACCATGCTGATGCAACTTCCGTGCCGCTGCTATATAACTGCCGTGTTTGCCGGCGCTGTTTGGAACGAAAAGTTAAGGTGTGTTATTAAACGTTTGAAAACTGTATTTCTTTGTCAATGTCTCATTTTACTAAGTGGGCACACGCGGCTTATAGGCAGGAGAGGCTTATGTATGTACAAAATGTTTTTTCCTTTAAAAATGTAATGGGTGACGCTTGTAATCAGGGGCGCCCAGTAGTCCAGAAATTACGGTACATGCAGGTTATGCCATATCTCCCTACCAAAGCTGAGATCAAAACGACGCCCTCGCTTTTGACCAATAAACTCTGTAAGCAATTACATATATGCACGAAAGACTACAATAGAATATTGATGATATTCCGAGATAATCAGTGTTGAGCACGTTACTTTAAAAAAGTAATTAGTTATAGTTACTCACTACTTCTTCCAAAAATTAACTGAGTAAGTAATTGAATTACTCTATAGTAAAAGTAACTAGTTACCAGGGAAAGTAATTATTTACATTACTTCAAAAAGAAGTTGTTGTATGTCAAAGAATTTGACATTTTCTGGGCAGTATTCGAGTCAGTTGACTAGAGAAGAACAGACAGGTAGTTGTGTTTTAGAACCTTGTAATATTTATTGCACCTCACCAGCAACAGATTTATCTTACACTTGAAGTGCAACAACAATAAACAGTAAACAATATAATACAATAACAATCAGCAGTAAACAATATAAAGTGAGTTTAATCAATGAAATCTAACTCTCACAACCTCAGACAACTGGTCAAGTAGACATAGCCTACTGTACTTCAAGTATTTTGACTTGAAATAGTGTTTATATCTCCACCTCGTAAAGGGCAAATTTTCCTCTGAATGCTCTGCCATCATATCCCTCTGCATCTGTTTTGCGTGTGTGTGTTTGAAGCATGCGTTGTTCCGGTTTGTGTGTGAAAACACCGGTTTCTTATTGGCTTACCATTACACATGACTCTAACCCTCAGCCAATCACAATCACTTCCATCGCATCTATCCAGGTGGTGCATTCAGGTAGCCTCGTCCCCATACTACTCCCGTCACCCTCAAAGCGTCTGCTGTCCTCAAGATGTAAGCAACATTCTTGCTGGCTGACAGTGAGGGATGGGAACGAGGCTAGCATTCAGGTGTAGCAAAAACAGAAATGTTAGCAAGCTTTGGAAAGCATTGTCTAATTGAATGAGCAGGGACAAACAGCCTGGAGTCATAAGAAGTACATGCTGTAATATTCTGGTACAGAATTATCCGAGGCACCTGAAAGTGCACACGGCGCCAATATTGTTTTGCTCTCATGGTGCGGGAGTGAGTTAGAGACACGGCTTGCCGAGAGCCGTACGTTTGTGTTAATGTTGAAGTTATATGTGCTATTAAACAGGCATGAAAATCTCTCACCTTTCGGCGAAATTCGCCGTTTTGAAGTCAAAAAGGGCGACCTACGTGAATTGCGTAGATCCGAGGAGAAATTCTTTTTGGGGGGGGGGGGGGTCGGGAGGTTTTATTTAATTATTATTATTATCATCATGTGATTAACTTAGTACGTAAACTGAGCACTTAAGAACACAGTCAGCAAATCCTTCTAAATGCTTCGCTGACGAGAACCAATCATCGGCCCAAGCTGCGTTCCATTATTCCAAACGCGCGCACTCCTTACGCGTGTACATGGAGTGCTCGGAGAGCCTTCGGTTGCATTGCAAAGCTGCGAAAACAAAAAGCAGGCCTAATCCACATCGGGGCAGACCAGAGCGCAGCATACACACTTGCCTGTATTTGCCAGCAGATTGAATTTGTTGAGTAAGGCTTTCAATCGTTTTCACGTTTTGCGATATAAAAAATTACTGCCATTCGTTGCAGCTTGCGTTAAACACTGCCAGAGCTAGCCAAATCTCCTATGAAAAAAAAATAGCTCCCGTTAAATTGGCGTCAAGCTTGTGTATTTAGCGGTAATATAAACGAAGAAACACACTGTCGAGTCAAATTAAGCGGCATTCTCTCGGATGGAGGGGGCGCCTCACATCGCTCCCGTCGTCCGCCGGAGACGCGTTATTTTCGGCTTGGATTTGAGCTGACGGCCGGTGTCGGCACAACACCGGCCCGACGAGTGGTGGGAATGAGTCCTGCTTCTTAAAGCTTTTCAGAAATACAGGGATCCCTCGTTTTTCGCGGTTAATGGGGACCAGAACCCGCCGCAATAAGTGAAGACCGCGAAGTAGCGCCCCACCCCACCCCCCCACCTCATTTTTTTGTGCGTGTTCAATGCATTTATTCAGATTTTACATTGGAAAAAAGATACATATATATAGACCCTACCCACGTGACGTCACAACGCCTTCCTCCTGACTGGTGCCGCCCAATTGTCCGTCAACACATCATGTTTACCTGTTACGGCTACGTACATTCCTCCTATTTACGACGTGTTTTTTTGCTCGTTAACATTAATAATCAAAATGGTGAAGGCGTGTGTGGCGGTCGGTTGCAATAACAGAGAAGATAGACGGAGAGACTTGAAGTTCTACCGGATTCCGAGAGACCCGGAGAGAAGAGAGCGAGATGGGCTGCTGCAATTCGACGAGAAAACTGGGCTCCAAACGATTACCACAGATTATGTAGTAGTCATTTTATATCTGGTAAGATGCATTTAATATATATTTAGAGGGTTTGGGGCTGACAACCACAATTAAGATCATTGCTAGGCTAATCGCCGACAACATACACGTATCGCTAAACCATATAAACATTAAAAGCCCTAACTCCATTGACAAACGACATGAAATACATTAGACTTGACAGTGGATGTTAGCAATAACAAAAGATTTTGAATTGAAAATTTCGTAACTCACCTTTCCAAGCACAAGATAGATTCCTGCCGAATTTTCGTGGATGAGGACCTGTTTCACCCAACCAGCAACGAAGTATTTATAAGCCTCCAAGCTCTTAAAGTTTTTCAAACTTTCGTGAGAATAGGCTGATTTTGTGTGGACAAGATAGTTGTACATATTAGGGTAGCTAGCAGATGTCAGGCAAATACGGCGGAGACAGCGGGTCGAAAAACATCGATTTAGGCATCAAATATGGATCTGGCGAATGGATAAACTGAAGCTTTTCCACATAACGCCTTTTATGCAACGCATCAAGTGAGTTTACGGCATCCGAAAGCACCGGGTCTTCCATGAAATGCATTATAAATTGCTCGATCAATTGAGACCATTGATAATACAGACACAAAATGACGGACAAGGGGGCGGAACCATACAGCGAGCACGTGATTTTGTGACGTCGGTGGGTAGGGTCTATAAGACATGTTTTTTCACTTTCTTCACCAAAGTATCATTTATAAATGCTTTTCAAGTACTTCAAAATGTAAGAATTATGATAAGTTTTAAACTTGTTACTGCCCCACCAAATTATTTTTAAACAAGAATAAAGTAGTCAGAAAATGCTTGGCTTTATTAAAAGCTTCATAGTGAGTCTACTCAAACCCTCTCAGGCTTTGGTAAACGGTGATTGGCACATGTGCAAAGTTTTTCTTTTTATATATATTTTTTTGTTTGAAGCAACTTATTTGTTGCCCCCTCCCAATTAAAGTATGTTACAGTCGCAGCCAATTATTATCTAAAGCTGGTTAAAATTGAAGTTATGTTGTTTTAAGGTGTATTACTTGTTCATGTGCCCCTTTTGATCTACGAGCACCCACCCCTCCACCGGTCACTGCATGGCCCTGCTGAAACACAGTGTGGGTCGAAAGAGCTCAATATTTTGGTGGGGTGTACAATACAGTGTACTGGAACATGTTTCCTCCACACCCTTCTCACCTTTTTAACCCCTGACCCATTTTCATGCCTGATTAAAGAAACAGAGTGCCAGCACGTCCTGTGTGGTATATCTTTGCTAAGAAAAAGCACATTGGACACAGTGCGCTATTCTCGAACCTGAACGCACCCCAAGTCTTGGATGACAAACAGCGCAGAGTAGACTCGCTTCGGCTGGTAGTTTCTTCAATTTATTCAGAGTAAGTAATGCACTGCTTTTGACCGTCAGTTACGCTAACGGCGTTGTAACGGCAGAAAAAATAATTAGTTAGATTACCCCGTTACTGAAAAAATAACGCCGTTATGTAACGGCGTTATTTATTACGGCGTTATTCCCAACACTGGAGATAATAGCGTTAGGACCTTAACGTTGTCTGATAAGCAGTAAACATGTGGGTCGCCTGGGTTTTAATGGTGTTTATTGTTCAAGATAAAATATTGACATTATAGCGGTAGTATCTAGATATTTAATATAACAATGTATCTATAATATATCAAAATAGACGTGTCAAAACGTAAAGTTGATTTGTTTTTTTCAAGCTGCTATCAACAACGGGGAAATTACTTCGATGAAGGAGCGCAAATCAACAGAACCCCAGCTGTGGAGGTGTTCCCAACATCGCACCTGCAGCTAATTCCAGCTAATCAACAGTAGTATATAAACGCCAGCGATCCAAGACAACAGTGCTGAGATACTAGCTTGCATTCGACACATACTACTTTCGAGTAGCTTTGTATTTGCTTACTTGTTCTTCAGCCGTCTTTGTTTTGCGCTCCTCTACCTTGTCCAGGTATCGGTGTATTTTTGTTGTCTTTTATGCTCTTTGTGTACAGCTTAGTTTCGCTTTATTGATCCCTGTTGATCTATTGTCACTGCCCCCTTTTGTTATTCCCTCTTTTCCGCGATCGCTTGTTTGTTTTGTTTGTTTAATAAATCCTTGAATGCTTCCCCTCGGTTGTTCTCTGATCTAGGGTCCTTTTGTCTTCCGCATTCGCAGACCGTACCAGAGATAAAAACATGATTGCAACAAAAGGTTAAGTTGAGTGACTGTTTAGGGCATTTTATAGACACCATGTGATAGAGAATCATTTTTTCATTTACTCCAACAACATGTGAATGCAGCATCAGTATTACAGTGCGTGTGCCAATCATACAGTCGACGGTGCAAATGACATCTTTCCACCTGCTTTACAGGTTAGTAACACATAAACTGCCCATTCTTGATTATTTTTACCTCTGCGTTGATGTTTTTTTGGTCGCCTATTCCCATGAGATCTGAATTTAAATGGCTTGACAACTTTACTTTTTACTTTTTATGTCTATTTGACTCAAACAACATTACTCTTGCAAATGGATATTAGAAAGTTATTTGCTCGCAACAAGGAAAAATCACCAAGGAGGAATGAGAGAAGTAAGCTAGGTAACCCACCTAGGCAACATAAACCATTTTTAGGTCACAACCTACCAGTTGAGAAACGCTAATTAATTGCATAACAGTTACAGTGATATATCCCCATTTCTGTCTAGACAAAGTAGAGCAGCAGAATGTAGGATTGAAGTTGATGAGCATGAGCAGAGGTGAATTGACTATCAATAATGGATGTCCCAGTTTTGATTTTGAATACTGATGGGTGAAAAAACAAAAAATGTCACTTTTTTGAAGAAACTTGTGTTTTTTAAGTCCCCAAAAAGATTTGTTCGCTCACCAGTGGCCCGCTGTGCCCCAGTATTGTATTAGGTCTAGTGACGCCCCTGAACACTACAGTCACATGATCACACACAAGCCTGCAGTCAGAAGTCCTATCATCACGCCTGCGTGTTCGATCACGTGGCATCTTTATTTGAGTGAGACAACATTACTCGAAAGTGCGGATTTGGGTGTGTGGTTGAACTACTGTACAGACTGTGAGCAGGTTATTATAGCTGTGATCCAAAGATTTTTTTTACCTCATTCAAAGAGGAGAGAGGTCCAGCTCTTGGGGGCAGAGATTCAACAGAGTTGACCAGGGTCTTTTGTTCCACTTGTGCCTCACTTGTTCTCTAAACACAGACAAAATGGAAAAAAAAATCATTGCAAACACCAAGCGGCTTGTGAAGTGTGTAGCTAATTGGTCATTAAAATACTGCCTAAAACAAATTACAGTGGTATGAAAAAGTATCAGAACCTTTTGTAATTTCTCACATTTCTGCATAAAATCACCATCAACTGTGATCTGATCTTTGTCAAAATCACACAGAGGAAAAAACTTTGTCTGCTTTATCTAAAACCACCCAAACATTTATAGGTTGATAGAAGGGGGAAAAATAGGTAAGTGAACCCTCTGCCTAAGGAGACTTAAAGAGCAATTGAAAACTATTTTTACCAATTATTACCAATTTATTTGATCAATGACCTGTTTGCAATAAAATCACTACACTGTTGTAATTATTTTTACTCTGGGCTATTGTTTACTATATGATTTTTGTCTAAAACAACATCAAATGCTGATTTTTTTTCACCAATGAACATGTACTTGTGTTGCCGGCTGGATGGCTTCCAACACCGTCCATGAAGTGGACCAATCTTTCAATTAATCCCGGGCCAATCAACCCCCCCGTCCCCCCAAAGATGTATGTACAGTATGGAGGTAGAATCAGGCCAAAACTAAAAAAAAGAAAAGAGTGGTTTGCCAACGAAACTATCATTCAAAAGAGGATGCATTTTATTTGGCAAATACAAAACGTACCCATCAAGCAAATAAAAGTGGCTACAAGTCCTCTCGAACGAATTTGACTGGTGACTGGATTTGTGTACAGATCAATTTGGATTTGATTACAGATTTAAGTGCATTTGCTTGCAGATCAAAGTGCTTTCTCTTTTAACTCTGTGACACGGAAAATGACTTTCAAAAATCAGTACAATCAATTCCCTTCCATAACAGCAGATGATGCTGTTCACTATTCAAAGGCCACAAGGACTAGATGACGTCATGTCAAGTGCACTCCAGACGGTGACGTGGTTGAAGTTAAGTAAACCCACATTACGTCTCTGTGCAAAACCATCGTCATTATCATTTATTTGTAGTACATTTTGTTTTTGCATGATAAAATGCATTCTTTTTTGCGAACCACACTTTTTTGTTGTTTTGGCAGGATTCTACCTCCCCATGTACGTGCTAACCAAGCTATAAGTAAGCTACAAACTCATTAAGACTTCATTCATTGAGGGAGCACTATGGGAAAAGGGGATGCATTAACCCAATGACTGATAGGACAACATAGAAAGAATTTAGCACAGATTTGAGTATGACAGGGCAGAGTAAGTGCACAAGCAGTATTGAGACCAAAGGTGTCCAAACTTTGTTTCTTCCCAAAAAATCTCATTGTCTTTTTTCATTTTAAGTGGGCCTAATCGATTATATTAAATGTAAAGAAATAACAATTGCTGCTGTCATTTTTTAATAAGCCATTTAACTTGCTATGATCCAAGGTTTTGAACATGTGTGATACTGGTGTGTGGCCACAGCGTACCCATCTGATGTTGCTCATGAAGGGAAAAGGTACCGTCATCGCACACACCATATAATTGTTTGCATTAGTCTAACACATTCATCTAACTATTGTTTAAGCAGACTCCACTACATGCCCTTTGACACAGTAAAGTGAATCACCTTATCCGGGCTAATGAGGGGGAGATGAGAAAAATGGTACAGTTTCTCGTAGGCACCGTCTAACTGTTTGCATTACTCTAAGACACGTAATATAATTAATCAGGAAATAGTATCATTTTCATATTTACAGTAGGACTGCACTACTAATATAAAATAAATAGCACACCATAGTTTAATGAGAAGAAATAGAAGAGATACACAATGCCGTCTTATCACAGAAGCCCAACGCGTGCGTCACGAACAAGATAGACGCACCAACTCTTGCAATCAGCTCTCCCAGCAAACTCCAAGGACAAAGCGCTTTGTCCTAAAACAAGTAGAAACAGCCCGGACAACAAAGTTGATAGCGGGCGTCCCATCCGCGCACGAACCTAAGCCGCCCAAAACCAGCCACACAGGGGAAGACCCAAAAGTAATGCCCAGACACACCTTCGGACACACCTTCGACACAGCCCGCTTCACCAAGGACTTTAAAAAGACTGGACACTGAGATAATACAGGTTTTGCTGCTCGGAAACATGTAGCCTTGTTTCTGATCCAGAATTGTCCCTCTGTCGTCTGTTTTTGCCTTGTTTTTGACCATTGTCAACGAATAAATTGTCAACCTGCTTTCGGCGAGTCTTTTTCAAACTTTTGGAAAATGGAGTCAGTACAAAGGGTTAATATCAGAGGTGGACGCGCGAAGTTCTGCCTTCCCGGTCTGCGCACGCGTGGCAGCATCGGCCGAGCGGCACTTGTTTTGGCTGTCGCTGTTTCCGTGCGCCTTGGCCGGAGGGGCGAATTTCAACACTCACAATAAATATTAATGCTGCTTTTCGTGTTTAAAATGACGTTTCAAAAAGTGATTGAAATTATTGTTCCATGTACATTGGTATAAAAAAAAGTTCCTGAACCTTTTGGAATTTCCCACATTTCTGCATTAAATCACCATCAAATGTGATCTAAAGTTTGTCAAAAGCACACAGATGAAAAAACAGTGTCTGCTTTAACTAAAACCACCCAAACATTTATAGGTTTTCATATTTTAATAAGGATAGTACGCAAACAATGACAGAAGGGGTCCAATACCGATATTGTTTTGCACTTCCGATCCGCTACCGGCCGATACCGGCCTATCTGAGGGTGTATTAAGGTTTTAAAGTTATTTAGCCTCCTTACTTAGTTGTCAGACTCATGTTGAAAAGGGTTTTAGTACTCTTGATAACAAATTGCCAGCTCAATTATATTATAAATAACAAACAGAAATGGCATATTCAATCAGTAAAATGTGCAAATAATATTGTAAACTGTCTTAAAGCAAAACACACAAACGACCTCAGTGGAAAATTTAGTTAAAGCAGACACTGTGTTTTCATCTGTGTGATTTTGACAAAGATCAGATCACATTTGACGTTGATTTTATGCAGAAATGTGAGAAATTTCAAAAGGTTCAGATACTTTTTCATACCTCTCTATCCTTACTTGCACACAGTATGATTAAATACAAATTGTTCCAAACTTTACTGGTCCATCTTTGCTTGACAGTGATGTTTTTACCGCTGCATGCAGGATAATCTGCGTATTGCCATGTTGACCAAAACAAACACTGAACAAATACGACAGCAACATTTGGCCCTTGAGGGTTACATGTGACCACTGCTTGGCCCCTGTTTCAGAAAAATCCTACAGCCGCTACTGATCCCAGCTGACTTCAGGCAAAAGACAGACCGTGTACACCCTGCAATCATCAACAGTCAACCACTGTATGCATCGAAATGGACAACATTTGCACTCACTTTCAAATCGTCACTGAGTAGGAACTGAAGCCACGCTGCCTGCAATTAAGTCAGATTAATGTACCACCAGAGACTGGGCCATCAGTGACTGTTTCCTGTGACCTTTGAATGTAATTAGGAGTGACAGTGTCTTGCGCAACCGGGACATATTTAGACTTATTTAATGAATATGTGAGAAATTAATCACATATGAAGGGATTTCAGAAGTGATGGCAGAAGTTCCCCTGTATCAAACACTCTCTTCAATATTGTAGTACTCTATCAACTCCATCAAGTCATTAATTACTATCATAAACAAAGTGTTTGTTTTTATTTCCCACAGGAATATTGAAATGAATTATATACTTAAGCCTGCCCTAATCACACGGTAAATAAAAACTGACATAGGTAATTTTCCCGGCTGTGACTTATCGGCGCGTGGTTGTATGCATACATTTGTCCGTGCTGAGCGCACTCGGCACACGTGCATGTTGATTTTATATGAGACTTCAGTTCCTTTCACAGACGTTTATTAGTCATCAACACGCCATAGAATTAAAGCTCTGATATACAAAATAAGGAACCACATCTATAATAAACATTGTAAATCGTTAGCACTGCTACATTGAGACTAATCGAAAATAGACAATTGACTAACTACTTTAGCCTGCTATAAAACATTAGTAGTCTTCTCCAAAACGCAAACTTGTGGTTAAAAGGTGACACTTCAAACATGAAAACTCACTAGATTACAGCACTTGCAAACGATGTGAAAAAAAATATACGACTGACACCACATGCCTGACGAAAATAGAAGACAAGAGCAATTTTTTTTTATTGGGTGGAAAGCTTACAGTTAGCGGCTTAGCAAACATACTTCCGGTGAAAATTTCAAAATAAAAGCATGGCATGTTCAACATGCATATAAAGATTTCTGGAGTTAATCTCACAAATGTCAGAGTCTACATTAAAATGACACACGTTATGAAAAATTTGATTGGCAAAAATTTTTTTGCTTCCAATCTGCTGACATGCGCACTTTGCAGGACAAGATGATAGTCACTTTGGTAAAAAATAAATAAATAAATAAATAAACATTTTTGATGGGCTCTAATTGGCAGAGAACAAAAATGGTGTTGGGTTTCTCACCTATTTCATATTCTGCACTTAGCTAGCTTTCTAATGACTCGTTATGCATTGGAATGGGTGATTTATCAGAATGTGGATGTGTTGTCATTGCATTAGTGGTAGAATTGGTTTGTAAAAACTGACAATGATATCGCATATCGCTGATAATTTATGAGACAATATGTCGCCCACTAAAATTTGTTATCGGCCTATATATACTGCATTAATAACAACAGTGGATCAGTTTTAGATGTGCACGATTAGAACTATTTTGTTTTCCATATCTTATCAAAGCAAACGCGACACCCTTGACCAGAATGTTTTTCAAAGTGCTTTCATGTAAACTCAAAGACTGATACTCTTCTCTACTTGCCTGGAAACTCAGAATTCAATTCAATACTTGATTATTTATAGTGCACTTCATGACGAGGCATCTGTCTAGAGATCTACTTGAGAGTGACGTACTACGGTTTTATTTTTAAACCTGCCTTTCAGTAGCAGTGCTTCTTTCCTTATTTCGTCTTCCATTGTTTATATGATGTTATTTCTTTTTTCATTTTACCATGAGGGGTCCTATTAATACTCTTGGTTAATGTTGAGGTCTCTAATAAAGCAACAACTCAATAGGGCCAAATTTGGTCTATCAAATATAATGCTGACCAGTGTTCAGCATGCAAATCTCTCTAGCAGACATACTGAATGTGCTTCTGTGACTCATATACAGTATATCCAAAACCTTGGATAAAGTGGTATGTAAAAGTATCTCAACCTTTTGGAATTTGTCACATTCCTGCATAAAACCACCATCAAATGTGATCTGATCTTTTTCAAAATCACACAGATGAAAAAACAGTGTCAGCTTTAACTAAAACCATCCAAACATCGATAGGTTTTTATTTTTTAATGAGGACAGTGTGCAACCTATGACAGAAGGGGGAAAATAAGTGTGTGAGCCATCACGTAACATTTTGTGGCAGCAATAACAACCAGATGCTTTCTGTAGCTGCAGATCAGTCTGGCACATTAATCAGGACTAATCTTGGCCCATTCTTCTTTACAAAACTGCTGTAGTATTATGAACAGTTACACTTGGAATGATTAGAACTTGCAGCGCCAAGACAACGTGCAAATAAGGACGCGTTCTAACTACGGAAGCCCAACGTGTGGGTCATGCAGCTGAGTAAGATTGACACTGACTACCAGGTGATAGGCAAGACATCTACAAGCCTACGTCTGCAACACCAAATCCCTCAATCAGCTCTTCAGGACAGTCCAGAACAAATGGCGGGACGTCCTGTACTACCACAACACCTGGTAACAAAAAGAACTCCAAGTTTGATAGCTCAGCGCCTCTCAGACGGTCAGGTGCGCTGAGCCTCCCACCTCAGTTGCCTCATTAACCATGACCCAGCAACGGTGACACACGAACTTGACCGCCCAAATCTGCAACAGAAGAAGACCCAAACACAACCCCTCTTTCTGCCCATGGTCCGGCTCGCGAGAGCCTTCATAAAGTTGGAATGTTTAACTAATCGTCATTTTTCTCGGGAACCTTTTGTTGACCTGTGATATGGTGACCCTGGAACAAGTCTGCCTCCTTGCCTGGGTCTGTTGGTGTTTTTGCCTTGCCGTTTAATCATTGTCGACCTGAATAAATTGTCAACTCGTGTTTCGCCTTTTTACAGCTTTCAAAATGGAGTCAGTACAAGGGGTTAAGACAAAGGTGAATGCGCGGGGTTTGGCCTTTTGGCCGGGTTGTAGGAATCTCGCCGGCACAGGTCATTGGAGCTGCGCCAGCGCAGGTCCGGCGGTTCGGCTGACGTGATTACGCCGATATTGCTGAAAGGTTAGATAGCTTCATGGCAATAGCAGTGCAATAAGAGTGACTTTTCAGTGCAAACTTAAGTTCAGTATGGTGACAGCTCTTGGAAAGAAACTCTCTCAGTCTGTAGGAAATACTCAGTAATGGTGCAAAATAATTGATTAGTCAAGCAAAACAATTAAGAGGGTTTTTTTGGCCAGTGGGGTTCAAATTTGTGAGAAACAGGAAGAAAACCAACAGTCAAACACAAAATTTGAGCTGGATAAGGCAGAGGAAAAGCCAAATGAGTTTTTTTTTCAATACACTGTCACACTCTCACACAGCCTCACTCAACACGTGTCATTCTCAGGGGAGGGTGAGTCATCGGCGCTCTGACAAGAAAGCGAGCGAGAGATGTTAAGGCACTTTCTCAGTTAAAATCCTGGGTGTAGACAAATATAGACTTGGATTCATCACATCCACACAAATAAAAGAGTTGCTTTTTTTCCCGCAAATATGTGGAAAAACTTAAAGAAAATCATACTACCTTACTGAAATAACCAAGAACTGGTAAAATGAGAAAAGGGAGTGAAAACTAAATATTAAAAAGTGGGGGAAATTGAAAAAAATGTGTTGCAAGGGCTCTGCTTTTTTCCCTCAATTTTTAAATCATTGGTTGGCCCTGACACACTGCCCAATGTTGGTTGTATTGCCATCACTGGCAGCCAATGAGTTCTTTTTTATCCCCGGCTTTCACACATCATTTTCTCTACAGCTGCACCGATTATTTTTGTAATCAATTGATCTGATTTTTTTTTTTTTTTTTTTTTAACTTTCTGGAAAATTTAATTTTAAATAAATGCAATTTCTGTTGAGGAATAAATTAGGACACCCCCACATTCAATCTCACTTAAAATGGATAAAATCACACACAGATGTATCACATAGTGTTGTGCACATGATTAGAACATCATTACCCAGTGTTTTGAAGGAGGCTTGCCTTGTTTAAACCTCACTTTTAGTTTGGTGAGCCCCTGACTGTTGAAGTGAGAGAAAACACCATGGTGAGATCAAAGGTGCTGTCTGAGGCCTTCAGAAAAAAGATTGTAGACGTTTATGAGTCTGGTAAGGGATTTCAAAAGATCTCAAAAGAATATAAAATCAGCCATGCCACTGTCTGGAAAATAGTCTACAAGTGGAGGACCTTCAAAACAGTTGCCAACATGCCCAGGTCTGGCCGTCCAAGCAAATTCACCCCAAGAGCAGACCGCAAGATACTAAGAGAAGTCTCCAAAATCCCTAAAATGTCATCATGGAACCTACAGCAGGCTCTTGCTACTGTTGACGTGAAAGTGCATGCCTCTGCAATCAGAAAGAGATTACACAAATTTAACATGTGCAAGGAGTAAACCTTGGCTCTCCAAGAAGAACATGAAGGCCAGACTGACGTTTGCCAGAGTGAATGGAGACAACGACCAGGACTTCGGGAATAATGTTTTTTGGACAGATGAACCTCAAGTTGAATTATTTGGATACCAGAAGAGAGGACCTGTTTGGCGTAAACCCAATACAGCATTCCAGGAAAAGAACCTCATACCAACTGTGAAGAATGGAGATGGAAGTGTCATGGTTTGGGGATGCTTTGCTTCAGCAAGACTTGGCCAGCTCACCATCATCGAATCCACCATGAATTCTTTCGCGTATCAGAGGATGCTTGAGGAACATGTGAGATCATCTGTGAAAAAATTAGCTGAAACGAAACTGGACCCTGCAACATGACAATGACCCAAAACCAGTAAATCCACAAAGGTCTGGCTGAAAAAGAAGAAATGGAGAGTCCTGGCATGGCCGAGTCAAAGCCAAAATCTTAATTCCACTGAGATGCTGTGGGGTGACTTGAAACGGCTGTACATGCAAGAAACCCCTCAAACATCTCACAGCTGAAAGTATTCTGCGTTGAGTAGAGGGGCAAACTTTCTTCAAACCGATGTCAAAGACTGGTTGATGGCTACAAAAAGTTTCTCACTGAAGTTATTTCAGCCAAATGGGTTAACGCTAGCTATTAGGTGGTAGGGTGTCTGAACTTTTTCCTCAGTTAGAATATGCATTTTTGTTGATATAATTGGTTTAACGAGTAGAACACTGTTAATTTTTGTTGTTTACTTGCATTTAAATCACTTTTTTTTTCCAGAGATAAAGAAAAACAAGATCAGACATTGATATGTGAACATTTCTTACCAAATAACTGAATATTTAATGGGGTGTCCTAATTTTTTCACATGACTGTAGTTAAACTGCCTGCGCTGGATCAGTTGCCACAAAGACCCACTACGACCCTTGAGGACCGATTTGCTCACTCCTGCTCTAAGCTATTGTATGAATGGGTTTATGTGTATGGTTTCTTTATAAAAAGAAATGTGACAAATGTATGATCTAACATTAACTCAAGTGCTAATATGCTTCTCCAAAACACAATACAAACCCTTAACACACTAATTAGCATAATCGCTAACCAGCTTAGCACTTCATGCTATGTAGTAATGTCTCATCAACCAAGAATATAAAGAATACAATTGGCTTTATTTACTCACCTCTGATGGAGGCACACTGGATTTGACAACATAAAAGATAATCTAACTCTTGTCACTTCCTCATATTCTTGATTCAGCAACACACCCTGAGTGTAGCAGTGAATTCTCTCTCTCTTGCTGTAATCACTGGCGTGCGTGTGCGCTCAGTCTCACATTACACACAAACAAGAACCCAAATGGAACTGCTCATAGCTGATGGCAAAAATCGACAATCAAATGCGTTGAAAACTAATTTATTGATCGATTTTAAGCGATTTAATCGATTAGTTGTAGCAGCAGTTGTTGCACTCATTTCCTCACTCCACAGTTCCTTGTCGCTTACTCACACCAACAATGAGGACCTCATAGAAACATCCCCAAAACATTTTCATCTTGTCCAGCCTTTTCTTCTCCTTTTTCCCTCCTGTTATTTCTTTTCTTTACAAGTTCCCAACTCTTATTTTTCTGTTGCAGCATCTTTGAGGCTAAAAATCCAGTGGAATCTCTAATGTCAAGTAAATGATCAGCAGTTTTCCTTTGCGAGCTTGATCTTAAAAGAAAGCAACAGCCAAAGGAGGTAGAGGAAGTGTGCAGGAGGTAGGATGGGCGACAGTCAGTAACCTTAATTCCTCTCTGATTTTGCACCCACTGCACCTTCAGGCTACATTGCTGCCATTAAAAGACCTCACTGCTTGCCAAAGCAGGAGAAAGGGGTGGAAAATTTGGAACTTATTATCCCATTAGGAGGGCTATATGAGTAGAAACTAGAAGGTCGTGTGTATAATACAATATATAAAAATAGGACAGAGGTGGGTAGAGTAGCCCAAAATTTTACACAAGAGTAGAGTTACTTCAAACCTAACATTACAAAGTAATAGTACTCATCGAAAAAAACTTACAGTAGAGGTAAAAAAAGCATTTGGTAAAAAACAAAAAAACAAAAACAAAACTCAAGTAATGAATAACTGTGTACAATGTGAGATTTTTTTTAAACAATACTATAGTGCTGCAACGAATAATCAATTAACAATGTGAGATTTCTTTTAAACAATACTATAGTGCTCCAACGATTAATCAATTAACTCGATCAGAATAAAAGCTTCAAATCAAATTTTACTGCCTCGAGGTTACATTTAATTAGGACAGCGTTGTACTGGTTTGTTTCGAAAGTGTTTGCGTTTAGTTTTATTGGTTTGGGTGGATACATTTCCCCTCTAGTGGCAACAGTGAATATGACATTACTCATTTAACATGAGTAGTATTTTTGCAGTATTATTGAACCACGCAAGAGCACACAGCAAACAGCAGGAGCTAATTTGAAGAGCTATGACGATGAAATATGACAAAGCGTATGTGGCGTTACAAAAAAAAAATGTTAAAGAATAACTTTATTGTAAGTTGATATGTATTACTTTTTATGTGAACAAGGACAATGCTATGCATAGATTTACTTATAATGATTTTATTTATTTTTTACTTTTAATAATTTTAAAAAAAATAATGTAATTATTTTAATTATTAATTAATTATTAATGTAATTTAATTAATTAAATTAATTTTTTTCACAAAATATGTATATACAGTGGGGAGAAGTATTTGATACACTGCCAATGGGTTTTTCCATTGGCAGTATATCAAATACTTGTTCTCCCCACTATATATATATATATATATATATATATATATATATATATATATATATATATATATGTATATATATATATATTATATATATTAGGGCTGTCAAACGATTAAAAATTTTAATCGAGTTAATTACAGCTTAAAAATTAATTAATCGTAATTAATCGCAATTCAAACCATCTATATAATATGCCATATTTTTCTGTAAATTATTGTTGGAATGGAAAGATAAGACGCAAGATGGCTATATATATATTCAGCATGCGGTACTTAAGGACTGTATTTGTTTATTATAACAATAAATCAACAAGATGGCATTAACATTATTAACATTCTGTTAAAGTGATCCATGGATAGAAAGACTTGTAGTTCTTTATGAAAAATGTTAGTACAAGTTATAGAAATTTTATATTAAAACCCCTCTTAAAGGGGATGTAGCGCCCTGGGAAAATTTTGATATTCCATCATTTATCCATAAACGCATGCCTTTTGTATTCATATCATGCCACTTCGTGTAATTACACACAAGAAAATGAGAGAAATTTGGCTCGATTGTCAAGCTAAAACGACCGGCGCCCGAGATCTGGCAGATTGTGTGCGTGACGTCACGTCAAGTGAAGAGAGTGCCACCGGCCACTAGGGGGGCAGCGCCTGTCTGCATCAATATAATTCCTTCTAGTGTGGGGAGAATTGGGGGTGTTTTGAGCTGTTTATGCTGATGCATTGTGTTCGTCCTGCACATATTCCAGGTTCCCTCATGAAGAAACACCGCTCGTTGTCAATAAAAGAGAATTCAGAGTTGGCAGTGAGGGCTGTTTCTTCAACAAGAAAAAGGCTCAGTGCTTTAATACTGAATGGCGGCGATGATGGCAGACAATTTCGTTTCTAGTTTCAGCGACGAATCCGACGTAGAAGGACGTAACGAATGTTCATCTAATGGTGACGAGGAGAGTTGCAAAGCTTTAATCGGTGTTATAGGTGACCAATTTGAGCCCAAACGAACGCCAATGCAGCGTAATGAAACGGTCATTGAGGGGAGCAATGACACTGATGAAACATCGGCAGCAGATCGTGTGGGAAACACCAATGATTTGTTTAGCATTTCTTTTTGTGAAGCTGAAAGACTACACCGTGACTGCAAAATAAAGGAATGCATAGAATAATTATAATTTATTGCGCTATCATAGCTTTTCGCTCTGCCAACAGACACAAATATGAACGGGATCAGAGGATTTGTTCTATATATTTTACGAACGATCATTTATACATGTGTCGAGTCCTGTATCCAAAGGCGTGACATTTTTTTTAATTAATTATAAAAGAGTACTCACTCTGGCCATTTCAAGCTTGGCTGCTCCCTTCTTTGCGTAGCTTTAGCCTCCTTTAGCAGTCATCGTCTCTCTCTTGATATCTCGGGACATTTAGGTGGCTGTGCATCTATGGTCGGCACCGCATCTCCTTTGAGCAGCAATCTTTTAGCAAAACCCGATTTCTCTTGTCCATAGTTCGAGAAGCTTTCAGTTGGAAAATGCGCACCACAGAAAAGCGTGCCGGAGGCTGTGTCTAGAAAATTAGCCCTCTTTGCACGGACGAACTTTACCCATTTTCTGTGTAGTCCAGCTTTTTTTTTCGCGTTCAGGAACTCATGGATACTATATTCCGATAAACAACTATTTGTACACCACATAGCACAGCAGTTTTGAACCATTGTTGTGATGTTTTGGTCAAACAAACCCCAACGCTACTCTCTCGTCGTTAAAAAACAATGGCACCTAGCTCTGCCTCGACTTTCAATCACTTGTCGTGACGTCGCCGCCCCATTCGGCTGTTTCCGGAACACTTTCGGTAGTGTTCGTCATTTTCGATCTATTTTCGATAATTGCTCATTAATGTGATTGATTTTTTTGTTAACTTTATCAATATTTGTTATCTTGGCGCATAACGGTTCTATTGATGTCTCACACCCCCTTTGCCGAAACATCCCCTTTAATGTTTTCGTTTTAATAAAATTTGTAAAATTTTCAATCAAAAAATTAACTTGTAGCCCGCCATTGTTGATGGCAATAATTACTTACACTATAAAATCAGTCGCACCCAAGCGCCAGCAGAGGGCAGCAAAACTCCGCAAAACACAATTAACAAGTGGGCCTTTCACTCCTCTGTCATTTAAATCTGTCTGAGCTTTGCCAATTGCGTTAATTGCGTCAAATTTTTTAACGGGATTAATTTAAAAAAATCATTAACGCCCGTTAACGCGATAATTTTGACAGCCCTAATATATATAAAAACCCTAAACCCTAACCCTATGTATATATACATACATATAGTATATATACAGTGCCCTTCATAATTATTGGCACCCCTGGTTAAGATGTGTTTTTTAGCTTCTAGTATTTTTTTTTTTATTCAAATAATATGGGACCTTAATGGAAAAAAAGAGAAAAAAACAACCTTCAGTACAAGTGCATTTATTCAGTGGGGGGAAAAAATCACACATAAAGAAATAATTATTTAACATCAAATATTGTGTGTCACAATTATTAGCACCCCTGGTGTTAATACTTTGTACAACCCCCTTTTGCCAACAAAACAAGGTCTGGGGACTGAGATGGCCATGGGAGGAGCTTGATTTTGTGTCTGGTGAACCATTTCTGTGTAGATTTGGCCATATGTTTCGGGTCATTGTCTTGCTGAAACACCCAGTGACGACCCATCTTCAGCTTTCGGGCAGAGGGCAACAGATTTTGATTAAAATGTCCTGGTATTTCAAAGCATTCATGATGCCATGCACCCTAACAAGGTTCCCAGGGCCTTTGGAAGAGAAACAGCCACACAGCATCACTGACCCACCCCCATACTTCACAGTGGGAATGAGGTGCTTTTCAGCATGCGCATCTTTCGTGGCACGCCAGACCCACTTAGAGTGTTTGTTGCCAAAAAGCTCAATCTTGGTCTTATCTGACCAAAGCACACGGTCCCAGGCTTCAACTGGGACGGTGTGCTTTGGTCAGATGAGACCAAGATTGAGCTTTTTGCTTGTAAGGAGAGCAAACAGCTTTTGACTGTGGCTTAGTGTAGCGTGCAGGAAATGAATGTACTCATTTTGTTTGTTTGGTTGTGAATACGTTTTTGAGTCTTTTGGTTTGCTACTTTTATTTGGAAGAAGTGCTTTTGAGTGAAGTTACAAGACACCAGCAAAATAAACCACTGGAACTGAGAAATGGACTAGATGTGTTGGTTCGCTTCTTCAACGGCACTGGGCGCATGTCATCATCACAAAGTCCTAACTATCATCCAGTACTTGACTGGGAATAGGGCTTAATCAGTACATACTAGTCCTTCTCAAAAAAATAGCATATTGTGATAAAGGTCATTATTTTCTGTAATGTACTGATAAACATTAGACTTTCATATATTTTAGATTCATTACACACAACTGGAGTAGTTCAAGCCTTTTATTGTTTTAATATTGATGATTTTGGCAAAAAAGTCAAGAAAACGGAAAATCCCTATCTAAAAAAAATTTGCATATATGAAAAGGTACTCTAAAGAAGCTACTATCCTAATCATCTGAATCAACAAATTAACTCAAAACCCCTGCGAAAGATTCCTGAGGCTTTTAAAAACTCCCAGCCTGGTTCATTACTCAAAACCGCAATCATGGGCAAGATTGCCGACCTGACTGCTGTCCAGAAGGCCATCATTGACACCCTCAAGCAAGAGGCTAAGACACAGAAAGAAATTTCTGAGCGAATAGGCTGTTCCCAGAGTGCTGTATCAAGGCAAGTCTGTGGGAAGGAAAAAGTGTGGCAGGAAACGCTGCACAACCAGAGGAGGTGACCGCACCCTAAGAAAGATTGTGGAGAAGCGCAGGGTCAGTGCAGCTAGCTATCAGGAGATTTTGGAGCACTTCATGCTTCCATCTGCTGAAAAGCTTTACGGAGATGAAGATTTCACTTTTCAGCACGACCTGGCACCTGCTCACAGTGCCATAAACCACTGGTAAATGATTTACTGACCATGGCATTACTGTGCTCAATTAGCCTGCCAACTCTCCTGACCTGAACCCCATAGAGAATCTGTGGGATATTGTGAAGAGGAAGTTGAGAGACACCAGACCCAACACTGTAGATGAGCTTAAGGCCGCTATCGAAGCATCCTGGGCCTCCATAACACCTCAGCAGTGCCACAGGCTGATTGCCTCCCTGCCACGCCGCATTGAAGCAGTCATTTCTGCAAAAGGATCCCCGAACAAGTATTGAGTGCATAGCTGATATAATTAATTGAAGGTTGACTTTTTTTGTATTAAAAAAACACTTTTTTGTATTAGTCCGACATATGCAAATTTTTTGAGATAGGGATTTTTGTTTTTTCTTGACTTTTTTGCCAAAATAATATTAAAACAATAAAAGGCTTAAATTACTTAGGTTGTGTGTAATGAATCTAAAATATATGAAAGTCTAATGTTTATCTGTACATTACAGAAAATAATTAACTTTATCACAATATGCTAATTTTTTGAGAAGGACAAGTACAGTATATAGCCCATTTACAACGGCAGCAGAGTTGGGGGGGGGGGGGGGGGGCTTCGAAACGTTTGAGTCTTCCTGAGGGGGGCGTTACAGAAAATAATTGAGAAGCACTGAACTAGAGGAAATATAGAAGAGGGAAGAGATTCAAGCCTCACCTGCATATTAAAAAATATGTCTATATAGGGTTGTGACACACAAAAGTCACGGTTCAGTACAACAGGAAAAAGGCTTTTTTTCTAATAGCATTTGAAAGTTAAAGTTTGTATACCATTACACTCTTATACATGGGAAAAATTTGTTTTTTTAAATGTAAAATGGGTGATCCATGTTTTTTGGAATGAAAAAGACAGTTTAATTCAAACAGTTACTATAAATATATTTGATGTGAAAGAAGTTATAGAATGGATCATGTAATCACGTGTAGAACATGAAAGGTAACGTCAGTTACTTTGCCGAGTAAATAATTACTCTTACTTTGAGGTAACCGAGTTACTAACTCAATTACATTTTTGGATAAGTAATTTGTAACTGTAATTTATTAGATTTTTAAAGTAAGATTAACAACACTGGCTACGATGCACGCTAAGTACACATAAAATGCCACATATTGTGAACATGAGACAGAAACCATTGCGCATTTTCGTCTCGTTCTCGTCTCACCAGACAAAAACGCATGAGGCTCGTTATGTTCTAGTCTCCCAAAACACGCTTTTAGCTCATTGTCGTATGAAAAAAGTGTCAGCTGATTAAAAGTTTTTGTCATCGTCATCGTTGACAAAAAAAAAAAAAAAAAATGGTGTGTAGTTGTGTGACTGTATAGTTACGTCTGATATGTATAAGGAAGTCATTTGATTATTGCTGCGACATCTAATTGGTGAAACTGGTAGAGCCACTGTGGGCATATTTGGCAAAAATAAAGTAAGATTTAATGTAGAATAAAGAGGAAAAATGTACTCTAGTATAGCTCAATGTAGCCAAGAAAGCATAGCATTTCTTCTTCAAAAATTGTATTTAAGTAAATGTGAAAGTATGGCGGGGTAAAACTCGTCTTAAAAGTACTTTTTTCCAAAAAAGTTACTCAAGTAAATGTTATGCTTAAATACAAACAGTACTACCCACCTAGCTCTGCAATTTCTTCTGTAGTTTTTTTTAGCCTGTCTGCTGGTTGGAGCCAACTTCGCACCATTCTGTGACTAAAACCAATGAGATACTGTTCCAACTGTTGGGTGGAGTTTCCTCCTAACTACCTGACTAAACCTTTGTTTAGCAGTAGTTCATTGTACTCCAAAGTAATTGCCTAAAAAGCAAATGCATTCGACCATTGCTCAAGATCGCCAGCAGTTGAAAAAACTTGTTTTTTTGGGTCGGCTCAACGCACAGTTAATTGATTGATTGCTTCGACCTGATTAGGTAGTTTCAGATGTTCTATGAAATGTTCGCGCTTTTGAGGCTAAATGCTTGAAATCTCGAAAGCGCTTTTGCTCCTGTGCCTCCTCCATCTTCTCTCCCTAAGGTATTGTTAACCCTGTGAGAGACCACCTGTTTGATATGTTGAGGCTGGTAAAAAAAAAACATCTGGCGTCAGGGTCTCTTGAGAGTTTTAGCTGCTTCCACTGCTTTCCTTATCTACTGGAACGAGGACCTTTTTGCCCTTTTTTTTCTAATTCAGTCTCTCATGACTTAAAAAGGTGTATAAAGTTAGATTGATTCATTTTTTTCCTCTCCTGCTCGACACTCGACAGCTGCTCCTGGACTGTCATCTCGTGCATTTCCTATGTTGTGTTCCATTTCCCATATCCGCATCCCACTTTGTCCAGTTGCCCTATTTTTTTACAGTCTTGACATGCACAATCTCATCCTCCCCCAAACTTCCCCACTTCCATTGACGCTTATTAAGGGTGCCGCCATTGGCGGCCATGGACGTCCAAATTTCCCATTCATTTCTAATGGGATTTAATTTGTTTAATGCCATTGATAGGCATGTTTGTCCATTCTATTGATAGCCTTGGGCAGGGCTACGATCTGTATAGCCACACAGGAAAGACCAGGTGTAATTTCTCCAGAAATTTCAGTTTCTAGTTTCTTTTATTGTTTCTGAATGATAAAGAGTTGCACTTTTGAACTAATTCATTATTTTTTCAAGCTTTTTATCTGAGTTTGTTCTACATGATTCAATGTCTGAGAGAGTGCTCGGGGTTGTACTTCTTAAAAGATAACCGTTATTATGAGTTAAAATAATTTAATATTAAAAACCCCTTTTGATGTTTTCGGTTTTATACAGTTTGTAAAATCAGTGTAACTAGTAGGTCGCCAGGGCATTGACGTCACTGGGTTACGCTGCCAGACTTCAAGAGTATGACTCAAGCGACATAAACATGTAATCCAGGGGTGTCAAACCAATTCTACAAAGGGCCAAGAGGGTCTTAGATTTCATTTCAACCAAGACTGCGCAAACAGATTAACCAATGAATTTTTTGCTGAAACAAGCAGCACCTGACTGCAATCAACTGATTACACTTGTAGGAGATCAGATTGGTGAAAAGATGACCTCTTCACTGGTTGGAACGAAATCCAGGACCCTCTTGGCCCTTTGTGGAATTGGTTTGACACCCCTTATGTAATCTGTTCAACCCTTTCAATTTCAACCCGAGAGGAACATTAATGAGCATGACAGCGCTGTCGATATTTCACAAGCCTAACCAGCAAAAGCAAAATGAAAAGGAAAGACAGGATGAGATGAGACGAGATGAGAGGACAAAACCAAATGTGCTACACCGGCGAAATGTACTACAAGAGGCGAATTTGACACCCAAAGTACTACCGTGCGCTTTCAGCTTGTTTTGTATAGATGCATACAGACAGAACATACTAAAGATGCCTTAAGAAAATACGTAAATGTAGTACAGTGATCCCTTGCTACTTGGTGCTTCAAACTTCGCGCCCTCAGTCCATCGCGGATTTTTTTTCCAATTAAAAAAAAAAAAAATTATACAGATGAGCTGTCCCGAGCCGATCGCCTTCCCTCTCCCTGCTCTTTGTTCCTCCAGCACTGCGGCACTGCAATGGAGTTGCTTATGTTGACAGATGGTTGTGTTTGATTTTGCCAGAGAAGCGGACTTCAAATGCACCCCATGCGCCAATCATCGTTTAACTTGTCAAACAGTCGCTGTGGCTGATGGCTCCCTTGCTGGGCTGCGGTAGGAGGGATGGACTGCGCTGAATACGCTGAATATGTACCCTTTGTTGGCAATAAACGGAGGCCAAACGTTTTCTGTAACTCTTCACAAGCTTTTCACACACTGTTGCTGGTATTTTGGCCCATTCCTCCATGCCGATCTCCTCTAGAGCAGTGATGTTTTGGGGCTGTCGTTGGGCAACACGGACTTTCAACTCCCTCCGCAGATTTTCTATGGGGTTGGGACCTGGAGACTGGCTAGGCCACTTCAGGACCTTGAAATGCTTCTTATGAAGCCACTCCTTTGTTGCCCTGGCTGTGTGTTTGGGATCATTGTCATGCTGAAAGACTCAGCCACGTCTCATCTTCAATGCCCTTGCTGATGGAAGGAGATTTTCACTCATAATCTCTCGATACATGGCTCCATTCATTCTTTCCTTTACACAGATCAGTCGTCCTGGTCCCTTTGCAGAAAAACAGCCCCAAAGCATGATGTCTCCACCCCCATGCTTCACAGTAGGTATTGCGCAATTCAGTATTCTTTTTCCTCCAAACAAGAGAACCTGTGTTTCTACCAAAAAGTTGTATTTTGGTTTCATCTGACCATAACACATTCTCCCAGTCCTCTTCTGGATCATCCAAATGCTCTCTAGCGAACTGCAGACGGGTCCGGACGTGTACTTTCTTCAGCAGGGGGACACGTCTGGCAGTGCAGGATTTGAGCCCCTGGCGGCGCATTGTGTTACTGATGGTAGCCTTGGTTACTGTGGTCCCAGCTCTCTGTAGGTCATTCACTAGGTCCCCCCGTGTGGTTCTGGGATTTTTGCTCCCCGTCCTTGTTATCATTTTGACGCCACGGGGTGAGGAGGGAGTTGAAAGTCCGTGTTGCCCAACAACAGCCCCAAAACATCACTGCTCTAGAGGAGATCTGCATGGAGGAATGGGCCAAAATACCAGCAACAGTGTGTGAAAAGCTTGTGAAGAGTTACAGAAAACGTTTGGCCTCCGTTATTGCCAACAAAGGGTACATAACAAAGTATTGAGATGAACTTTTGGTATAGACCAAATACTTATTTTCCACCATGATTTGCACATAAATTCTTTAAAAATCAAACAACGTGATTTTCTGTTTTTTTTTCACATTCTGTCTCTCTTGGTTGAGGTTTACCCATGTTAACAATTACAGGCCTCTCTAATATTTTCAAGTGGGAGAACTTGCACAATTAGTGGTTGACTAAATACTTATTTGCTCCACAGTATACACATAATTTTATTTTATTTTATTTTTTTACATCATACTTTGGGAGAAAAGTTTTAAAAAAAAAAACACGTCTTATATGTATCTCTTACTAATGCTAAATCTGAATAAATACATTGAACACACACACACACACACAAATTTCTTTTTACTACTTTGCGGTTTTCATTTATTGCGGCGGGTTTTGGTCTCCATTAACCGCGAAAAACGAGGGATCACTGTGATATCAAATAAGGGTGGTTTAAATACAAATGTTGTCAACAGATCAACAATCTGCTTTGAAGCTACCACAAGAAAACACAATGCTTATAAGTATGAGGGAAATACTTAGGGAGGACGAACATATTAGCAAGACGGAAGACATAGTTGAGGGATTCAATGACTATTTCGTAAGTGTTGGGGAGAAGCTGGCTGCGAATATTGGGGGAAATCAGATCATTGATCCAACTGTTTTTAAAAATATCTCAAGAAATCCAAATTCAGTATTTCTAAGCAAGGTGGAAAACAAGGAGGTTATTGATACAGTAAATACATTCAAAAACAAGACTTCAACTGATTGCAATGAGATTGACATGACGATTGTAAAAACAGTAATACATAGTATAGTAAATCCACTAACCTACATCTGCAACATCTCTTTTAGTACTGGAGTTTTTCCACAGAAAATGAAAATGGCCAAAGTCATTCCACTTTATAAATCAGGTGACAGCAAATTATATTCCAATTATCGCCCGGTGTCTTTATTGTGCCAGTTCTCAAAAATACTGGAGAAACTATTCGAAAAGAGACTTAAAAATTTCTTGGAAAAATTCAGTATTTTGTCGGAAAGCCAGTATGGGTTCAGAGAACAAAGACTAACTGCACTTGCATTGCTTGACCTTACTGAAGAAATATCTAGTTGTATTGACAAAAGCAATCACGTAGTTGGTGTTTTTGTGGATTTAAAAAAAGCATTCGATACAATAAACCATGATATATTACTTGGGAAAATGGAAAGATACGGGTTTAGAGGCATTGTTCTGGAATGGTTAAAAAGTTACATGGGAAATCGCAAGCAGTACGTACAGATTGGTGATTACAGATCATCATTATCGGACAATACAGTTGGAGTACCACAGGGCTCTGTATTGGGTCCAAAACTCTTTATACTATTTATCAATGACCTATGTATGACATCTAAAAAATTTAAAATTTCTACTCTTTGCAGATGACACTAGCATCCTATGCTCAGGAAAATTTTTAACGAATCTGATGCATGAGGTAATGACTGAATTAACATATCTGAATCACTGGTTCACGCTAAACAAATTATCAATAAATATGGAAAAAACTAAATATATTTTGTTTGGAAATAAAAAGACACAAACTGCAGAAAAGATATTTATAGACAATAGCGAAATTGAGCGAGTAACTGAGACTAAATTTTTAGGTGTAATACTGGATGAACAGTTGAATTGGAAGTCACAAATAAAGTACATAAAAACAAAACTGGCAAAAAGTGTTGGACTACTGAACAAAACGAAACCCTTTTTAAATTATAAAGCACGCCATATCTTGTTCTCTTCATTAGTAATGCCATACCTCAGCTACTGTGTGGAGGTTTGGAGCAATACATATCCCAGCAATTTACGGTCACTTGTGGTACTTCAAAAAAAGGCAATAAGAATAGTGCACAAGGCTTAATACCTCGAACATACAAATAGACTGTTCTTGGAATCCAAGCAGTTAAAATTCCTGGATCTAGTCAAATTCAAAACGGCCATAATCATGTTCAAGGCACGGAAAAACGCATTACCTGGAAATATACAAATTTTGTTTTCAAATAGACAAGGAGGGTATAATCTGAGAGGGGAGTAAAATTTCAAAAAGCAATACCACCGTACAACAAAAAAGAGTTTTTGTCCTTCAATTTTAGGTGTGGACTTGTGGAACAAACTTACTGAGGACCTAAAGAAAAGCGCTAATTTGAGCGTGTTTAAGAGAAAATACAAAGATCTTGTTTTCTGTAATTATAGTAATGAATTATAGTATTTATGTTGAGAAAATGTTGAGTGATGCCAACAATTGTTCTTTAGGCATTATTGAACTGTTGTGAATTGTATTTGTTTTGTCTGATTCATGCTGATGAGTAGGTAGCGGACAAAGGGGTAGGATTCATATAAGTTTTTACTTCTTCCTACTCCTTTTCGAATCTTATGTTTTGTTTGTATTCTTGTATATCCATAATGTGATGCATGTTTTCGAAATAAAATTCAATCAATCAATCAATACATGCAAAAAGCTTTTTGAGGCAATTACAGTGAAAGCTATTAAAAGGCTCAATAAAAACACAAATAGTAAGTACTCGCCGCTTTTAACCGATGTGCGCATGTGTTGGACGTCTCGCCGACTAGAAGGAATTGCAGAAGACCGTAGTTCTCATCTCGTGAGTGACATACTACGTGATCACCCCGAACATCCATGGCACGCAGAAAACTTCCGTAGGTCAAAACGTACTAAATATTATAGATTTTTAAATCAATGGTAATATTTTATGTGTTTCTCATAACAAATTTTAGTAAAAGAACAATTTTGGCTTATAAGAGGGTACAAGTCTTTAAGTCTGAGGTTCCCTTTAAAATTGATTGATAAATTAGTTGTCAACTAATTTGATCATTTGGGCCCCTATTTTGTGTGTAATGTGATGCTGCACGCACGGGCCAATGAGTGGAGCAAGAGAGTTAACGGCTACACTCGGGTTGTGTTGCTGAATCCATAATATTACAAAGTGTCGAGAGTTAAATTGTTAGATTGTCTTTTGTGTTGTTAGATCCAGTGTGAATCTGTCAAATGTGAGTAAATGAAGATAATTGTATTGTTTGTATTCTTTGTTCATGATACGTTAGTACTTGGCATGGAGTGCCAGGCTAGTTAGCGATGATGCCAATCAGTGTCTTAAGTGTCCGTTTTTTGATGATGAGCGCATATGGCTCTCTGCCAACCCATCTTAAATGTGGAAAATTAAACCACTGCATGGTACCCCAAGTCTCACAGGCGCTTCACTTTCGTGACTTTTTGGACTGTCAAAATGTCGCCACGAAACGACCACCCCCAAAAGGCTCCGCCTGTCTCGGGCACTGTTTGACAAAACCCCCTGGTTGTCCCCGATTGTGGTTTTCTATTACAGGAAATATATGCGGCGCCACACAATGTTTCTATTTGCCATTTTCCTTGTAGTGAGTGCTGAAGGGAATAGTTACCTTTCTTGCACACAACATATAACTGTTTGCATTACTCTAACACGCGTAATATAATCAATCAGGGAATAGTATCATTTCTCATATTTACTGTAGAATTGTTTATATTACTCTAACACACCTAATATAAGATAAACAGCACTTACACCATAGTTTAATGAAAAGAAGCAGAATAGAGGATACACAACACCATCTTATCACAGTAACCCAACGCCATTAGCAAGATTGACGCACCAACTCTTGCAATCAGTTCTCCCGGGCACTCCAGGACAAAGAGCAGGGCGCTCTGTCCTAAAACAAGCAGTATCGGAGAGCACCTCGCTCAACCAGGATAACAAGTTGATGGCGGGTGCCCGGGACGTCAAGACCAGCGTCGGTCGCTGTGGCAACCACGACCCAGCCACGAAGGATGACGCACGAACCTAACCGCCCAAAACCTGCCACAGAGGGATGATCCCAAGACACCACCCAGCCACGCCTTCAGCCCGGCCCACTCCACCGCAGCTTTAAAAAAGAACTGAACATTTAGATAACACGGTCGCTGTTCGGGAACATTTCCATGTTGCCTTGTTTGCCGACCCTGGATCCAGCAAGGTCCCCTCCGTCGTCTGTTTTTGCCTTGTTTTTAACCATTGTCGACGAATAAATTGTCAACCTGTTTTCGGTGAGCCTTCTTCAAACTTTTGGAACATGGAGTCAGTACAAAGGGTTAAGATGGGAGTGAATGTGCGGAATCTTGGCCTCCACCGGTTGGCTTGCGGCAGCGGTGCCAGCGGAACAGCATTTCGTTCGGCTGGCGATGTTTCCGAGGCTCGGGGGGGGGGGGGGGGGTAGCGGAGCGAATTCCTTCAGTGCACAACTGCGCAACGATTGTAACAACCCAAGTAACGTTGTTAGCTTTTCTTTGTCGTTTTCTCAAGTTTTATCCCAATCACAACTCGGCGACTGCTGATAAAAGCAGAGCGTGAACATCTGCCTCCTGTGTAATGCATTTAAATGTGTTCATGAAAGAAACAGTGCTTACAAAACGGACTCGGACACGCTGGCAGAAGAATATAGAATATACAGTGTGTGTTTATATACATACTTACACATAGACACAAACTGTATGGCTCTTGTGGAATCACATTTTAAAATATTTTGGGTTATGGCTCTCTCTGTCTAAAAGGTTCCCGACCCCTGTCTTAGAGACAGACAGACCAAGTCGAATCAAGGGTCTGCTGGGAACCTCAGCCTTCTATAAATACCTCAGAGTCAATCCAACCACTTCCCAGTGACGTGTATAAGTGAGCAGTGAACCAACATGAAAATGCCCTTGAAGTCAGTGGGAGGACGTTTATGATTCTGTTTTCGGATTGGTGTGTAATATTTTACCAGAGGCATTGATCGGATTCATAAATTCATAAACTTACGTAGTCAGTTCCAACTAATGAATCAGAAATAGTGAAACACATAATTTTGTACAATTTAATTGCCATATTCTGGACAAGGTATGTGGATTGCTTCTTTGTATGTAGTATTGAATTATGTTTTGGTATAGCTATACAATATATTTCATATTGTGTATTCATGTTTGATGTCAGTGTTGTTTTCGTCAACAATGATGTCAACGAAAATATTTCGTCAACGAACAATTATTTCATGACGATGACATAACAACGGGCTAAAAACGTGGCTCTGAAGACCAGAACATAATGAGACGAATGCCAGTTTTCATCTGATAAGACGACGAGACGAAAATGCGACTTCATCTCTGTCATATGGTGCAGTGTGTGGGTCGTGTCACTCACGTGAGATGTGCTGCGCCTCTCCCTCCTCACCAGAGTTTAGGATGTGTCTCAAGCTAAGCTGCGCTCCGTATGGCTTGTTTGAAAGCACAGGAAAATTCTAGGTAGGTTTCATTGAAAATACAGTGATACCTCTACATACAAGGTGAATTCGTTCCAGGACCTTGTTTGTAAGTCGAAATGGTCGTATGTCGAGCAGGATTTTCCGTAAGAATACAGCATAATTCCATTTAAACCGACACTAAATCCTTAATAAATCCTGCTGGTACTATTGCAAATAGCAATTACACAGACCAAACATATATTATGGATAAAAATTGGAATAATAATATAATAATAACTAATATAATGTAACAAACCGGGTTCTAATGTGGCAATGTATTTTTATGTGGTGTACCTGCACAAGTAGTGTGGCTGATGTGTCAGATTGAGGGAGGACTTTTTACTTTCACTTCATTTGTTCAGCTGTGCGGACAGTAGGCATGTTGTGTTAAACAAGTTCTGAAATAAATTATTAAAAACCTGACAAAGCTGGCGATTTCTTTGGCGATTTTACGATAAAAATAATTGTCACCTTAAAGTGCATACGACAGGAGAAAAAAAAGTCTTAAATAGGATTATTATGTGAATTAGAATCATATTTTGAGACAATTCGACTATATACAACAATTTAGCAAAGAACAGATGACGAGAAATTAGTTTTTTAATTTGCCGGTTAGCCACGCCTACCAAAATAGGGCTCTAGCGTCCCCAACAGGTGGATGACGTCAGCGGAGTCACGATTTCATCTGATTTAGTATGCAGCCCATTGAGGGGGGATTATTCAGAACGAGGAAAACGCGACGAAGAGAGCCACAAAATGTCATTGTTTCAGTTTCTCCACTCCAATACTTTTACAGGATATTATTTTTATCCCAGTATTTTTCCCCAATAGCCTAATATATGGCATGGTCAGGACAAATAACAGTCTTGTGCTGAACGGAATATGAAATAACAAAAATGCATATATTCAAACAACATGGCAAAATGACTCCATAATGCTCAAAACTGTCGACTTCACCTTTACTGTCGCACCTCCCGAACGATATTTTATGCAACCTAAATCGGGCTTATGTCATTTCCCTTCCCCGGCTTCGGAGAATGTAAACAAACCAAGAGGCGTGACAACTAGCAGACATGCAAACCCAAACCGAGTGATATTTCAAAGTCTTTGAAGCGGAAAATCACACATAACTAGCCCGGATAATTTTAATTCTGTCACACTTAGACAAGATGAGCGGACTCAGATGCAGAATTCAATCTTTTAATAATATAAAATGGTCAGAGGTAAGTACAAACTGAGGGCGCTCCAGCAGGAGGAAATAACGGCCTATGAAACAAAAATAATAAAAACGAGAAACAAGAGAGGCAGGCAAAATGCCCTGGAGTTTACAATTACAACAAAGGGCTACGCATGAGGCACTAAATAACAAAGAGCTATGGCAGAATACTATGAACAACTCACAACTTAGAATATCTCTGGCTATGGACTGGCTTTGGTGGCAATGAAGGGCAAAGACACTTTGGCACGAGACTAGGGAGTGACAAACAATTTAAGCACATGAGGAATAGGGCACAGGTGGGAACAATAGGTAATCATAATCAGAGACAGGTGAGACAGCAGGACGGGTGAGTGGTGGAAACAGGAGGGTGAGGCTTCAAAATAAAGCAGGAAGAGACAATATACAAAGACGTGACAACCCTCACCCAGGCATGACAAATTCAATTCAATTCAATTTTATTTGTATAGCCCTAGATCACAAAAATGTTGTCTCAAAGGGCTTTGCAGAGGCAATATGATACACAATCAGAAACAGCAAACGAAGCAACAAAGATGAATAAATAAATTCAAGTCCTGGGTATCCCCCATCCTTAGACCCTCCATGTCGGCAAGGAAAAACTCCAAAAACTCCAGTCTTCGGGAGAAAACGAGAAACCTTGGGGAGTACATGACGACTGGGTTGTCGATTGTCTATGCCGATCGGCAAACCGCCCGGCGGAGAGCAATTTACAGCTCGTTTCCCTGCTACTACGGACAGGAGAGCTCGCCGGGGAAGCAGCTGGACAATGACCGCTGAACAAACCGGCTGACGTCGGAAGAGCGTGTAGCTGCCAAATGGTCATCACGAATATGGCAAAATAATGCTTTACTACACGGCGAAGTCGTAAACAGCTAACGTGCAGCTAATGTGTATGAGGAGAGCTTTTTACGTACCCATCCATGATCTAACGAAAGTAGTCCTTTATTTAAAGAAAGTTTGTAGTGTTTACTTTGTAATCGCTGTATTTGCGGCTATTTTTAACTCAAAGTTGCAATTTCTGATCGGTTGGAAAATTTGACAGAACGCCGGGCACATGAAGAGGAGCAAAAGCCGAGTATAGTCCTCTCCCGGCGGGGGGATGTGCGACAAGCCGCTGGTCGTCGGCCGAGGGAGCAAGGAGCATGTCAGCCACAAAATGCAAGCCACCTACAAATTAAAATGATCCCAGTATTTCACATAATACAAAACACAATGTTTACTCACTTCCTGGTAAGTCCAATTGTCCCATAGTAGTAGGGCTTGTTTTGGCCAATATCCATCGGTGATTGGGAACCTTTTGAAACCCCAAAAAGGCGCACACGCCTCTCCCTCGTACAGCAAGATTTTTCTGCAGCCGTTTTGCAAAAATTATCGTCATAATCCGCAAAATCAGCTGAATCCTTAGTCCTTCTCATACAACAGTACGGCTGTATAGTGAAGAGGTCTCCTTCCTCCGTACACGTCACAGCGCCCTTTTTTCTCAACTTGAGACTGTTGCCGGAAGTCACTCATTTTCATGGCGCGGGATTCAAAAAACTAAATAAACATAGCGATCGCTTCCACACACATCCAAGCGGTCCATTTCATTCAGGAGCATAAAATACCGCGTGTATTATGAGATAAACCTGCTTTTTCGTGTCACAGGCACTTTAACTTATAAAGACTGGCGAACGGAGGAGGACAATCTACGGCCGTATTGTTGAACCAGTTCACGGATGTGCGCCCTACGCTCATATTTTTCTTTATCATTTCCATCTTCATTTTAATGGTAAGCCTCACCTTTATATTTTTTCACCACCTGCAACAACTTTGTTGGAAGCCATGTTGATTTCTCCCACAAGATACTCAGCAGTGCGTCCGTCTTGCGGGAAAAATTGCAGCGCTGTCATAAATCGTCGTATTTCGAGCATGCCGTCGGATGTAGAAACAAATGGTGTGTAATTTTACATCAGATGTCGAAAAGATCGTGTGTCGAAGTGATCACATGTCGAGGTACCACTGTGATGCACTGCTTTTTCTGACGAGGGTGTATTATCACGAAGTTGGCGTTGTCCTTGTAGACGCAACAATATATGCTCGTTTATGTTCATTCGAAATTGTTGTATACCTTTTTTTTTTTTATTTTTACTAAAACTGAATTTTACAGACGAAAATATTTGAGTTACTGTTGGCTAAAACTAGGTGAAATTTTGATGAGATTTTGTCAACTACTAAAACTAGACGAAGACGAAAACATTTTGAAATGACTAATTACTAAGACTAAAAATTATCCAAAAGACTGAGACAAAAATTAAAAGGGCTGCCAAAAACAACACTGTTGGTTGTGATACATAGGTATTCTGAATGATGACTAAGCAAAAGAATAAAGTGAAAAATCTGGGTCATAATTTATAACAGAAAAGTTCAAATCGATAAATTGACGCTTAACTACAACTTTTGCACTATCCTTTTCACACTTGGACGAAATGGAGCAGACTCAGATGCAGAATTCAGTCTTTATTATAACAATAGCTCAGAGGTGGGAACAACTGAGGGCGGAGGGGAAAAGAAACGTACAGAGAAACAAATGATACAAATGAGAAACAAGGGAGCCAGGGAAAATGCCCTGGAGTAGGTCATTACAACAAAGGACTAAGCATGAGGCACAAAATAACAACAAACTTACAACGTAGAATATCTGTGGCTATGGACTTGGGCTGTAGTGGCAACGAAGGGTGAAGTCACTTTGGCACGAGACTAGGGAGTAACAAACAATTTAGGCACATGAGGAATGGGGCATAGGTGGGAACAATAAGTAATCACAATCAGAGGCAGGTAAGGAATCAGGAAGGGTGAGTGGTGGAAACAGGAGGGTGAGGCTTCGAAATAAAACAGGAAGAGACATAACAATATACTTTGACGGGAAAAGGCACCGTTCTCGCACACACCATATTATTGTTTGCATTAGTCTAACACATTCATCTAACTATAGTTTAGGCAGACTTCACTCAGTGCCCTTGACACAGTAAAGTTAATCACCTTATCGGGGCTCCTGAGGGGGAAAAGGAAAAATGGTACCATTTCTCGTAGGCACTGTCTAACTGTTTGCATTACTCGAACACACGTAATATAATTAACCAGGGAATAGTATCATTTCTCATATTTACTGTAGGACTGCACCTAATATAAAATAAATAGCACAACATAGTTTAATGAAAAGCAGCATAGATACACAACGACATCTTATCATAGAAGCCCAACATATGCGTCAAGAGCAAGATTGACGCACCAAAACTTGCAAATCAGTCCTGCAAGGACAAAGCGCTCTTTGTCCTAAAACAAGTAGAGCCAGCCCGGATAACAAAGTTGATAGTGGGCGCTTGTGATGTCAAGACCGGCGTCGGTCGCTGTGGCAACCACATCCCATCCACGCATGAACCTAAACAGCCCGAAACCGGCCAGAGAGGGATGATCCCAAAGCAACACCCGGACACACCTTCGGCCGGCCCAGGGACTTAAAAAACACTGGACACTTAGATAAGACAGATTTGCTGCTCGGAAACATTTGCTATGTAGCCTAGCTTTGGATTCAGCATTGTTCCCTCTGCCGTCTGTTTTTGCCTTGTTTTTGACCATTGTGCACGAATAAATTGTCAATCTGTTTTCGGTGAGTCTTCTTCAAACTTTTGAAACATGGAGTCAGTACAAAGGGTTAAAATAAGAAGAGAACGCACGAAGTTCCGCCTTCCCGGTTGGCGCACGCGAGGCAGCATCGGCCGAGCAGCACTTGTTTTGGCTGTCGCTGTTTCCGTGCAGCTTGAATGGGGAGGCGAATTTCAACAACTTAAACATGAGAGAACCCTCACCAAGGTGTGACAATCCTCGTTACATTTGTTCACTGATTTGCTTGGCGAATCCGCAGGTTTGTTTTTACAAACAATTCACTCCATATCACAAAAATTTAAATGTACTGTATATGTTAGAAATAAAAACGTTGAGTCTATACAGTTGGAGGAAGTTCCAGAAAGAAACAACAGTGGTGGAATGAGCAGTGCATTGAAGCCTCTGATGGCAAGACATGATGAGCATGTATGAATATGATTAGATAATAGTCACATGGTTATCAAGTTAAGCACACAACATGAGTGTGCTAACACATTCGCAAATGGACCGTACTAAGATGTGCTTAAAATATCAGCCACCTGATACAGCTGTGTGTGGAGAGGACTGAACAGATGGGAGCTTTTAGCGGTGAGAACCAAAAAGGACATTAAGTCATTTGCTGAGAGGGAAACAAAAGCAACACCATCAAAGCGTGTGGATTATTTTGGTTGTCCATTTAGAAAGAACAGGTCTCATCATCCACCACAACCCTGAGCATGCATTGCTTTTACTGCACCTGTGAAAGTGAAAATGTCAGGGAGGATAAACCATTACAGAGATGCTTCACATGCCTGAACGGAAGGGATGTAGACCCTGTAAGAGGCTAAATAAAACTAACTACTTCACAATAACAGTATCTGGGTGGAATCTAATCTGTCTCCAATGTGAATCAAAAACCAAATGTTTTGAAGAGATCTAATCCAACTAGATCTTATCCAATACAGAGGCAGGAAAGAGAAGAGAATTGATTGAACACTATTGTATTATAAGAGATGTCGAATTTAAAGGCGCAAATGTAAAATTGGTGGCCAAACATGGTACTGCTAACAGGATGAAAATGCTGAAGCGCACAACATCCCCTTCCCATTTGGGCTGCCAGATAACTGCTTCGCAATTATGGTGACCACTTCCATAAGGTCAAAGTGGAAGACATATTTTTAAAAAACATGATAGCATTGCTTTGCACAGTTTATAGATCATATTTGTGTAACTCAATAGTAAAAAATACTAATTAAAGGTCAAACTTTTTAGTTTACAGTACAGTGTTTTCAAATTGCAACGTGCCCAAGAACAAATCTTATTTTGAAACAGTGGTCTGCCAAAATATTCTACACGAAGAAACGTCCAACCAATGCCCTGCGACCTTGCGCACACATGCGCAGATCAGTTAAAAGCAGCGAGTACTTATGAATGTGTGATATTTTTTTATGTGTAGTTAGTCTGCATCGTAGCAGTGTCTTGTTGTGTCACTCATGTGACGTGCTGCTGTCTACAACCAGGGTCCTCTTCAAGCACACACGGTTTTTTATTGTTAGTTTTCTTATCTTCAAGAGAGAGTATGTAATGTTGCTTTAGCCTTTAAAGATCTGTGCTGAGTGATACCACACATTAAATATAACTCTTAGCATTAGCATAGCATTCATGTTTGTGTTAACATTAGGCTAATAGTAACGGTGAGCGTCCTCCTCCAACTATCGGACAGCATATTTTTACATGCAGTTCGTGGCGTCCAGATGGGTATAATTCATTGAAAATAATGTATTGTTTACCTGCTGACTGTGTATTATCGTCAAGTTGTCGTTGTCCTTGTGTAGGCGCTACAATATGTGCTCATCTGTCAATGTTCATTTTAAACTGTTGGAAACCTTTATTTAATCATTTATTTTTGGACAAGTACACCCACGTAAACGTACTTGCGGTTTAGTGCATGTAAATAAACGTACTTGTGGTACAAGTGCATGACGTACAGTGCCTTGCAAAAGTATTCGGCCCCCTTGAACCTTGCAACCTTTCGCCACATTTCAGGCTTCAAACATAAAGATATAAAATTTTAATTTTTTGTCAAGAATCAACAACAAGTGGGACACAATCGTGAAGTGGAACAAAATTTATTGGATAATTTAAACTTTTTTAACAAATAAAAAACTGAAAAGTGGGGCGTGCAATATTATTCGGCCCCCTTGCGTTAATACTTTGTAGCGCCACCTTTTGCTCCAATTACAGCTGCAAGTCGCTTGGGGTATGTTTCTATCAGTTTTGCACATCGAGAGACTAACATTCCTGCCCATTCTTCCTTGAAAAACAGCTCGAGCTCAGTGAGGTTGGATGGAGAGTGTTTGTGAACAGCAGTCTTCAGCTCTTTCCACAGATTCTCGATTGGATTCAGGTCTGGACTTTGACTTGGCCATTGTAACACATGGATACGTTTATTTTGAACCATTCCATTGTAGATTTGGCTTTATGTTTTGGATCATTGTCCTGTTGGAAGATAAATCTTCGTTCCAGTCTCAGGTCTTGTGCAAATACCAACAGGTTTTCTTCCAGAATGTTCCTGTATTTGGCTGCATCCATCTTCCCGTCAATTTTAACCATCTTCCCTGTCCCTGCTGAAGAAAAGCAGGCCCAAACCATGATGCTGCCACCACCATGTTTGACAGTGGGGATGGTGTGTTCAGGGTGATGAGCTGTGTTGCTTTTACGTATCATTTTGCATTGTGGCCAAAAAGTTCAATTTTGGTTCCATCTGACCAGAGCACCTTCTTCCACATGTTTGGTGTGTCTCCCAGGTGGCTTGTGGCAAACTTTAAACGAGACTTTTTATGGATATCTTTGAGAAATGGCTTTCTTCTTGCCACTCTTCCATAAAGGCCAGATTTGTGCAGTGTACGACTGATTGTTGTCCTATGGACAGACTCTCCCACCTCAGCTGTAGATCTCTGCAGTTCATCCAGAGTGATCATTGGCCTCTTGGCTGCATCTCTGATCAGTTTTCTCCTTGTTTGAGAAGAAAGTTTGGAAGGACGGCCGGGTCTTGGTAGATTTGCAGTGGTCTGATGCTCCTTCCATTTCAATATGATGGCTTGCACAGTGCTCCTTGAGATGTTTAAAGCTTGGGAAATCTTTTTGTATCCAAATCCGGCTTTAAACTTCTCCACAACAGTATCTCGGACCTGCCTGGTGTGTTCCTTGGTTTTCATAATGCTCTCTGCACTTTAAACAGAACCCTGAGACTATCACAGAGCAGGTGCATTTATACGGAGACTTGATTACACACAGGTGGATTCTATTTATCATCATCGGTCATTTAGGACAACATTGGATCATTCAGAGATCCTCACTGAACTTCTGGAGTGAGTTTGCTGCACTGAAAGTAAAGGGGCCGAATAATATTGCACGCCCCACTTTTCAGTTTTTTATTTGTTAAAAAAGTTTAAATTATCCAATAAATGTTGTTCCACTTCACGATTGTGTCCCACTTGTTGTTGATTCTTGACAAAAAAATTGAATTTCATATCTTTATGTTTGAAGCCTGAAATGTGGCGAAAGGTTGCAAGATTCAAGGAGGCCGAATAGTTTTGCAAGGCACTGTATATGCATATTCTTGTCCTGTTTTTGCAACCTTAGTTTACAACGCCTGCTGAGCTCTGGCATCCTGGACGAAGACAAATAACTTATTTCGTAATGGGCTGATTGGTGGATTTAACAGATTTAAAAACTAGTTTCAATGACTGGCAGTGTGGCTGTGTGTGTACCTTAGCCCCATAGTCAGAGTGGCACCGAGTACATAGCTGTAGTTGTGTCATCCATAACTCCTGTTCCTCTGCATTTGATGCTGAAAGAAGCAAATAGAGACTGCTGTTACTGCTGATCGTATCCAACACAGAGACTAGGGGCTTCACTTTTGTAGATAGTACAGCTACGCTACAAAATATACGCTTTTTGCTATAAACGGAATATTTTACAGTTTACATAGTGTTTTGACCTCTGTGAAATTGGCCCCCCATCAGACGCAACTTATATCAAAAATTGTGTTTGTGCAGGTTTGTGCTATAGAAGGTTTCATTTGTTCTATTGTTTTTGAGATATTTACAATTGTTTTATAGGTCAATATGAGGTCAGCCATTCCCCCATTTTGATCTAAACCAGCTAAAAATGGTGGCAATTATTTGTGTTGTAAAACCTTTTGTTTGTGCTGCAAAGTTTTTGAAGATATTCTGCTTTAAATTCACAGTGATGACATCTTGCAGACCCCATCTACGGTGGAACGGAACCGCAATGGTGCCATTCGTTTGTGCTGGTTTGCACTGTAAAAAAATTGTTTGCACTGCAACGGTTTTTTAGATGTTCAAGTTTTAATTTGTAGTGACGATGTGACACAGCCCCCATTCACGACGGTACGGAAACTCAACTGTGCCATACGTTTAAGCTGCGTTCGTGCTGTAAAAAAATAATTTGTGCTGCAACGGCTTTGTAGATATTCATTCATTCATTCATTCATTTTCCATGCCGCTTATTCCTCACGAGGGTCGCGGAGGTGCTGGAGCCTATCCCAGCTAACTTCGGGCAGTAGGCAGGGGACACCCTGAATTAGTTGCCAGCCAATCGCAGGGCACAAGGAGACACACAACCATTCACACCTATGGACAATTTAGAGTGTTCAATCAGCCTACTATGCATGTTTTTGGGATGTGGGAGGAAACCGGAGTTCCCGGAGGAAACCCACGCAGGCACGGGGAGAACATGCAAACTCCACACAGGAAGGCCGAAGCCCGGGATTGAACCCTTGATCTCAGAACTGTGAGGCAGACGTGCTAACCACTCAGCCACCGTGCCGCCCCTTTGTAGATATTCAACTTTTAATTTGTTTAAAAGAATTGTAAATATATAGATTTTAAAAAAAACTATAGCAGCACAAACGTATAACACACGATTTACAGTACATCATTTTCATATAGAAGTTGCATCTGATGGGGTCCAACTTCACGAACATAGCACATTGTGTTTTTCAACATTATAAAATATAATTTAAAGGTCAAATAAAATGTGGTATGGAAACTTTTAAATGAACAAATGACATTTGGAATCTGTCAAGTTTCCTACTCATGAGATCTAAGAGATCTGCAAATAGCACTGAGCAGAAATTTTAGGCTAGCATTGAATTTCTTGCTACCATTTTGTTCCAGTAGTAACTAATAATGTTGTGGTTCAATCACCAGACTTCTTGTGCTGACGAACAATATTGATTAAGACCCCACCCAGTCAGTGGGTGTGTTTGTGTGATTTTGAATGGTTGGCAACAGGTAAGTCTGAAAACAAACAACAACAAAAAACATTGGAAAAAAATTCTATCATAAATGAGTTGACTTAAAGGGATCCTCTGTTTTTAAGACAAGTAATTCTTAAAAGATAGATGTTAGTATGAGTTATAATAATTTGATATTAAAACCCCTCTTAATGTTTTTGTTTTAACAAAGTTTGTAAAATTATTTTAAGTGATAGGTCGCCATTCTTGTTACGTCGCAGTGCGTGACGTCACTGGTCCCGTTGCCGAAATTCCAGCGTGTCACTCGTTAGCTTTCCCAACATGTCGTCAGTTCTACCCTTCCTATTTGAACCAGATCTGAAAAGTGAAGAGCAGGACAGCACTGTCGGTTGTTCACAAGACGAGCTTCAGGGAAAAATGCGTGCAGCAAATACCTGATAAGACAAAAGTTGGGCAAAACTGGTGCTGCGAGAGTGTATGCTGTTTGGAACTCCGGTTGGGAGCCAGAGTGTATGCTGTCCGGTTTTATTAGCAGATATTCAAGATAAGCATATTGCTTTTTCCAACTTATCCCAATATAATTATGTAGATTGTTAGCATCCAGAACTGTCGTGTGCTTTACATACAGTACAGGCCAAAGAGCACACCTTGTGTAATCCATGTCTTGTACATTGTAATATGTGGTAGCTAGGATACGTGTATAAAAGTACCAAAAAGGGGAGAAGCTTCCACTATGCACATTTATTTTTTAAATATTTATTTAATATTTCCACCTTGACCACTCTTCACTCGGGAGGTCAGCAGTAAGCAAACACGCGTTCCCTGACGATCTCAAACATTGTTGTGAGGTCCACGTCAGAGTCACTGTCGTCACTGTAGCGTGCCATAGTGCTTCAATTATTTAGTATGATTTGGGGAAAACTCCCACGAAGAATAGTCAACATAAAAGATAGCAATAGTAATCCAAATCCGCGTTTTTTACTCACTCGAAGATCCAGGAATTAGACCGATCCCATGGCAATGTCGCTGCCGTCGATTCCACAAAATAGACTGATCCGAAAAGCCGCTGTGGGACTGACGAATCAAAAAAATGGACAGATCCGAAACCAATAATGCAGACGCGGTGGGACCGTCGGATCCAGAAAATAGACGGATCCCTTACTTGACTGAGGATCCAGGAAAAATGTTCGGGCACCAGTTGTAACGCGTGGTGGGTAGGGTACGTGCATACAGGGACCAAAAAGGGGGAGAAGCTTCCACTTATGCAAATTTATTCACTAAAAATAATAATTCCACCTTGACCACTTAGTTCACTCCCCTTGTTTCCATTTGACTGGAAATTGCATCCAAAAGCAGCACATCGTGGCATTTTACTTCGCGAGTTTAGGCAGCAATAAGCAATTGTTTAAAACGCTACAAACTTGGAAAGATACCAATTACGTCATCACTGCGAGCCCGCAAACCATGGCGCCAACTAACGGTCAAAATATGGACTAAATATTATAAAATATTGCCATTGATTCAACATTTTATGTGTTTCTAACAACATATTTTAGTACAAGAGAACAATTGTGTTTTATAAGAGCCTACATGTATTTAAGGTAGAGGATCACTTTAAGTTTAATTTTGATGATTTTATCTCATAAATTTCAGTCTCAGAGAATTAGTATATACATTATATAAGACCAATCAAATATCCATTAAATATTTGGTTTGAACACCTTTTGCATAAATTACTGCATCATTGCGCCCCAGAATGGATTGGAATCAACCTTTGGCTCTGCGTAGGTGTAATGGATCCCTGTTGCTGGTTTACATTTTCCAACCACATGTCATTTTGTTAATATGCTTGAATACAGCACTCTGTAACCACCAACCTTCTGTAGCAATTACCTTTTGTGGCTTAACCTCTTTGTGAAGGGTGTCAATGACTGTCTTAGACCTTGTTCAAATGTAACAGGTTTACCAGAATATACTGCGTTTTGTTTCTCATCCAAACGAGAAAGTTTCGCATCTAAACAAGAAACCTTTAAGTGCCCCCATCCAGAGGTGGGTAGTAACACTTACAACACAACATTTACTTGAGTAACTTTTTGAGAAAAAAAATACCTCGAAGAGGTACTTTTACTAAGCCATACTTTTTACTTTTACCTGGGTAGATTGTGAAAAAGAAACGCTAGTCCTACTCGCCACTTTGGGCTACGCTCGTCGTTACATTTTAATCTAAATATTAGATTTTACTTGCCCGAGACGTTGACTTTAAATTCTATTTCCCATTTTTTATTTGGCACCGATTGACCACGGAAAACCGGCGATGCGATTCTAGGAAATGTTTTCTCCACTAGAGAGCACTCTTGCTTTTTGGATGAATAATGCTTCATTTCTGTAGATTCTTTTCTCTCGCCAGAATTCAATTATTTGGGGTTTTTTTGTATTTCTTTAGCTTAATGTGGTTATGTAATAGGTTATGTTGGAGGCAGTCTTTCAGGTCCTCCGTGTGTTCGTTTTCAATTCAGGTGAGACGGCTAGACTGGATTGCAAAGCAAAAGACTGACTGGAGGCAAGAGATCATTACTGCACAGTTTTAATTTTAGAAATTTCTGGGTGCATTCAGTGACAGAACAAAAGCTGTGTAGACAAATGCACACCGAACAGTGAGCTCGGCGTTGCTTATATACTGTACTTAGAAGGAGGTGTGTCTGTTCGGTGTTTAACTCATCATGCAAAATAGGTCATGAGCCTTGCTGGTTGGCAGTTAAAAGTCCATGATTATTGTTGGGAGCTTAAGTCCATGATTATCTGAGGCAAAACTAACTATCAGCAGTTTCAGTGAAAAACAACTGGTCATAATTGCAAGCATATCAGAAGATTGCATTAAGCGAGATGTATACTGACTTTAGTTATAGTACAGCATAATAATAACATTTCATTTAGACAACTTTGTCCTGAAAAAAAAAAAAAAAATCAAACATCGTAAGCATTTACTAACAATGTGCCTCATTACTTGAGTACTCTTTTCACCAAATACTTTTTTACTTGTACTTGAGTATATTTTTGGATGACTACTTTTACTTGAGTAATATTGTTTTGAAGTAACGCAACTCTTACTTGAGTAAAAATTATGGCTACTCTACCCACCTCTGCCCTACCCAACATATCCCTTTGTATCCCCATAAAAGTTGCTTGAATAAGGGATTTGATGTATTTATTTATTTTTAAAAAAAAACACACACACAAAAAAAAAACCTTTGCTAGGTCCAGTATTAAGTGACCTCACACTTACCTCTTAGTTTATAGGATTGCTGAGTTGAAGACTGAATAGAAAACATGTAAGGAAAGTCACTACAGGAGACAACCAATGCTCCGAGTAGAGACAGGGACCCTCTGGGAGGATGCTGGCTTTTGCTGTGTTCATTTCGATAGTAGTCAAGTCGGCCAACCTTGGGGTCAAGAACAAAATACCTGTAAAAGTAGGAGGAGTCAGAAACTGACAGAAAAACAGAAAATGTCTATGTTTTCTAAGGACCAAATGCCATGTGTTGTATTGGGAGTTTCATTAAGTTGGAAAAAAATACTATAAATGTTCTGCAACATGACATTTGTGTTTGAAACCATGATATAACTAAGGTTACAACCAAGGTTGCTGTAGTTAGCGATGATGTTCACGAAAATATTTCATTGATGACCAAATTTTCTTCAATTTCATGTATAATGATTAAAACATAACGAGACATTTGCTGGTTTGTGTCTGACAAAATGAGATGACAGAAAAATGTTAAGTAGTTCTTGTCAGATGTTGACAATGCACACCATTTTTTTGCCTATTGCCTATCTAGTTTGTTAGGCTGCATCCTAGCTGGGTTTGGTCACGTGATAACTGCAGTGTTGTTAATTTTACTTTCAAAAAGTAATTAATTACAGTTACAAATTACTGCTCCCAAAAAAGTAATTGCGTTAGTAACTCAGTTACCTGAATGTAAAACAACATTCATTCATTCATTCACAACAACAACAAAAAACAAAAACAAAAAAAACAACTGGTCACACAATGTAAAGTTTAAAGGGTTTTGGGGACAATTGGCCCTAGCCCAATTCTTTACCCTCCACTTAACTAGACACAAGGGTATTGCAATAACTAGATAGTAACCTTTGCTATGTGTGGAAGTCATTTGAAGTTGTGAATCAACCGTTAAAGTTGTTAAAATTGCTGCTGTTATTGCATTAGTTCCCTTCTGTCTACTTTCAACATGTGTAAGTTTTAAAACTGTTTCATTATTTAAAGATAGATTTTAGTCAAGATTTTGCCGATTTAGGAGCATTTTATATTTAAAAAAAAAAAAAAGTTACTTAGGTTTGCTAGGAAGGATCTCTACATCAGAGCCTTCCTGAGAGGTCTCCTGCTTTAAGATGGCAGCTGTTTACTAAAGCATGTAGTCCTTAAAACATGTTGCCAATGCAGCCGTGTCTGTCATTTGCATCAGTTCTATAATATGTGATATCTACCGTATCATGTGGGCGTAGTTTGTAGTTTGACCTGCGATCAAGGATTTTTGATTTGTGTAAAGCTGGGAAAGGATACAAAACCATCTCTAAAAGTCTGGATGTCCATCAATAGACAGTCAGAGAAGTTGTCCACAAAAGGAGAGAGTTAGGCACTGTTGCTTCCTCCCATGGAATGGCCGTCCACCAAAGATGACGCCAAGAGTTCAGCGCCGAATACTCAGAGACGTAAAAAAAAAAAAAAAAAAAAAAAAAAAAAAAAGAACCCTAGAGTGTCTGCTAAAGACTTAAAGAAATCACTGGCACAGTCCAATATCTATGTGCACACATCAATTGTATGTAAAACTATGGCCAAGAATGATGTTCATGGGAGGATTCCAAGCAGGAGCCACTGCTTTCTAAAAACTGCTACTTTACTGTTTGCAAAAAGGCACTTGGACACTCCAAAGAGGTTTTGGCAAAATATTTTGTGGACTGATGAAACAAAAGAATTGTTTTGGAATAACACACAGCATCATGTGTGGAGGAGAAATGGAACAGCTCACCAACAACAACACCTTATCCCCACCGTGAAGCATTGTGGAGAGACTATCATGATTTGGGGCTGTTTTGCTGCCTCGGGGCCTGGACAACTTGCAATCATTAATGGAAGAATGAATTCAAAAGTTTATCAGGATGTTTTGAGGGAAAACATGAGGCCGTCTGTCAGAAAGTTGAAGCTCAAAAGAGGATGGATGCTGCAACAAGACAATGATCCAAAACACAGAAGTAAATCAACTTCAGAATGGTTTCAGAAGAACAAAATACACGTTCTGAGTGACCAGGTCAGTCTTGAACCCCATTGAGATGCTGTAGCATGACCTAAAGACAGCGAGTCATGCCACACATCCCTAGAATCTGACTGAAGTACAGCAGTTTTGTAGAGAAGAATGGGCCAAGATTAGTCCTGATCGATGTGCCAGATTGATCTGCAGCAACAGGAATTTTCCCCCTTTCTTTCATTGTTTGCATACTATCCTCATTAAAATATGAAAACCTATAAACGTTTGGGTGATTTTAGTTAAAGCGGACACTGTTTTTTCATCCGTGTGATTTTAAAAAAGATCAGATTACATTTGATGGTGATTTTATGCTGGAAATGGGAGAAATTCCAAAGGGTTCAGATATGTTTTCACGCTATTGTATAAGTGCCAAAAGCTGTTTTCTTTGCATTTCTGTGGTTTTAGGAGATTTGAAAAATTTCCACCAACTCCCCCTGCCCCCCACCCCCACCCCACCCCAAATAGAATAATTCTGGCTCAGTGGCGACCTTTATGTCAGGGACATCCAGCAAGACATCCTAGCCACTTTCACCCCTGTGAACTGCTGAACAGGACAGGTAAGAAGAAAAAATGTTGTGAATAAATTAAAAAATTGGACTGCCAATCTGTTCAATGATTGATCTAATAATCATTCTCTCGCACTATCTTGGACAGGTCTGACATGGAGAGATGAGGAATGAGGATGACGAAATGAAATCTCTACTTGTCAGACCTATTCAAGTGTTCCTCGTTGTCTCCCATTGAAGGCGCTAAACGTCCAATCCATTTGAAGTGGGAGGCTGGCAGCAAATGAACGTATGTTCTGTGGTTAGCCCGCCAGTCAAAATGGAACAGATGTCTATTGCCATCAATGGCAGCCAATGAGTTAATACTTAAAAATATACATTTTGAAAACTTTTTTAACCGATTCCGATCCTTTAAAAATTACATGTGCAAGCCCGATTTCCGATCACGTGTTCATCTTTAGTTGTGATTTGGTATTTGTTCTTGGTGTGTAAATTAAATATATCATACACCACTGTCAAAGTTGATTATGGAGCTCATTACATTTCTGGATGATTCTATTGATCCCATTGGATAGTTTACAATTGAGAGTATAAAAGAGGTGCAGAAGAGGGAAGGAGGGAGGGCGTAGCTGGATAGAAGATGCAGGAGACGAACAAGTGCAGGGGTTTCCTGGATGACTCACTCAGTTTCTGGGACTACCACCCACATAACTCCTCTCATAACCGTTTCGAAAACAAGATGGAACTGAATGAAAGAAAGCATGTGTGAGGAATTGAACAGCTACAAAAATGACATTAAATAATGCATTCAAAAGGTCAGGCAGACAAAATGACATGAGCACTGAACTGATGGAAACACTGAGCTTATGATTACATTTTTATTACAGGCTTGTCAAATCTGTTGTTGGTGGTGTGTGCATTCTCATTTTTTTCTATTATTATTATTTGTGGAGTGATAACAATGAAATTTTCGAGGCATATTTTAGGGATGTATACGCATTGATGCAGATTTTTTTTTAAAATTATTAATTGTAGACTAATATTTGCCTGTAGGTTAGGGGTTAAACAGTAGAGGGCATGCATGCTATATGTCTCAGCCTGTATTGCACACTAGAGCTTGTTATTAGGGCCCGAGCACCAAGTGTGTAAGAGCCCTATTGTAATGCAAAGGATTATTATTCTTTTTTCAGGGCAAATGAAAATAGCCAATTTGCAGGTCTGAACATGCTCAAAAACACACCAATATTTGCACATACATGTAGCTTTGCGTAAATTTGGATAATTTTGCAACGTTGCGAAAAAATGTAACACAATGGCTCAGTAGCGCTCCCGTATTAGTTTTTTTTTTTACGTTGAGCGATGAAATTTGGGGAGTCGGTATATTGTGCAAAACTGCTCCAAAAAGTCTCTTGCACCCATATTCCAAACCCAACCGAAAATCGGGTATTTTGGATTGAATGTGAAATTTTTATCGATTTACTGGGTGCACATTTAAGACCTTGGCACCTAGGGAGTTAGTTGGAGCCTACTCAAAATTGGTGAGACTCTTCATGAGACATATGAGATTTTAAGATCTTAAAATGGTGAGTTTTCATTCATGGGCCTGACTTGGGCGGGGTGTTAAAGTCGACCATTTTTTTGGCAACACGCCAAATTCAATAAATGACTAATAACTCCTTGATACAAGGAGTCTTTTTCATATCTGGCATGTATATGAGGTAAACATGGTAAATGCACAGTACTTATATAGCACATTTTTCTGCATGGTTACCATGCCCAAAGCGCTTTACATTAGCACATATTTACCCATTCACGCACACATTCACACACCAATGGGGCTGCTGCCATGCAAGGCAAATCAAGGTTCAGTGCCTTGCCCAAGGGCACTTCGACAGTGGGCAGTTATAGCCAGGAATCGAACCACTGACCGGTCCAAGGACAACTCCAGCTACCAACTGTGCCACGGCCGCCTCAGGTATCCCAGCCTACTAGACAGCAAACTAGACAGGCTCATCCTCCAAGGGAAAAAAAATCAGTTGACCTCAAACCTGCATCAGGGGAGCCTTATGACATGTGTTCAGGTACCTGATTAAATTTATTAAGGTTTGGTTGAAGCAGAGGGGTCAAAACAGGAAAGTGAAAATGACCTTCACCATTTTGTCTCACCACACATTTTGAACAGTCATAACTTGGCAGATATACAACATATATGTGCCAAACTTCCCGTGTTTCATAAGAGTTGTACCCTGAAGGGTCGTTTAGGGCTCATTTGCATCAACTCTGCAGCACCAAATAGTGGCAACAAAAAATCATTCATTTAATATATACATGTCCAGATCTCTTCAGTTTGGTCATTGTAGTTACAAGACCTTTTGTAAGACTACATTTTAAGGCCCATGTCCACATCTCTGTCTGTTGCCTTGATGCCCCGAGTTTCGCCATTAGAAAGAAGTTGATTTTTTCAGGTATTCACTCCCTGAGGAAAGGGACTCAGTCTTCAGGACTTCAGGGACTCAGTCAGCTAATAGAGCCACGGAATTTGCACACTTGGTCGAATTGCCCCAATTAGAAGATTCACTTTGGTTTTGAAATAGGGCATGGTTGCACAGCTCAGTAGCGCCTCCTTTTTTGTAGGACCCTCTTCAATATGTGTTTGTTCTCCTAGGTGTGTGAATGTATTTCTAATCCCCATAAAAGAGGCGAGTTTCGAGCAAGTTAGGTTCTCATGAGATGATGAGAGGGGGATGATCTGCTACCACCCTGACATGCGTGCCGTCTGAGTTGCATGACACCCGAGTTGCACCAAACTACGAAGGCCCGTTCGGTTCTGCTTGCATATACTATAAATGTATTTGAACTTGATTCTAGCAGTACGTGTACCCTCTCCAAGTCAATACATAAGTGGAATAGAACCAAATAATGATAATTCTATGCAATTTGTTGTATTCAAACACTGTAACAGTAGATGGCTCGATAAAATAATCAACAGAAAAATCAAAATGTTTCACTACTTCTGTACAGTATGTCATTATGCATTCTCGATAATTTACACTGTTGGCCAAAAGTATTGGCACCCCTACAATTCTGTCAGATAATGCTCAACTTCTCCCAGAAAATGATTGCAATTACAAATGCTTTGGTAATAATATCTTCATTATTTTGCTTGCAATGAAACAACACAAAAGAGAATGGGAAAAAAAAAATCTTTTCACACAAAACTCCAAAAATGGGTGGGACAAAAGTATTGGCACCCTTTGAAAAATCATGTGATGCTTCTCTAATTTGTGTAATTACCAGTACCTGTTACTTACCTGTGACACATATCAGGTGGTAACAATAACTAAATCACACGTGCAGCCAGTTAAAATGGATTAAAGTTGACTCAACCTCTGTCCTGTGTCCTTGTGTGTACCACATTGAGCATGGAGTAAAGAAGGAAGACCAAAGAACTGTTTGAGGACTTGCGAAGCAAAATTGTGAGGAAGCATGGGCAATCTAAAGGCTACAAGTCCATCTCCAAAGACCTGAATGTTGCTATGTCTACTGTGCCAATACTTTTGGCCAGCAATGTACATACAATTAACATACATGGTGTCATGGTTTGAGTTTGGTTCTGTCCCTAATGTGTCTTGTTCATGTGATTACCACGATGCTGCTCCTTGTGTGTTGACCAATCTGCTGCTGCTTGTGTCAGCCACCTGTGACTCATTATCTCGTTACTCCAAGCACAATTCCTGCTACACCGATTTAATTCAATTTGGGCAGAGAGGCTTCTCATTGTCTCCATTTTTGTTAACTTTTAATAGCAAGTTTATGGTTTCTACTTTAACCCCTCACCAAATCAAAACAGATTTACACAAAATTTGCTATTTGGCATGTCTTTTCATTCTTTTTACACTACAGGACTCCGAGTAAAGACAAGGAAATTCTACATTTGTGAAAGTATGAAATGGTGACTAAATATTATAACACCGATAGTCATAACAACCTTTGGCGGGAAAGCAAAACATCAAACATGACCCACCACCAAAATTAGTTTTAACACCCTTGCTCTTTGCATTTTGTGCAATTGCCATATAATAGGCTACACATACAACAAAACATAAACACACAAACAAAGATGGGATGCACTTAATAAAGCATGGGAATTGTCGGACATATTTCACCTGCACGTGCCCTAGTATTGATCTGCAGTGCCATTATAAATTTCACATATTAAAAAAAAAACTAGAGTTTTTAAAGTGCCTGGGAAAGCATAAAAAATCTTAAATAGCATTACGATGTCAATTAGAATCATTTTAATCTGCCGTTTAGCCATGCCTGTCATTATAACACTCTAGCGTCCACAGCTGGAGGATGACATCGGCAGGGTCACGATTTCAGCTGATTTAGAATTCAGCCCATTGAGAGGGAAGATTCAGAACGAGGAAAATACGACACAGAGCAGCAAAATGTCATCATTGTTTTAAAATGCATTTGTTCACTAAGACAGGGCAAAATTACTGCATAATGGTCAAAACTGTTGACTTCTTGCACCTCCCAAACGGTATTTTATGCCACTGGAATTAGTCCGGCTTTTGTCATTTCCCTGCCCCGGCTTCGGAGACGGAGGGAAGAGCATAAACAAAAAAGGAGGTGTGACACCTAGCCAACATGCTAAACCGAACCAAGCAGCGTTTCCAAGTTTTATTTACGCCTTTTGAAAACGAAAAAGCACACTGAACTACCCCGGATCATATCACACGGCGGCGGGGTTGACTGTCTTCACCGCCAACATGCGGCGAGCAAGTTGCTGGTCATCCTTCCCCTTCTGCGGGCAGGAATGCTCGTTGAGGGGGAAGCAATGAATGACCGCCGGAAAAACCGTCCGACGTCGGAGGAGCGCGTGGCTGCCCAAGCCCAACCCGAGGATAATGTTCAATTGACGGGCACAGGAAGAGGGCAGAGGGGGCTGGATGTCTGGACGATATGGCGAACCGCAGACGAGAGCGGGGGGCTTCACGAGCATTAGCCGGTTATAGCGTTCTCTCGGCGGGCAGGTGAAGAGGACCGAGAGGGATGTGCGACAAGCTGCCGGTCGTCGGCCGAGTTGCCTTCTTGGTGCACAAAAACAAGCGTTCCATCTTCTTTGCCATTGATGACTATGACTAGAGGAAAACTAAAGGAATTCAACAAGAGTCCCTTATAACCGTACAAAGACAAAGCCACACCCCTCTATTGACTTGGCGGTGAATTACAGAGCAACTCGTTCCCTTGACGCAGAACTTCGAATGCTCAATGACGACGCAAGGATCTACGCCGTCGCTCCGCCGTCAAGGCAACGCAGAAGCATTAATCAGCCCTTACTCTATTCACTCCATATACAGAATCTGCACATAGCTCATTAATATGGTAATTTATGCACGTAACTTTGGCTGTGATAGGGATATGAGTTGACTTCTGCGAAGCACCTTCATGAGATATGCTACGTTCATGTACAGTATATCGGGAGATATGAGTTCCCAAGTTGGAAAATCATGTCGATGTATTGTAAAGTCGAAATAAGGGATAAAGAGATGGTTGCTACAAAGAAGAGTAGCATATTTTAATGCTCCAACGATACATCACAAGTTGAGTGACTGTTTGCCACTTTTTATAGACACCATGTAATACAGAATCGTTTTTTGATTTCTCCAACAACACTTGAATGCAGCATCAATATTACTGCGCGTATGCTAATCATACAGTCGACGTAGCAAATGACTGCTTTATAAGTTAGCGCCAGATGAACTGCCTATCCTTCTTGTTTGTATTTTACCTCTGTGTTGATGTTCGTTTGGTCGCCTATTCTCATGAATTTTGAATTTAAAAGGTTCAACTTTACTCTATACGTATCAGGCAGTTAACTGCAGTGAATTACTTGGGTCGCAAATTGAAGTAGCAGATTAGCTGCTGTCTTTTAGCTAACTTGCTATGAATATAATGACAATTGCGATTTGAGTGAGAGGCTCTCAAGAGCTTTGTATCAAATCATATTGAATATGATATGTGGTATTTGAACTGTATCAACACTGTGGCTATTTATTGCTATTTTTTTAAATGACCAAAATGAATAGAATCAATCTGTATGAATTAATTCCCTATGTTTGGGATACAACCTCTAACAATTTTGTATATGTGCTCATCATAATTTTCAGCTAGTTTACAAGCATTTTAATTGTTACTGCGGTCACTTTTAATTTGTAACAAGATTTTTTAAATGATTATCTCTATTTGCTTAAAAAAGCCTTATTGTTGCAAATGGATATATGAAAGGTATTTGCTCGCTGCAAGGATAAATCTGCAAGGGGGAATGAGCAAGGTAAGCTAGGTAACCCTCCAAGGCAAGGTAAACCACTTTTAGGTCACAACCTTCCAGTTGAGAAACACTGATTAATTGCATAACAGTTACAGTGATATACAATGGTATCTCTACATATGAAGTTAATTCATTCCAGGGCCTAGTTTGTAAGTTGAAATGCTCTTATGTCGAGTAGGATTTTCCCATAGGAATACATATAATTCCATTAATTCGTTCCACACCCCAAAAACCTACACTAAATCCTTAATTAATACTGCTAGTACCATTACAAATGGCAACTACATGTAGCAAAACAAATAAATTATCAATAAAAATCTGAATAATAATATTATAAATACTGCTGCAACCATTACAAATGGCAATTACACATAGCAAAACAAATCAAATTAAAATTGGAATAATAATATAATAAATACTGCTGGTACCATTACAAATGGCAATTATACATAGCAAAACAAATAAATTACAAATAGAAATCGGAATAATAATTTAATATTAATAAAAATTCCTGTACAAATGTAACAATCGGGTTCTAATGTGGCGGTTTATGTTTTGCGTGCTGGCTCACAGTGAGATAGGTGCGTGCGGTAGAGATTTTACTTTCACTTTTAATATCCTGTTGTTTTTGGCGTATACAGGTGTTGTGCTGAACAAGTTCTGAAATAAATGATTAAAAACCTGACGAAGCTGGCGACATCCTTGCCGATGTTACAACAATAATAATTGTCACCATAACTTATAAAGACTGGCAAACGGAGGTCGGCGGATGACAGTCGAGATCATAGACATTCTACGGCCGTATTGTCGAGCCAGTGCACGGACGCGCACACCACGTTCATATTTTTCTGTCATTTCCATCTTCATTTCATTGGTACTGTAAGCATCACCTTTTCCCCTTTTTTCACCACCTGCACTAACTTTCTTGGATTCCATGTTGATTTCTCTGACAAGAAAATCTGCCGTCCGTCCGTCTTACTGAAAAACAAAGGAACTGCGGTGCTGTCATAAATCGTCGTATTTCGATTGTCGTCGGATGTAGAAACAAATGGCGAGTCAAATTTTATGTCAGATGTCGAAAAGATCGTGTATCGAAGAGATCGTATCCCGAGGTACTATTGTATCCCCATTTCTGTCCAGTAGAGTAGCAGAGTTTAGGATGAGGTGAAGGAGAAATGGAAGTTGATGAGCAGAGGTGAATTGATTATCAACAAAGGACGTCCCAATTTTGAATTTGAATACTGATGGCTGAAAAAAAAAAAAAAAAACTAAACTTTTTTTACAGTAACTTGTATTTTGGTTTAATTATATATACTTTTAAGTGCTATTTCAGACTTTTTATGATGGATAAGTGCGAAGAATGTTTTTACCCGCTCGCCAGTGCCCCAGTATTGTATTAGGTCTAGTGACACCCTTGCTATACATTATGACTTTCAGAGTCATAACAGCCTTCGGAGGGAGAGCAAAACATCAAACGTGACCCACCACCACAATTAGTTTTGCTTTTGCTCTTTGTAGAAACCATTATGTGCAACTGCCATATAATAGGCTACACGCACAACAAAACAGACACAAAAACAAAGATGGGATGCACTTAAAGTTTGAGAAAAAAATGACATGCATCCAAAGTTTTCATTGTTAATAGTGCATTTTACTTACCTGTACTGCCAACCCTGCAATAAATTGGTGTATTTTTTCAAGACCCCCTCCAGATGCTGTTTGTTGCGGGTTGTTTTATGCGGCGATGACCCTGCACCACTGTCCCCGGACTCGGAAGCAGGTGGTCCAACTCGCGGTTCTTGCCTCTTGTCGGGATATCTGATTGGGCTCTCTTGACGCACGGACCGGCTCATGCTGCCCTTTTTTGCTGCTGTTTAAATCAGTCCGTACGCGGTCGGCCAATATATTCAAGTGTTTGTAAGAGACAGGCAAGAAGAAGAAGAAAATGTTCCTCAGCGATTCACTGCAGCTTTGATCAATTGATGCAGTGATGATTAGATAACGAGACAAATTCTACAAGTGGGGCTTTACTGCTTCCTGACTGTGTTGACACTCAAGAGATACTGACTTATTTACTGCGGAGCTGTTCTCTTCTTCCCTCCTTCTGTGATGACGTTATGATCTTTTTTCAATTTGGAAATCCCGGGTTGGTCACTCCCCCCAGCCTGGAATACATCCCCCTACCGTCACTGGGTATTAATTATTCATCACCATTACGGCATCGCAGGCTGGATTCTACTGGGGAGGGTGAGTGGAGAGAAAAAAAAATTAACCTTTCATTATGAGGGGGAAAAGCATCTAAAACTATATTGGCAGTTCTGTTCTGAGTTTTAAAAAACTACAAAGTAGTTTTTTTTTTCCCTGCAGAAAGTTGTCATATAGCCATTGTTATTGCCTCCCATTGTTATGTAATAAAGAGCCTATATTTGACGTCATCAGTAGGAGACGATGACGTATGCCATTCTTGACTGCAGGACGTACAGTAAAATAAAACATTAGTTTCACTTGCTAAACTATACTTTTAGTTGTTCTTCTCATTGTCGTTTTCCAACTGAAAACTTTGTAGCTTACATACGTCAACGATTTTGTCGACAAGCCTGCCAAATATATATTTTTTTATTTTTACGTTTTCAGTTCTAATTAAAATAGCAGGTATAAACAGGGTATATAAAAAGTCCTGGTTATGCCAAGTCGTTCTCTGCGCGTGTATAGTTTTTCTTTCTCCAGTTTATTCTACGTATAGACCACTTCCTAAGTGTTAGCATTCTTTCTGTGATTGCTAGCAGCAGAGGCAGACTGGGACGTCCGGGTCACGTGACCATCGCCTTGCACCGTTCTACTCCAACTAGCGCTGCTGACGCTGGATAACTGTCGTCGCCTTTCAACATTTCTTTAAAAAAAAAAACTCACTAAACCACATAAGCCTAGCTAAACACAAGAAGTGACACCCATGGCATCTCCGCTCAAAGTCTGCATAGTAGGATCCGGAAACTGGTGAGTTTTAAAAGCTCAGAATTGCGCGATAGCGTGATAAACTGTTTCAAACCATGTGTCTATAAACTAATTCGGTCCAGTCCAGTGACGTGCGGTGAGGTTCATGGTTGGTGAGGCACTGACTCCTTTAGTGTCAGATTTCCAAATATATAAACCAAAAAGGGTAGCTTACTCAATTGGATACTGGTTATTTCATATCTCATCAGCATTCTTCACAAAACAGGCACACACGGTACATATTATCGATACGTAAAAGTAAGAAAATAACATGCATTTGCTCTACACCCTCAATGTGTTTGCTCTACACCCTCAATGTGTTGGCCGTCACCATTCTATAATTAATGCAACATAAATGAGAGTAAAGAGTGGTGTACAAAACCACAGAATTCAATTCTGACCTTTAGTGAAATATTCAGTTGTTTTTAAAACTTTTAATTCTGAAACTTTAATCAATTTATTACAGATTGCTAAACAAAAAGTGTGAAAAGAAAAACAAATAATATGTTATTTAAGGCCAAAATTTAGTTTTTAAATATTCTATTGTATTTTTCTTGGTCCAAGCTCTTTTTTTTTTAATAAGATTGAAATGAAAACTGTTTGTGGTCTTGCGCCTGTCCTTCACCACAAAAACCGGCGTTACTTTGGAAGGGCATAGGTTTTGTCTCAACATTCGTAGGGACGATATAACAGCATAACCTGCATGTAGGTACACTTTTTGCTGGGGACGGGACATTAATTAGACCAAACAGATTGGATGAAGGGGGCAAAGGGCCACATTTCTAATGTATATGAACCTAATTAATTAATAGGCAAAATGATCAATGCAAAATAAATCCTTATCTACTGATAATAACTTTTACGTGCATTGGTTTAGATGATACACTGTTCAATTCAAACCTTTGTTTTCAGAAAATACTAAAGAAACATTTTGAAAACTTCCTGAATAAATGTCTGGTTTTTATTAGCAAACATAAACGTAGTGAAAATAATTCACTTAATAATGGTAGGGTCAATTCTATCCTTACAACATATGGAACTATTGAAAGATCTAAATTCTCTATATAACTGAACATTATATCATGCAAAAAAGGTAAGGTTGCTTAAAAGTTGGTGGGGACCTATTTTAGCATGCTGAAAAGTTGGTAGTGTTAAGTCCCTACCGTCCCTATGCAAACCTACGCCCTTTTAGTAAAAGTCCTCCTTATTTTCCTTTACTTTAAAAAAAAAAAAAAATCTCTCCGCCTCAATGGAGAGGATTGCTTCAATTAGATCGTTCTGTGTTCTATTTGACAAGCCACAAAACACAGTGGATGTGTCCAAATGTCTAGCTAACCTTTCATCTTTCTCAGCAAAACCATGTAATCGTTCTACATATATGCCACTTTTAGAAGAGCTACACGCTCATCGTTACCACGAAATGTTAACTCCTGTTTAGCTAGGATGCAGGTTGCATTAATGAGGTCTTTCAAACTCTTTTCTTTACCTTAGCTTTTGAGGATGCTACCGTTGAGCTTCCGCTGTTCGTCAAAGCCAAATCGATCCTTGAGCTTCCAAAAGTTTTTAAAGCAAACAGTCTTTGAATGTGAGTGGTCGAGCTCTCATGTTTGCTGAGGCTTCGTGGTAGTTTTTTAATGTCACAATATCTCGTGTTAGTCCAGACATTGGCGCAAGTTGAGAAGAAAAGGCAGGGCAGCAAAGGCGAGCAAAGGACAGCCACATAGACAGTATTTTCGGGTGTACCAGTCCGTTTGAAAAGCACGAGTTATCCTCTGTCCCGTAGTTTGAAGCAAACCTTTTAGCTCCGGCGTTGTGTTAACCGCGTCCACTTTTAACGGAAAGTCCAGTTTCACGTACGCCCCCTTGCAGTGCGGCAGAGTACTATCTGCCGCAGCCTGTGTCTTTTCACTGCGGTTTTATTTCCCATCAGCAAAACTAAATATGTCGCTAACAAACATTAAACTTTAAGGGTTAAAGACATTAGCCAGACTGAGGAAAATCAGGTCAAATAAACGTATCTGGAAACAGTATAATGGCGACATGCAGATGTACGGCAACCAGCACGCTCCAATTCCATGTATCAACCCAGTTTGTTAAGGATTGCGCAATCATAGGTGAGGCTTTACTCGTTGCTGCCGCACCTCTCGTTTCATTTCTTTATTTGAACAGGAAATAGGCAAATTCAGCGATTTTGACTATAAAAAATGTTTGAAATGAGTCATAAATAAAGAGCAATGGCCAAATATTAATATAAATTTGATGCTATAATTATTTTTTTGTCATGATGACAGGTGAGGCTCTGCCTCACCTGCCTCCCCTGACCGCACGTCACTGGTCCAGTCCAAGTTTCTGTGTCTCGCGCGGAATTCTCATAATGTCGCTTGTCTGTTGTCTATTCGAGCTATGGCAAAAATAACTGGGCAATTTACGATATTGTAGTGACCACTACCTCTTAACAGAATTCACCACAACATCATCCGCTACAGTATCATTTATTGCATTATCATTACAAGAGTGGCAGGAAGGAAGCTCAAGAACAGTAAGTACTAAGTACCTTTTTGCTGATGTCTGTTAATACATTCTGAAGCTACAAAGAAAAGCATAGTGGTGTGTACACACAAAAAAAAAAAAAAAAAAAAAAAAAAACAGAAAATACTAGGGTTGGAGCTATCGATTGTTAAAGTAATCGATTAATCTATCAGTAGTTAGTTCAAATAATCGACTACAGTAATTTCCCGAATATAAGGCACACCCGTGTATAATGCACAACCCAAATTTACTTGTAAAATCTAGGGGAAATTATTGTACCCGTTTATAACGTGCACCATAATTTTAGCGCCAATAAATAGAAGAATACAAGAAAACAGAGCTCGTGTACAGATACAGAAATGTCATTTTATTGAATGGTGAAACACAGCACAAGCATAGCATATTGGTAGTTTAAAACATTACCATCAACTGACAATATCTACAGTAATAATATGATTTGACAACTTCTCCAACTTACCAGAATCTAGGAGAAAACAAAACAGATGTGACTTTTCTTTTAAAGGCTGCTGTATAACTTGCTCGTTTCATCATGATGAATCAATGTTTCTTCCATGGATTAATACGATAAAATAAAAGTGAGAACGTAAGTCGGAAATCCGAGAGAGCTCATCGCTGTCGACACGACAGTAACAATAGGAACTATTGTTATTTGGGTTTGAGGTTCCCGAGGGACAGATATAGTAGATGGACACGCACAGGAAGTCTGTGTTGTTATGTTTGTTATGGTCCGAGTTGTGGAGCTGCAATAAACGTTGACTCAAATGAGTTCAAGAAACTAAATTCTGTGCTTTATGAAGAGTGAAAACAGCAGAATTTAACACAGACTAAATAATTCGGCCGATCATTCCCGAAACAAAATGGTGACGTCACGTACCGTAATGGTCGGCAACGGATCGCCGCATACGTTTCTTCAACACAACATGGCCGTGTCAATAAAAAAAAATCGGTTTATATGTATATATATATATATATATATATATTACTGCTGTCAAACGATTAAAATTTTTAATCGAGTTAATTACAGCTTAAAAATTAATTAATCGTAATTAATCGCAATTAATCGCAATTCAAACCATCTATAAAATATGCCATATTTTTCTGTAAATTATATATATATATATTCTGTAAAATAAATTGTTGGAATGGAAAGACAAGACACAAGATGGATAAATACATTCAACATACGGTACATAAGGACTGTAGTGGGCATTTCACTCTACTGTCTACTGTCACTGCTGTCTATGCTGTCCTCACTCTGAAGCGTCTACTTTTTCCAAAGCTAGACAGCTAGTGAATGACGCCTTAATAATCAGACTTCTTCCTTTTTCATCTGATTTATTAATAAAATGGCCTCAAACCATTGTCCTCTTTAAACCGTTGTAAAACTACAAAAAAAAGTACACAAGCATTGCATTAGCAACAACGTTAGCTTAGCACACTATACAGGTTCACTAAACATAAACAAAAAGCGTCTCATACTAAAAATATAACATTTCGCTTACTAACATAATATGTACATTCTTTACAACAACCATACTTACGGACAAATCTTGTCCAAGGATCATATAAGCACAACATTACAACGTAGGTGTCAGCCCGAGACGTCGTGCAGCCATATTGAACTGGCAAGAACACAATAAACCATGTCGCAAAGCGACCACAAGAGTTCGCTGTTAGACAGCACAAAAAGCCTTGCTGTAAAACTTACCAAAAGGCAGAATACTGTCTGAGTGGGACATATGCGTTAATTGCGTCAAATATTTTAACGTGATTAATTAAAAAAATTAATTACCGCGCGTTAACGCGATAATTTTGACAGCCCTAATATATATATCTATATCTATATCCATACACACATATATATATATATATATATGTATATATATATATATATATATATATATATATATATATTCCTGTCTCCATCCATGTACCCGTTTATAATGCGCACCATGATTTTACAAGTTGATTTTGGGGGGGAAAAGTGTGCGTTATATTCGGGAAATTACGGTAATCGGATTAGGAGCATTTAATGCGTTCCAGAATCAATTTTAGGAGATGTACAACAAAGGCTGGCTGAGATTGCACTTTAAAAAGAGCAGTAAATGCGAATAAATTAAATTCCCGAGTGTTTCTTCAAACGATGCAGAATTGCTCTTTTATTTCACAAAAGCAATAAATTCATTAAAAAACAATATTAAATACCTGAGCTTAGCCTCAAAGGGTATGAAAAAATATAGATGCGGATCTAAGTACAACTAAAGAACAATTGGCTAATTTGCATAGCAAAAGTCTGCTTGCTTAAATGCTATTAAATGCTAACTTTTTTTTTTACAATGCGCCTAACATATTGTTCAGACACATATTCCCACAAAAAAACTGCTATATATTCTTATAAACTAAATCAATAATGCATAAAAAATTAGCTTAAACAAAAACTTATCTTATGTTGGTCTAAACAAGGAGCAGCTGGATTCAGCCATGTTAAATGAGTTATGTCATGTTCACTGTTGCCACTAGAGCACAGTGCATAGACTTCCTAATGTATTGAGTAAGAAAATCAACGGCTGCCATATGTACACAAAGAGCTTTTTCCGTTGAAAATTCTTGTGAATTAATGCTTAAATCCCTGAATTCTTTATAGATATTGACCTAAAACCGCCTCGATTCTTGGTTAAAAGCAAAAAAAAAAAAAAAAAAAAAAACGTGCAGGTAGCGTTTATTTTGCATACATATTGCGAACTTTGAGGCTAGTCAGTAAGGAAATTAGCGGCCGCCAGATGTAAACGAAGAGCTTTTTCCGTAAAAAATGATCGTGAATAAATGCTGAAATCCCTGAATTTTTCATAGATTATGGACGTAAAACAGTCATGATTCTTGGTTAAAAAAAAAACATGCACGTAGCATTTATTTTATGTAAATATTGCAAAGTATAATGCCAATGCTGAAGCGTTTCTCCCATTTATTTTTTTCACGTTTCAAAATGCATGCATGGTACGAAAAATATAATAATTACTTTGAATCTTCGAACAAATCAATCTTGGTACAATCCTTCCTGTTTGTACGCGGTACAGCTTTTGTAATTTTTCAACATAAAATGGGTAGCGTTGGATCCCTGCATGTGTCGCTGCGACCGACTACGAATAACTGAAGTGGCTTGTGGGATGGCCCCCTACTTGAAGGTGTGGCGCACTGAAGGTCGAATCTGACCCGTCAATATCATTATGAAGTCTATGCACAGTGTATCCACCCAAATCAATAGTGTATCCACCCAAACAGTGTTGTTTTTATCAACGATGACAATAACGAAAATATTTCGTCAATGAACAATTTTTTCATGACCAATCATGTCACAATGATATGCTAAAAATCTCTTGGGAGACTATAAAATGAAGAAATGGATTGCTAGTCGTCATCTGACGAGATGAGAACGAGATAAAAATTCGCCTTATTTTCAGTCATAAGCTCATAATGTGTGACCTTTTCTTATGGTATGTGTGGTTAGCATGCATTTTAGCAGTGTCAGACACCGGTGAGTAAGCGTGTACCCATTCCAGGCTTCATTTGTGAAACTTGTCAGGTGTTTCTTGGTAAGTTTTGCTTTCTTATCTTGGCTAAATCTACCATGTTGCTTAAGCCTTTAAAGGTCTACGATAAGTTATCATCACACACTAAACGAACATACAGTGCTGGACAAAAGTTTTGGCACCCCTGCAGTTCTGCCCGCTAAAGCTCAATTTCTTCCAGAAAATGATTGAAATGACAAATGCTTTGGTAGTAATATCGTCATTTATTTTGCTTGCAATGAAAAACACAAAAGAGAATGAAAAAAAAAAAAATCATTATCATTTTACACAAAACTCCTAAAATGGGCCAGATAAAAGTATTGGCACCCTCAGCCTAATACTTGGTAGCACAACCATTAGACAAAATAACTGCGAACAACCGCGTCCGGTATCCATCAAAGAGTTACTTACAATGCTCTACTGGAACTTTAGACGATTCTTCTTTGGCCAACTGCTCCAGGTCTATGAGATTTGAAGTCTGCCCTCTCCAAACTGCCATTTTCAGATCTCTCTACAGGTGGTCTATTAGATTCAGGTCTGGACTCATTGCTGGCCACTTAAGAAGTCTCCAGTGCTTTCTCTCAAACCTATTTCTAGTGCTTTTGAAGTGTGTTTTGGGTCATTGTCCTGCTGGAAGACCCATGACTGCTGAGGGAGACCCAGCTTTCTCACACTGGGCCCTACATTATGCTGCAAATTTTTTGATAGTCTTCAGACTTAATAATGCCATGCACACGGTCGAGCAGTCCAGTGCCAGAGGAAGCAAAGCAACCCAAAAGCATCAGGGAACCTCTGCTATGTTTGACTGTGGGGAAGGTGTTCTTTTCGTTGACGGCCTCGTTTTTTCCCCCGTAAACTCTATGTTGATGCCTTTTCCCAAACAACTGTACGTTTGTCTCATCTGACCAGAGAACATTCTTCCTAAACGTTTTTGGCTTTCTCAGGTAAGTTTTGGCAAACTCCAGCCTGGCCTTTTCATGTCTCTGGGTCAGAAGTGGGGTCTTCCTCACCACAGGCCCCGCCATCTCTGCACCTTTTTTAAATGCACCACACATCATACTCCACAGGAGAGCTCTGGCAAAGGGCGGTGGGACGGGCGGCTGGGCAGAAGCTCCATGCTGCGGTCCCACTGCCCCAAGCCAAGCTCTCCTATTTTAATGCATACATTGCACTACCCTCCCCTCACACCCCCATCACGGTGCTGGGTGATGGCTGCCAGTCGGGAACCTGGCAGCCACAGTAATAGGGTGGTAGGTGGGTCCCACACTTTTTTATATGGCGTGGCTCCTGGGTTGTGGCCTCCCCTCTGCCTCGGCTGCCGGCCGCGGGAGTAGGTTGGGGGGTCGGGTCTCCGATCTTGCATCGCCCCGTGGCAGTTCCTGGGCGTTCTCCTGCCTCCGCCTTCCCCTCTCTTCTCTGGCTGGGCATCCGCCCTGCGCTCCGTCGCGGGTCGCTGACTGGGCGCCGGTGTATCAGCGGAGTGTCGCCTGCACCGGCGGGGGACCCTGCCTTGCCTGGGGCTTGGTGGGCCGCTGGGGGTCCCGTGGCGTGCCGTGCCGGTTGGGGGGCTGCGGCTGTGGCTCGTGGCCCGGGTGGGCGGGCGGGGGGTGGGTGTAGGCGTGGGGTTGGTGATGCGTCCCCTCCTGCCATCCCTGAAGGCCGGTTGATGTGTGCGCGGGTGGCCCGGGGGACCACCCTGGGTCCCGGGGGGGGGGACGATGGCTCCTTTGCTGGGCTGCGGGAGGAGGGATGGGCTGCGCATGGCCCCCCGCCCCCACGCCCGCCCTCCCTCCCCGGGCTGGCTGGGTGGGGGCCGTGGCCCTGGGTTGGCGCCCGCGCGGCTTCTCCGCCCGTCTGCGTGGCTGTCGCGCGCCCGGTGGGGCCTGCGTGCTGCTGGATGTGGTAGGGCATTCTCGGGTCGGGGGTCCCGGTGCCGGGATTGGCGATGCGGCGGCGTAGGGTTGGTCGCCAACGGGCTTACTCATAAGAGATTCACACGATTACTGGGTTCTAGATCACAGAACTGATTTGTGTACACTCTACCCCTTTCAATCACTTAGCTTATAGGCTTATAGACACCCCCACCCCCATTCTCCTCTTTCACTGGCCAATAGGCCCCCACATGGTGTAAACCGGAAATACATCTCGCTGACGATAGCACCAGCATATTAGTAACTAGTTTAGATGTTCAATGTATTTCTAGTTGTTGTTTGTGTATGTGTTTCTTTTCCTTCTTCTCTTGTATTTCTTTTCTTCTGTCCCCCCATAATCCCTTCCTGTTCGCTGCTTTGTCATAATAAAAAGGTATTTTGAATGATCACAATGGGAGTATGTCAGACTCTCAATGTGAAACATTAAAACTGTTCAGAATCTGGGCACTTAGACTTCCATTCTCTGTGTCAAACAGCTGAACAGGACAGGTTTAAAAAAAAAAAAAAAAAAAAAAAAAGTGGGGTCTTCCTTGGTATCCTACCTTAGAGTCCCTTTTCATTCAGGCGCCGACACTGTTGGACCCTCGGGCTGCAGGACAGCTTGAACTTGTTTAGATGTTAGTCGAGGTTCTTTACCACCATTCGCACAATCTTTCGTTGAAATCTCTCTGGTCAATTTTTCATTTCCGTCCACATCTAGGGAGGTTAGCCACAGTGCCATGGGCTTTACACTTATGGAAGCCACTGCGCATGGTAGACACAGGAACATGCAGGTTTTTGGAGATGGACTTGTACCCTTGAGATTGTCCATGCTTCCTCACAATTTTGCTTCTCAAGTCACCGGACAGTTCTTTGGTCTTCTTTATTTTCTCCATGCTCAATGTGGTACACTCAAGGACACAGAAAGGAGGTTGAGTCAACTTTAATCCATTTTAACTGGCTGCAAGTGTGATTTAGTTATTGCCACCACCTGTTATGTGCCACAGGTAAGTAACAGGTACTGTTAATTACACAAATTAGAGAAGCATCACATGATTTTTCAAAGGGTGCCAGTACTTTTGTTCAACCAATTTTTGGAGTTTTGTGTAAAATGATAATGATTAAATTTTTTCCTACTATCTTTTGTGTTTTTTTCATTGCAAGCAAAATAAATGAAGATATTACTACCAAATTGTTTGTAATTGCAATCATTTTCTGGGATAAATTGAGCATTATCTGACAGAATTGCAGGGCTGCCAATACTTTTTGCCAGCAGGGTATAGCGTTCGCGTTAGCATAGCGTTTGCGTTAACATTAGCATTTAACGCGGGAAGTGTCTGCTTAAACTCCCGGAAAATGTTTTACTTACAGTTCGTGGCGTCCAGGTGACTTTAATTAATTGCAAATAATGTGATGTTTTCCTGCTGAGTGTTTGTAATCATCATGAAAATGGTGATGTCCTTATAGAGTTTACAGTTATGTGCTAGTCTGTTCATGTCATATCTTATATTTATTTATTGATTTATTCATAGACTAAAGCATTTGAAATCTATAGAGGAAATTGTTTTGAGAATTTTAGACTATAACTAACGAAATTTGTCTTTCGTCGACTAAAACTAAATGAAGACGAACACATTTTGAAATGACTAAGATATTATGAAGACAAATAAGTGTTTTAGTCCAAAAGACAAAGACTAAAATTAAAATGGCTGCCAAAAACAACACTGCACCCAAATCAATTAAACTAAATGCAAACACTTTCAAAACGAACCATTACAACGCTACTCTCATTAAACGAATCCTCAAAGCAGCAAAATTTAATCCGAAGCTTTTTTTCTAATCGAATTACTCAAGTTAATTGATTAATTGTCGCAGCACTAGGAAATACTAATAAAACGCCAATTTAAACTGCCCTCTGCTTTGTTTCCAGGGGTTCAGCCATTGCTAGGATCATTGGAAACAATGCCAAGTCTTTGCAGTGTTTCGCAACCACAGTGAAGATGTGGGTGTTTGAAGAAAATGTTAATGGTCGAAAACTCACTGACATAATCAACACCGAACATGAAAATGTCAAGTACCTGCCTGGATATAAATTACCCGATAATGTGGTAAGATAAATTGTCTTTTCGACTGCCCTTTTATTTTAAAAGTCCCCAAAACATATCACATTATTTGTTTTAATGTGTATTTTTTCTACTGTGATAGGTGGCAGTTCCTCAGCTACGTGACGCTGCAGAGGGAGCAGACCTTCTGGTGTTTGTGGTGCCCCACCAGTTCATCAGGAAACTCTGTGACGAGATGTCGGGCTGTGTTACAAACAAAGCTCGGGGAATCACACTAATTAAGGTAACTAGAGCACCTACCCTTTGATATGTGCTTAATCCTGCCCCCTTAACATTATATCCACACGCAATTACTGTTTAGGGCCGAGAGGGCTGTATATTAGATAATATTTTGCGAACAGCAAGTTAAGTCAGTCCAAAGTCCTACAAATCCATGTGAGCAGAAATTGCCACTTGGCAGATCAAACAATAAGTTTTGAATCAAATTCACGCGCCAATCAAACAATAAACTTAGAGGTGCTTGATGTGCATGAGTAAAGTTCATTATGAAAAACATGAACAGGGTTTATGCGGGTCATTAAAAAGCATTAAAAGTCATTAAATAGATTTTATCCAAATTCAGGCCTTAAAATGTATTGAACTAAATGTTCAAGCCATTAAAAATTATGTACAGTTGAAGGGTTTGGGTGTTTATGCTTCTCTGTTTTGCTTCCTGAAAGAGTTACGTTATTTTAAAGTGCCTATAACAGCATTAAAAAATCTTAAAGGGATCCACGGATAGAAAGACGTAGTTCTTAAATACAGTGCCTTGCAAAAGTATTCGGCCCCCTTGAATCTTGCAACCTTTCGCCACATTTCAGGCTTCAAACATAAAGATATGAAATTTAATTTTTTTGTCAAGAATCAACAACAAGTGGGACACAATCGTGAAGTGCAACAACATTTATTGGATAATTTAAACTTTTTTAACAAATAAAAAACTGAAAAGTGGGGCGTGCAATATTATTCGGTCCCTTTACTTTCAGTGCAGCAAACTCACTCCAGAAGTTCAGTGAGGATCTCTGAATGATCCAATGTTGTCCTAAATGACCGATGATGATAAATGGAATCCAAATGTGTGTAATCAAGTCTCCGTATAAATGCACCTGCTCTGTTATAGTCTCAGGGTTCTGTTTAAAGTGCAGAGAGCATTATGAAAATCAAGGAACACACCAGGCAGGTCCGAGATACTGTTGTGGAGAAGTTTAAAGCCGGATTTGGATACAAAAAGATTTCCCAAGCTTTAAACATCTCAAGGAGCACTATGCAAGCCATCATATTAAAATGGAAGGAGCATCAGACCACTGCAAATCTACCAAGACCCGGCCGTCCTTCCAAACTTTCTTCTCAAACAAGGAGAAAACTGATCAGAGATGCAGCCAAGAGGCCCATGGTCACTCTGGATGAACTGCAGAGATCTACAGCTGAGGTGGGAGAGTCTGTCCATAGGACAACAATCAGTCGTACACTGCACAAATCTGGCTTTTATGGAAGAGTGGCAAGAAGAAAGCCATTTCTCAAAGATATCCATAAAAAGTCTTGTTTAAAGTTTGCCACAAGCCACCTGGGAGACACACCAAACATGTGGAAGAAGGTGCTCTGGTCAGATGAAACCAAAATTGAACTTTTTGGCCACAATGCAAAACGATATGTTTGGCGTAAAAGCAACACAGCTCATCACCCTGAACGCACCATCCCCACTGTCAAACATGGTGGTGGCAGCATCATGGTTTGGGCCTGCTTTTCTTCAGCGGGGACAGGGAAGATGGTTAAAATTGACGGGAAGATGGATGCAGCCAAATACAGGAACATTCTGGAAGAAAACCTGTTGGTATCTGCACAAGACCTGAGACTGGGACGGAGATTTATCTTCCAACAGGACAATGATCCAAAACATAAAGTCAAATCTACAATGGAATGGTTCAAAAATAAACGTATCCAGGTGTTAGAATGGCCAAGTCAAAGTCCAGACCTGAATCCAATCGAGAATCTGTGGAAAGAGCTGAAGACTGCTGTTCACAAACACTCTCCATCCAACCTCACTGAGCTCGAGCTGTTTTGCAAGGAAGAATGGGCAAGAATGTCAGTCTCTCGATGTGCAAAACTGATAGAAACATACCCCAAGCGACTTGCAGCTGTAATTGGAGCAAAAGGTGGCGCTACAAAGTATTAACGCAAGGGGGCCGAATAATATTGCACGCCCCACTTTTCAGTTTTTTATTTGTTAAAAAAGTTTAAATTATCCAATAAATTTTGTTCCACTTCAACGATTGTGTCCCACTTGTTGTTGATTCTTGACAAAAAATTACAATTTTATATCTTTATGTTTGAAGCCTGAAATGTGGCGAAAGGTTGCAAGGTTCAAGGGGGCCGAATACTTTTGCAAGGCACTGTAAATAATAAATGTTAGTACAAGTTATTATAATTTGATATTGAAAGCCCTCTGGAGGTTTTCGTTTTTATACAATTTGTAAAATTATTTTTACTAGTAGGTCACCATTGTTGTTGACGTCGCAGGGCCAACTGTCACTTAAAAAACAAACAAACAAAAAAACGTGTCACTCTTTAATTATGTAAGGTAGTGATTTAAATACGCTACAAGGTGTCAATGGTGAGTTTTACATTAATTAGGGATATAGCCAATGAGCACGTTTTTTTACCTTGACTGACGCTGTAGTTTCTTTAATCCACAGTGGGAGAGTGAAAGGAGAGTGGACACAGGCATTCAGATTCGTAGCTCGGACCGCGCCGTATATTGGCATAAGTTTTGGCAACTCTTCCACAACACACATAAGTATCATATGCCCCTTTCCCACAGAAACTAGTGGGTCAACGCGCGTTTTTTCCAAGCCGATGCAACCCACTAGCAATTGGCATTTGGCACCTTTCCCATTAGAAAAAAAAAGCCGTGTCTTTTTTTTTTCTTCACCCATCTAACCCCCCACCCCTCCTCAGCCGTGCGTAAGGTTACGTGACGTCACCACGTTAAAATGCGTGTGGACGATTCATTCAGATCAAGGAAGTAAACAATGCAGAGCAACATGGAAGCTTCCTTTCCGTTTGTGTTCTCCGTTTTCATGCTTTTTACTGCCCGCAAAATGATCGAAATGCAGCAAAGGATCAACACTCTGCTTATGCTGAGGCAACGTAGGCGACGTGAATTCTTCTTCTTCTACTAGCTTTTTTATGAGCATCGACGTAACTACGGTTGTGGGGCGTGTTAAATGGGAGGCGACTGGCACGTTGTTATGACGCATCATTTAAGAGCCTACGTCACTACGTAGATCAGGGTGTTGACTGTTGACCCCAGGTTTTGCTTTCACACTACATGACGATCAGAGCCGAGGTGAGTTTAACACGGGTCGCTTGGCGGGTTGATTGACACGGGTCGAGGCGGGTCGCTGCACCTTTCCCACCGCCACCAAAAGTCGATTGTTAGTGGGTTGACACGGGTTTTTTGGCCAGTGGGAAAGGGGTGATATAGTGAAAATACTACAAAACTTATACTCATATCTCTCAGAAAATGTCACCAAGAAGAAAATTGCTTCAATCTGTATTACTGAGGCCCTATTCCCACACAGTTAAAACAACAATGCAAAGAGAACTGGCATTCACAATCAAAAAATAGATGCACTAAATACACACGCTAAAACTTACTCAGACTTTGGTCAAACTGTATTTAAACATTTTAGCAACTCCTTTAGCTCAATAAATACACTGGATGACAATATTTAGTCGCAATACACAAACTGTGGTGCTGGGAGCCGTTTTCAGGAGTCTTGTGAAGACAGCACTCAAATGAACGTGAATCACAATAGACCCGGTCCGAAAAAAAAAAAAAAAAACGGGGAGCTACGGCGTCAGTCGAGGGACAAAACGCACTCATTGGCTTGATCTCTTAATAATTTAAAACTCCAAAACGCCGTTGACACCTTGTGGTGTATTTATATCACTACCTTACATAGTTAGAGTGACTGTGGAGTACGGCAGCGTGGCCCTTTGACGTCACCGCCCTGCAACGTCAACAACAATGGCGAGCTACTAGTTTATTTTTTTATTTAAAATTTTACCAAATTTATCAAAACGAAAACATTTTGAGGGGTTTTAATATCAAATTATTATTACTCGTACTAACATTTAAATTTTATTAACTACATGTCTTTTTATCTGTGGTTCCCTTTAAATAGCATTATTGTTGGAAGGAAAATCATATTTTGAGACGATTCGACTACATACAACAATTTGGCAAAACACAGATGACGAGAAAAAAGTCTTAATCTGCCGTTTACCCTCGCCTGTCATTATCAAACTCTTCCACACACATCCATGTGGTCCATTTCATTCAGGAGCATAAAATACAGCGTGAAATATGAAATAAACATGCTTTTTGCTGTCATAGGCACTTTATGCTCAGGAATCGCTGTTATGTATCGGTAGCTACTCTGGTTGCTAATTTTAGGGCTGAAGGTAATACCCATCGATGGCCTGCTAGTTTTCCTCTTCTAGCTCTCCTCCATGCATGTGTTCTCACTGGAACAGAAGTTGAATCAAGCTGTTTGTTGCGTTTAAATTGCATTTGTATTTTCAACGATTAAAAGTATTCAATATTTAATGCTTGCAATATGTGTGTGTGAAACTATCTGCAGTTGGGCACGGGGAGGGTTGCCAACTCCCTGGAAAAAAAATAAGGGACACCTCTGGGGATGAGAATCGAAATCCAATTCCAATTCGGAACCGGTTCCTAGTGTTTCGAGGCATCGACATCACAATGAAAAAGCCTTAACGATCCCTTTAACGAGTCCTGAAGACGCATATTGCGGCGTGACTGTCTTGTTGTCCAAACGCATCAAACTAGCATGGCGCCAAGAACCACCCGCTCCAAAGTTTGGCTACACTTCACCAGGAAAGAGGGTGAAAATGAAGGTTTACGATGGTTTAGCACGAAGCACGAGCATTGCAGCCGTAAACATAACAATGACAGCACGTAGGTTCAAACGCTTGAAAGTTTGTCTTCACTTCACGAGGAAAAATTACAACAAAACGAATTGCAATCATTGCAAGGTGGAGATAACTGCATCGGGAGGGAATAGACTGCACTGTCCTCACCGAGACAGCTATACAGCTAGCTAAACTCCGAAATGACGATACAGAAGACGTTGGTATAATTTGCTGACTTTATTCAACCATCACTTGAAGAGTGAAACTGAAAACAGAAATGAAACAAATCAATTTCGTCCCCAATAACAAACAGGTTTGCATCAACGTAAATCAGCGATGATTAGCTGTTAATTCAGTAATAATAAAACAGTTAGCATGTGTTCGCTAGCATTAGCACATCGTTCAAACCACTACACAACTGGATTTAAGTGTCCGATCGCGAGTGGAAACACACAACAACAACACAAAAGATGATACATACAGGCGTTGCCTCTGTAGATATTTTACAAGCATTAACAAAGAACGTAGGGTCGTCGCAGTGCTTCCCTCTCTCACTAACTCGCTCACTCGCTTGGATGTGGCATTTCTTCTTCGCGTGTAAGCGCGCTCTTCTTCACGTGAGCGCGTTCTTCTGCGCGTGAGGAAGCGTAAAGGCGCCCCCACTTGAGCGTGAAAGCACCATAAAAACTAAAAGGCATGCATTTCAATATACTGGTAAATAATACACTTTAACAGGGGTCCCCAAACTACGGCCCGCGGGCCGATTACGGCCCGCCCCGACATTTGGTCCGGCCCCCTGAACAATACCAGAGAGCATTTTTTTTTTTTTTTTTTTTTGCTAATAGTGTTATTTATTTTCTGGCCTTTTTCTGTGAAGAACTCAGAGGGGGTTATTTGGTTATTATCTATTTGATTAATAGTGTTATTATTATTAATTATTAATATATTATTACTTTTATTTTATTTACTTTTGTTCCGTGAAAAATCCAGAAAGGGTTATTTGATTGTGGCTTTCTGAAAAACAATATTTTTTTACATTTAGGCACTCCTGCAATCGTCACACTTTTTCTGTTACAAACTGACCCCGGCCCCTCATCAGAGAAGGGAAAAGTTATGCGGCCCTCACTGGAAAAAGTTTGGGGACCCCTGCAAGTTTAACACATATTGCTAACGGCAGACCAACGACCTATATGCCAAGATATACCAATATTTTTTATTTCTATTAGAAAAATGTTTCAGTAAAATGTTACACATTCTTGTGCATTTGCCACTTATTGCCACAGTTAATATTGAGGCTTTGGGCCTCTTTTGACCTTGTTGTGAGTTTGTAAGGTTGTGACTTCTGATTAAACAAACTCGATGCCAGTCAAAACGTTTGTTCTTCTTTTTCCCCAAATTAGAATCGATAAGAGAATCGATAAAGAATCGAATCGTTAAGCAATATCGATAATGGAATCGGAATCGTAAAAATCCTATCAATTCCCATCCCTAGACACCTCATTGGTAGAGCACAGAGGTGGGTAGAGTAGCGAAAAATTTTACTCAAGTAAAAGTAGCGATACTTCATAACAGTCTTACTCAACGAAAAGTAGTCATCCAAAAAATGTACTCAAGTACAAGTAAAAAAATATCCGGTGAAAAGAATACTCAAGTAATGAGTAACTTTGTGAGTAACTGCGTAGAGTGTGATTTTTTATTTTATTATTTTTTTTAATGGTATATATTTTTTCAGCACAACATAATCTCTATGATCTGTTATTATTATACTGGATTATAACATATTACATGACCATATTTGGCCCAAAAAATTTACAAAAAAAAGCATCTAAGTGAAACTAGAAAAAAAGAAACATTACCCATCCAAAGAGCAAGCGTGCCCTCTAGTGGAGAAAAAGAAAATACACTATTAATCAATAACAATTCTATTGGTGTGAAATAAGTCACTGTACATTTAGTGAAAATAAGAACAGGAGAACAAGAAAACAAATTATTTATTCGATTATTTAGGTAGTTGATTAATATATTGATTGGTTAGTTTGAATTATCAAGTTATTGGATTACAAACATTGTGTTGCAGAATACATTTTAGGAGATGTAAAACAAAGGAAAACGTGTTTATGCTTGACATACCATTTATTTTGACTTGCCGAGATTGCACTTTCAAAAGAGCATTAAATGCGAATACAAAATAGAATTTCTTCAAACGATGTAGAATTGCACTTTCATTTAACAAGAGCAATAAATGTATTTTTTATTTTAAAAAAAAATACCTGCGCTTAGCCTCAAACAATATTTAAAGAGAAAAAAAATGCAGTTCTAAATACCAAAAAGAACAACTAACTTGCATTGCAAAAGTCCGCCAGCTTAAATGCTATAAAATGTTTTTTTTTTCTCAACAAAGCTCTTAACAAATCTTTTGAACACATATTCCCACATACTACTGCTAAATATACTTCAACAACTTCAACAAATGCATAAACAAACATATTAGCTCAAACAAAGACCTAAGAGGGTTTTAACAGGGAGCAGCTGGATTCAGCCATGTCAGATGAGTTGTGCCACTAGAGGGCAATATATCTACCCAAATCAATAAAACTAAATGCAAACACTTGCAAAACAAACCATTGCAATGCCGCTCTAATTACCGTACTTTTCAGACTATAAGCCGCTACTTTTTCCCCTCATTTTAGATCCTGCGGCTTATAGTCCAGTGTGGCTTATTTGTTGATTTATTTGGGTTAATGGGTAACACTTTATTTGAAAGCAGCGTCATAATAGTGTCATAATTATGGCATGACACACTGGGCATTAGTGAATGATTATGAAAGATGTCATTAAGTGTCATCCGGCCAATTATGTCACTTACCTTATTTATGTCCAGCTTGGATCTTTTACATCCATTCAAAAGTGAAATAATTTGCCAGATGACACAAAATGACATGTCATAATCATTCATTAATGCTCATGTCATAACGATGATAGTCTTTGATGCTGCTCTCAAAGAAAGTATTATCGGTCAATATCTCTTGGTGTAAATATCCCATAATACAGTCAGGACATCTGCGGCTTATTGTCCAGTACGGTTCATCTATGAGCAAATGCGTTTTCTGTGTCAAATTTAGTGGGTGGGAGCTTATAGTCAGGTGCGCAATATAGTCCGAAAATTACGGTAAACGAATCCTCGAAGCAGCAAAATTTGATTTGCGGCTTTTTTCCAATCAAATTACTCGAGGTAATCGATTTATTATTACAGCACTAATTATTATCATTTTGAACTTGCTTTTTACTCTCGCTTCACTCAAATCTCTTATCTCTCACACTCTTATGTTGTGAAGCGACAGTACCTCGACCAATGAGATTTCGTATTGTCATTCTTCTGTCAGCTCATTGGTCAAAAAGCAGAAGAGGTGCTGGAATGTGTTTCCCTGCATGTAGTTGTAAAGCACCATACCACTATTTGTTCATTCTACCAATAAGACACTATATTCGAGTTTCATGGTAATATGAGAGGAAGCGCGTCCCATGAAAGCTCAATACAGGACGAGTAGTCTTGTTTCTGAATACGGGACGGTTCCATTTTTCAAGGGTGGGTTTGCACCACTAGACAATCAGTTTAAAGTAGCATTAAAAAGCATTAAAGGACATTTGCTGATACCTGTAGAAACCTTGATTAAAAAAAGAAAAATGAATCCGTCACAGTTTTGAAAAAGAGCCTAAGCTAAATAAATACTCACATTTTGCGAACTGCTTGTTTATGTCTGCCCAAAAGTGGGAAAAAAAATCCGTGTAAAGAGGACTTGGAATTTGGTTGATTGAGAACTTTGTTGATTTTCCTTGGCAAGCTGTCATATCTTTGCAAATTCAGACAAACTGTTTCTGTGCCAATCGTTTTCCAAAAAGGCAATTCCAGAGTGCCGCCTGATTTCAAGGAATTTGACCCATCTTTCAAAATTGATGACCATTCATTATGGTTGCCGATTAAGCCAGACATCCAGACAGATTCTGGTAATTTATACTCTAATTAGATGAATTTCTCCTTAATGCTAAATTGCGCAGAGCTCAGATTTCGCTATGACAGTGGCAATTTGCTTTTCTCAAACATTGCTGCATCACCCCCCCCCCCCCCCCACACACACACACACACACACGCACACTCACACACCTGGAGTGTTGCAAGATGTGAGAGATTGCACATTTCAAAGAGAGTGCTAATTTCATACACTGGCGGACAAATCCTGATGCAGTCACACAAGATGTGGACAGGCTGTTCGGTTTCTTTTTTTTACCATTTGTAGGGCCACATTTTAGCAATTGGTAAGAATGGTGACCAAAAATGTTACTGCAACCAGGATGAAAATATTGAAGCATACAACTTCCCTTCCCATTTGGGCTGTAGATTAGTGCTTTGGAATGGAGAATCGAGCTGTGTTATTATACACCAATGATGCATTTCAATCAGAAAGTAAAAAAAAATTCTGGAGAAATTGCATCCGTAGCTTTCCTGTGCTGGTCGGTTGTACACACAAGTAATCTACTTGTAGTACAAGTATATGCAGGTACTTATAATTGTAGTACAAGTACTAGCAAGTACTTACACTCATAGTACAAGTACACGAAATTCATGTACATGTAATATAAGTATATGCAAATGCGTAGTACTAGTACATGCGGTTTTGGCACAAGTACAGGCGCTAGGAGTACAAGTAAATACTCGGAAGCACACATATTTATGGCTCAAGCACATGCAAAAACACGTACTTGTAGTACAAATACACGCAAGTACTTGTAATACAAGTACGAGCGGTATTCAAAAAGTAAAGCACCCAACTTTATAATGTACAAATTATAATAGCAACATGTATTATACATCAAAAGAAAGGTACAAGTGTGAAGATTACATTTTTACTCCTTCACATAGTCTCCACCTCTCTCAAGAGCTACAGTCCACCTATGAACGAGGGCATGTATACCAGTGTTGTAGAACTCAGCAGATTGATCTCTAAGCCAAATCTTGACAGCAGTTTTCACTTCATCGTCATTGCCATATCGGTTGCCCTGGAGTCCTTCTTTCATTGGACCAAAGAGGTGGTAGTCTGACTGTGCCAAATCAGGAGAATATGGCGGATGTGGTATCACAGTCCATCCAAATTAAGTGATGACGTCCATGGTCCTGATGCTTGTGTGAGGACGTGCATTGTCATACTGGAGGAGCACATTTGCCATGACCACGTTGGGCAGAACACGTCAAATTCTTGCTTTGAGATTCCTAAGAGTCTCAATGTATACCTCAGAGTTAATGGTTTCCCCCTTCGGCAAAAAAACCGCAAGGATTGCACCTTGAGAATCCCCAAAAACGGCCATAATTTTGCCTACTGACTTTTGGGCCTTGAACTTTTTGGTCCTTGGTGAATTTGGGTGACGCCATTCCATTGATCTCCTTCATGGTCTTCAGTAGTTTTTAAATCGCTGTACCCATCTTTTTACAGTACTGTAGTCTATGGTATCATCCTTGTTGACATTTTCCAGCCGGTTGTGAATCCTCAGAGGGGTTTCTCGCTCTGCAACAAGGAATTCGATTACAGCTCTTTGTTCTGACGAGCTTCAATAGAGGCAGGCATTTTGGAAGCTAGTTTAAGCTTTAAAAATCTGAAAATAAGAAAAACACGTATAACAATCGCAAAAAGGTGTGTCCTATCATGTTTGTGCCAAATATAAACAAGACTGGTAAAATCCTGTACGAGCAATGCCCTTGAGTGCATTACTTTTTGAATGCCCCTCGTATATGGTGGAAGACACTCAGGTGACTTGAAGTTCCGCTCTGAGACCCCAATTTGGCTAACTTTCAAAATTGTCCGATATGCATGTGTGATACATCATTGGAAAGCTTGAAATCTCAATTTTCTGGGGGCAGAAAAATTAAGCACAGGAGGGAATTTAAGAAAAAAATAAATAAACAGCAAAACAATATCCGGAGGTGAGAGCACGCGGGAGCAGAATTAAAGACGCCATGACTTTAACGAGATATTATCGCGTACTTACCTTGTTTCGATCCAAAAACTCCATGTAGCATGTATCAAGTGTCAAGCCACAGCTGTGACTGGCCACAACTGGATTTTGGGGGGATTTTATGGGTGAAACATGGTAATATAACAAGGGTCGCGATGCAGAAATCGCAGACATCAAGGAGTGGTCGAGAATTTCTTTTTCATATATTTACCCTTTAAAATGTTTTTTTCAATTTTTCTTTGTTTGAATTGATTATTTATCACCAACATATCAGAGTAAATGGGACAGTAACAAAAAAAAAAAAATACAATTAAGCGATAGTTATGAGGTACAGTAGATATCTGTGACTTTTACAGACACCATTTTTTTCAGCGAATGATTTTTAAAGTTTTTTTAACAAAATATTAGACATCAATTAATGACTTTAAGCTAAAAATGATTAATTAATTAATGAAAAATAAATATAATTAATTACCTTCGTTTTATGGCTGAGTTGAAACAAAAAGCGGTTGCGCGACGTCTGTAAACGGGGGTTCCCAGGGTAAAACAGACAAATTAAAAATAGTTCGGGGGCTTAATGCGACTTGAATGTGCTATGGCAGCATACAGACATATTGTTCTATCAAATACAACAGTTCTTTTGGCTTAAAATACAGCAGTTTCTTTTAAAGAGGAGTGCAAGAGCAGAATCTGTTTTTTCAGTCCTGTCTGTGTTTTCTGCCATATGCAAATGCGTAGTACTAGTACAGGCACTTGTGGTACAAGTACATGCGGTTGGAGTACAAGTATATGTAAGTACACGGAAGTACACATATTTTTGGCTTAAGCACACGTGACCCATTATAAGGAGTAGGGGGGAAATTCTAACAGCCGTGTACTGAGTTTTACTAGTTTCGGTGAGAAGGTGAATAGTTTTTTGTTGTTGTTCGTGAACTACATTTCCACACAAACTCACATCGAGGTACCATTAACATAGGAAGGAGAGATATGGCAGTCATTTTTCAAGTGTCCCAGAGCTCGCAAAACTTAAAAAAAAAAAAGTGCATTTATGAAAGTTTCATCAGTCATGATTGCGTATATCCGTCTGCCAAAACAGCCTGATAGCACAGATATAAGTACGCCTGCCCCTCGTTGTTGATGTTAGCGCGGCGCCGCTCTGAAAATAGAGCACGGCTCTATTTTGGGCCCCGCCTCTGGGAGCAAATTCATTCAAATTTGGCCTTCCGTCCAAGACGGCTGTCCACCGCTCAGTTTCGCCTTTACTTTATTTTGGTAACAATGATAAAAAAAAAAAAAACAATCACAAAATAAGAGCGGGCTGCCGCGACATGCGACATATCTCACTATCTCCCCGTTCTCCCCAATTCCTCGTACTCGCTTCTCCCTGCGTCACAGCTCCCCAGTCCGATCCTCTCTTAAGGGGGTCGCGCATAGTTATGGACATTACAATACACAATGAATAGGTTGCCGCTGAACCCTTCACACTCGGCTGCCGCAAGTTTGAAACAGCCTTAAAAAAAAAAAATCTCATTTGCAAGGCGTGGCGGCTTTTATTTTGGTGTGGCGGTGCGCCACAATCTCTAATGTGTAAGGGAAACCCTGATATTGCTCCTTTAAATATGCAAAGAGAGTCAGTATGATTGGTTAGTTGAGCAAAAGTAAAATGAACTATCAACTATTTAATGTGTACTGTACACAATGTGTTTTCCTGCTTTGATAGAAATTTAGCATTCTTTTTTTTTTTTTCAATTGGGCATCTTATTCAAAACACACATTGATGGTCGTATCCTACCTCGTCCTTTGTAGTAGGTGCCCTCACTATTTACATATTTATGATAAAAATGTCTGATGGAGAAGAAAAGGAGAACAATATGCTAGATAGTTGGTTGGCCTCATAGTTTACATGCAATTCGGTACTCAATAGTGTTCTAAGAGGTGTTTTGGGGAGGAATGAATAGACCTTGTGGGTGGATTTAGAAAGGTTATGTTTTACAGTGTACGGCTTTTTCACTGGTGAGTGGAAGAGAAAGAAACTAAATGAGCTCTATGCGAGAAAGCTGCAGCGATGTCCAAATGTTGCTCAGTTTTTTCATGTCTAAAAATATGGCGTCATTTTTACCTCATCTCACGCACCAGAGGATACATTATACACATGAAACAACATATTTTTAGGGACATTAATTAAGGATCAGCTCGTAAAACTTGAAAAAATTTGAGTGCACTATTTAGGATACAGGCATGAAAATCTCTCACCTTTCGGTGAAATTCGCCGTTTTGAGGCCAAAAAGGGCGACCTACATGAATTGCGTAGATCCGAGGAGAAATTCTTTTTGGGAGGGGGGGGGGGGGTCGGGAGGTTTTATTTAATTATTATTATTATTATTATCATCTTGTGATTAACTTAGTACGTAAACTGAGCACTTAAGAGCACAGTCAGCAAATCCTTCTAGATCAGTGGTCTCAAACCGGTCCTCAAAGGGCCGCAGGGGGTACTGGATTTCATTCCAACCAAACGAGACAAATACCTTTTCACCAATCTGGTTTCTTACAAGTGTAATCAGTTGATTGCAATCAGGTGCTGCTTATGTTAGTAGAAACCTCATTGGTTGAACTGTTTGTGCTGGATCTGCTGGAACAAAAACCAGGACCCACTGCGGCCCTTTGTGGAGTCGGTTTGAGACCGCTGTTCTAGATGCTTCGCTGACGAGAACCAATCATCGGCCCAAGCTGCGTTCCATTATTCCAAACGCGCGCACTCCTTACTGTACATGGAGTGCTCAGAGAGCCTTTCGTTGCATTGCAAAGCTGCGAAAACAAAAAGCAGGCCTTATCCACACCGGGGCAGACCCACTTGCCTGTATTTGCCAGCAGATTGAAGTTGGTGAGTAATGGTTTCAATCGTTTTCACATTTTGCGATATAAAAAAGTTACTGCCATTCGTTGCAGCTTGCGTTGAACACTGCCAGAGCTAGCTAAATCTCCAATGAAAAAAAATAGCTCCCGTTAAATTGGCGTCAAGCGTGTGTATTTAGCGGTAATACAAACGAAGAAACACACTGTTGAGTCAAATTAAGCGGCATGCTCTCGGATGGAGGGGGCGCCTCACATCGCTCCCGTCGTCCGCCGGAGACGCGTTATTTTTGGCTTGGATTTGAGCTGACGGCCGGTGTCGGCACAACACCGGCCCGACGAGTGGTGGGAATGAGTCCTGCTTCTTAAAGCTTTTCAGAAATACAGGGATCCCTCGTTTTTTGCGGTTAATGGGGACCAGAACCCGCCGCAATAAGTGAAAACCGCGAAGTAGCGCCCCCCCCCCCCCCATTTTTTTTTGTGCGTGTTCAATGCATTTATTCAGATTGGAAAAAAGAAACATATATATATAAGACATGTTTTTTCACTTTTTTCACCAAAGTATCATTTATGAATGGTTTTCAAGCACTTCAAAATGTAAGAATTATGATAAGTTTTAAACATGTTACTGCCCCACCGAATTATTTTTAAACAAGAATAAAGTAGTAAGAAAATGCTTGGCTTTATTAAATGCTTCATAGTGAGTCTACTCAAACCCTCTCAGGCTTTGGTAAACGGTGATTGACACATGTGCAAAGTTTTTCTTTTTATATATATTTTTTTGTTTGAAGCAACTTCTTTGATTGAATAATAAAGACACAAATGTCCTAGCCAAAATGTGGCCCAAATGCAAAACAACATTACTTCAATGGAAAAATTTGTTTCAAACAAGAAAAATAGTTTTCAAATGTTTTTTTTGTCTCAAATTTATTTTTACAATCAAAAACATTTTTTTTTAATTGAAGTGACTTTTTGGGGATTAAAAGTATATACTGTATTTTGATTGAAGCAACTTTGTTTTTGATAGAAGTAACTTTGTTTTTTGATTGAATAATACAAACACAAATCGTTATTGAGAAAGAAAGAAATTAAGAAAGCTTTAAAACTAAAAGCCACCGGGGAGTCTGTTTTTTAAAATATTTATATTTCATTACATAGACATGCGTCGTCGGGAAGGGAGATTAAGGGATGAAAAAATGAGTTAGATGAGGCTGCTAAAGGCAGTGGATACCTCATCAGCTGGGGGAATAGCAGACCTGGTAAGAACAAGTTTGCAAGGATAGTCGGGTATTAAATACAATTATAAACACAATTACAATGTTTTTCTATAAGATTTTTATGTCATTGCTTTATTAATCATTAGGTGCTAGAGTTGTTAAGTATGGATAATAATGAAATAATAGTTTTAAGAACACCCGCCCCTCCACCGGTCTCTGCACGGCCCTGCTGAAACACAGTGTGGGTCGACAGAGCTCAATATTTTGTTGGGGTGTACAGTGTACTGGAACATATTTCCTCCACACCCTTCTCACCTTTTTAACCCCTGACCCATTTTCATGCCTGAGGATAGCTTGAGTGTGTGTGTGTCTTGGCTTTTGTGTTGTTTCGGATTTAGCATATACAGTGCCTTGCAAAAGTATTCGGCCCCCTTGAACCTTGCAACCTTTCGCCACATTTCAGGCTTCAAACATAAAGATATAAAATTTTAATTTTTTGTCAAGAATCAACAACAAGTGGGACACAATCGTGAAGTGGAACAAAATTTATTGGAAAATTTAAACTTTTTTAACAAATAAAAAACTGAAAAGTGGGGCGTGCAATATTATTCGGCCCCCTTGCGTTAATACTTTGTAGCGCCACCTTTTGCTCCAATTACAGCTGCAAGTCGCTTGGGGTATGTTTCTATCAGTTTTGCACATTGAGAGACTGACATTCTTGCCCATTCTTCCTTGCAAAACAGCTCGAGCTCAGTGAGGTTGGATGGAGAGTGTTTTTGAACAGCAGTCTTCAGCTCTTTCCACAGATTCTCGATTGGATTCAGGTCTGGACTTTGACTTGGCCATTCTAACACCTGGATACGTTTATTTTTGAACCATTCCATTGTAGATTTGGCTTTATGTTTTGGATCATTGTCCTGTTGGAAATTAAATCTCCGTCCCAGTCTCAGGTCTTGTGCAGATACCAACAGGTTTTCTTCCAGAATGTTCCTGTATTTGGCTGCATCCATCTTCCCGTCAATTTTAACAATCTTCCCTGTCCCTGCTGAAGAAAAGCAGGCCCAAACCATGATGCTGCCACCACCATGTTTGACAGTGGGGATGGTGTGTTCAGGGTGATGAGCTGTGTTGCTTTTACGCCAAACATATCGTTTTGCATTGTGGCCAAAAAGTTCAATTTTGGTTTCATCTGACCAGAGCACCTTCTTCCACATGTTTGGTGTGTCTCCCAGGTGGCTTGTGGCAAACTTTAAACGAGACTTTTTATGGATATCTTTGAGAAATGGCTTTCTTCTTGCCACTCTTCCATAAAGGCCAGATTTGTGCAGTGAACGATTGATTGTTGTCCTATGGACAGACTCTCCCACCTCAGCTGTAGATCTCTGCAGTTCATCCAGAGTGATCATGGGCCTCTTGGCTGCATCTCTGATCAGTTTTCTCCTTGTTTGAGAAGAAAGTTTGGAAGGACGGCCGGGTCTTGGTAGATTTGCAGTGGTCTGATGCTCCTTCCATTTCAATATGATGGCTTGCACAGTGCTCCTTGAGATGTTTAAAGCTTGGGAAATCTTTTTGTATCCAAATCCGGCTTTAAACTTCTCCACAACAGTATCTCGGACTTGCCTGGTGTGTTCCTTGGTTTTCATAATGCTCTCTGCACTTTAAACAGAACCCTGAGACTATCACAGAGCAGGTGCATTTATACGGAGACTTGATTACACACAGGTGGATTCTATTTATCATCATCGGTCATTTAGGACAGCATTGGATCATTCAGAGATCCTCACTGAACTTCTGGAGTGAGTTTGCTGCACTGAAAGTAAAGGGGCCGAATAATATTGCACGCCCCACTTTTCAGTTTTTTATTTGTTAAAAAAGTTTAAATTATCCAATAAATGTTGTTCCACTTCACGATTGTGTCCCACTTGTTGTTGATTCTTGACAAAAAAATTAAATTTCATATCTTTATGTTTGAAGCCTGAAATGTGGCGAAAGGTTGCAAGATTCAAGGGGGCCGAATACTTTTGCAAGGCACTGTATCATTTTTCTAAATATTAATACAAGAGTGCTGTCGTGGCTCTCCTGGATTTTTGAAATGGTAAGGCCTGATGTTTTTTGAGTCGGGCAGCAGCATTCACCCTAAAATTCAAAAGAAATGATGAAACACTGGACATTTAATTCATTCCATAATATCTAATTTAGGTTATGAACAGCCATTCATCAGATTGTATTGTTTCAAACACGCAAATGAATCGACTGCACCCCCCCAAAAAAAAAAAATCATTACTTTCCAACGTGACAGGCTGCCTACATTATGATCGATAATTTTTTGTTTGAGCTGTTATCTACATTTTCACTGAAGCACTGATAACTGAGATGAAAGCCAAAGCAACACTTAGCCAAACAAGGTGTGTTTGCGCGAATGTGTGTCAGTTTGCAAGCTTGGGAAAATAAACGCAGGAAGTAATGAATTAAAATAATAATAATAGACTAGAAAATGTGGGAAAAGTCAGTCATTTAGGGGAGACAGATTTATAGTGTGTCAGCATTTGTAATAGGTGCTGTGTAACATTAGCACACAACATCACTTGGGCTCACATAGCACCCACTGTACAAGTTTTTTTTTGTTTTTTTTCTTTCAAAAAGAAAAAATACATTAACATATGATACGGCACTACCTCTGTACTCTTCTCTCAGGGGATAGATGAAGGTCCTGAGGGCCTCAAGCTGATCTCTGACATCATTCGAGAGAAGATGGGCATTGATGTTAGCGTTCTTATGGGTGCAAACATTGCCAATGAAGTGGCAGCTGAGAAGTTCTGTGAAACCACCATTGGTAAGTAAAACAAATGTGATCTATATTGGAAATGAAAAAGCATTTCATAATCTCCTGTTATTCATAGAAGGAAAGTGATCTGAACAGATCAAGCTAAAATCTACTCCAAAGAAAATTCAACTACAGTATTGCAGCAAGGTCTGAAAATCGATAGGACAAGAAAATGCTCTGAAAAAAACTGAAACCGCAAATGGTTAACATGCTAGTCATTTTCAGTCGGAACTTGAAGTAAACACTCCTGTGGCGGGTGATCATGTCACAGCAGCAATTAACAGTAAGTTGTCTGATATTCGGTGCTCTGTTTGAAATGCACTGTTAGCCACACATCGACAGTAGTCATAATTCATAGAAACCTAGCCCTCCGCAGGGCTAACGTTACGTTAGCAAGGTACAGTAACTTTAATCTTATTAGCGCTACGTTAACTTAAATTGACCTTGTCCCGAGTATCACTCCTCCTCTTGGAGTAAACATGGTGCCTTCGGTGGAGCGGGGGCTAGTAGGGCGGGTTGCGCAGGGGCTAGGCGGGTGGGGTTGCGTGGTGGCGCCCGGCCCGGGTTCCGGGGGCAGTCATCGGTCGCAGGGTCCTGCCAGGGTTGCGGAAACGTCGCCGGGGCTGCGGGTAGCCGGGGCCGGTCGGAGGTAGTGTTATGCAAACGTTGTCTTATAGTGAATATACAGTGGGGCAAATAAGTATTTAGTCAGCCACCAATTGTGCAAGTTCTCCTACTTGACAAGATTAGAGAGGCCTGTAATTGTCAACATGGGCAAACCTTAACCATGAGAGACAGAATGTGGAAAAAAAACAGAAAATCACATTGTTTGATTTTTAAAGAATTTATTTCCAAATTATAGTGGAAAATCAGTATTTGGCCACCTACAAACAAAAAAGATTTCTGGCTGTTAAAGAGGTCTAACTCCTTCTAACGAGATCTAACGAGATCTAACGAGGCTCCACTGGTTACCTGTATTAATGTCACCTGTTTTAACTCATTATCGGTATAAAAGACACCTGTCCACAACTTCAGTCAGTCACACTCCAAACTCCACTATGGCCAAGACCAAAGAGCTGTCGAAGGACACCAGAGACAAAATTGTAGACCTGCACCAGGCTTGGAAGACTGAATCTGCAGTAGGTAAAACACTTGGTGCAAAGAAATCAACTGTAGGAGCAATTATTAGAAAATGGAAGACATACAAGACCACTGATAATCTGCCTCGATCTGGGGCTCCATGCAAGATCTCACCCCGTGGCGTCAAAATGATAGCAAGAGCGGTGAGCAAAAATCCCAGAACAACACGGGGGGACCTAGTGAATGACCTACAGAGAGCTGTGACCACAGTAACAACGGTTACTATCAGTAACACAATACGCCGCCAGGGACTCAAATCCTGCACTGCCAGACATGTCCACCTGCTGAAGCCAGTACACGTCCAGGCCCGTCTGCGGCTCGCTAGAGAGCATTTGGATGATCCAGAAGAGGACTGGGACAATGTGTTATGGTCAGATGGAACCAAAATAGAACTGTTTGGAACACATGTTCTCGTGTTTGGAGGAGAAAGAATACTGAATTGCATCCGAAGAACAACCTACCCACTGTGAAGCATGTGGGTGGAAACATCATGCTTTGGGGCTGTTTTTGTGCAAAGGGACCAGGACGACTGATGTGTAAAGGAAAGAATGAATGGGGCCATGTATCGAGAGATTTTGAGTGAAAATCTCCTTCCATCAACAAGGGCATTGAAGATGAGACCTGGCTGGGTCTTTCAGCATGACAATGATCCCAAATACACAGCCAGGGCAACAAAGGAGTGGCTTCGTAAGAAGCATTTCAAGGTCCTGGAGTGGTTTTGCCAGTCTCCAGATCTCAACTCCATAGAAAATCTGTGGAGGGAGTTGAAAGTCCGTGTTGCCCAAAGACAGCCCCAAAACATCTAGAGGAGATCTGCATGGAGGAATGGGCCAAAATACCAGGACAGTGTGTGAAAAGTTTGTGAAGAGTTACAGAAAACGTTTGGCCTCTGTTATTGCCAACAAAGGGTACATAACATAGTATTGAGATGAACTTTTTGTATTGACCAAATACTTATTTTCCAATGTGATTTTCTGTTTTTTTTTTCACATTCTGTCTCTCATGGTTGAGATTTACCCATGTTGACAGTTACAGGCCTCTCTAATATTTTCAAGTGGGAGAACTTGCACAATTAGTGGTTGACTAAATACTTATTTGCCCCACTGTATGAAACAGTGTTTGCCTTGGTCTCCAGCTTGAAATGCTCCCACACTTTTGACATTTTCAGCTTTTTCTTGGTGCCTTTCTCTTCGCTTTCGTCAGCTTCTTCGTCGTTACCTCTATATTCACGCGTGGTTGAAATCAAATATATCCGCCGCCTCTCTCTTCCTCCTGTATGCACGTGACGCATTGTGCTGCATTAAAAGTAATCCGGGCAAAATGTCATGCTTAAAGCTGGCAAAATTAAACGATTCCTCGAAGCGGAGAAAATGCCTTGATCAAATTTTTAAAATCAAGTTACTCGAATTATTTGAGTAATCGTTTCAGCTCTAAATGATATGAACTCCATTTCAACTGGCAAAGCTGCCATTGAGGGATCATATTTCACTGCCATTGGCAGCGATGGACGTCCAATCAATTTTGACTGGGAGGGCTGACAGCAAATATCCAATCAGCTTTCGAACGATTGCTGCTAGCTCTCCCAGTCAAAATAGATTTTACGCTTATCGCCGTCAATGGCAGCCAATGAGTTAACAATTCCAAATATAGATCGATTTAAAAAAAAAAACATTAAAAACCTGATCTTTAAGACCCGATTCCGATCTTCTGAATATGATGTGATCAGGGATATCACCACTACTGTATGTAAACAGTTGGGTTAGAATGTAAGCTGCAGATTAGGTGACAGTAAACTGCTATCAGTAGCTAGCATATACAAATTCTTACTTTGTCCTTGATATTTAAGCAGAAGAACTTTACACCTTACGAGCAATGCACATGCTTTAAAGGGGCACCAGGAAGAATATCTGGACATTTCACCCTATTGTTCTTGCGCGGAAACATCTTGCAAGCTTTGCATGCGGCTTCGTGGTTAGCAATCCTGCACTGATTCAGCGGTCACTGGAGAACAATCATAAGATGAACATTTTTGGTACATCCCCACTAAATACTCATTTGAAGGAATTCAACCTCCTTGCCAGGCCGCCGGAACAGCGACAGCCGAACAAAGAAGGCGTTCCGCTGGCGCAGCTCCAGCAAGTCGGCCGGAAGGGACAAACCCCGCGCGTCCACTCCGGTGTTAACCCTTTGTATTGACTCCATTTTGAATGGTTTAAAGAAGGGTCACTGAAAACAGGTTGACAATTTATTCGTCGACATTGATCAAAAAACAAGGCAAAACAGACGACGGAGAGGCAATACTGCATCCAGGGTCAGCAAAACAACGGATACATCGAAATGTCCCCGAGAAGCAACAGTTGTTATCTAAATGTTCTGTCTTTTGAAAGCTCTCGCGGAGCGGGCAGTGGGCAGGAAGAAGGGTGTGAAGAAGGAAGAAGAAGGGTGTGTTTGGGATTATTGTTTTTCTGTGGATTGGACAGGAGGATTCAGGAGTTACTGTTGTCCGGGCAACGACGATGTGGATTCTGCCACCTCAGCGTCAAAGGGGGCTCTTGGAGTCTTGTCAGTTCTGTCATCAGTTGGATATTGGGCGTTCTCTGATGCTACTTGTTTTAGGACAGAACGCCCTGCTCTTTGTCCTGAAGTGCCCAGGAGAACTGATTGCGAGAGTTGGTCCGTCAATCGTGCTCATGCCGCACACGTTGGGCTTCTGTGATAAGATGGCGTTTTGTATCTTTTATGCCCTGTATTCTGCTTCTTTTCATTAAACGATGGAAGTGCTATTTATTTTATATTAGGTGTGTTAGAGTCATGCAAACAGTCCTACAGTAAATACGAGAAACAATACTATTCCCTGATTGAGTATATTAAGTGTGTTAGAGTAATGCAAACAGTTAGACGGTGCCTACGAGAAACGGTACCATCTCCTTCAACAGAAAGGAACAATTTATGTACATCTGCATCGACGCGGTGACGTATTCCTTACAACACTACCGTGATATTTCGAAATTCAAATCGCACCCAAACATATACTAGTAATCAGTAGAGATTGGATATAATCTTTGAAATTATTTCACTTGTTAGTTTTAATGGGATCATTTCCTTGTTAATTTGCATATTTTTCCAAGACGGTTGAATTTATGGTTTGTTTATGCTATATATCTACAGGCAGTAAAGTTCTGGAGAATGGCCTACTATTCAAGGAGCTCTTACAGACTCCAAACTTTCGGATCACAGTGGTGGATGATGCAGATACTGTGGAGCTGTGTGGAGCTCTGAAGGTAAACACAACATTGTTGCAGTGTTTGAGGTCCAGTTATACATAAGCCTGTTGCCATATGCGGTAAGTCAATAATTCCGATACGGTAAATTAAAACAAATTCCGTAATTTTCTCGTGCGTGTTAAAACTTTGCCCGTTGATTGCATATGAAACTCCGGTTTCTTTCACTGATGTTTATTGGTCATCAACATATCAAAAAAATCTCGCGGCACACCACAAACCAAAAATGTTCCAAAATTACTTTCTGTACAATATATTTAATTTTAAAATAATTTCTCAATATTTATACTTACTCAGTGTGAAACTGGAGCCTGTTTAGATGAACACAAAGCCGATATCCTAGCAGGAATCATTGTCAACAGCTCTCAGTCTCTCACTGTTATTATTTTTTTATTGCAGTTAGGCTTCAAAAGCTCAGAATTATCAGACAGGGAGACTTTAGCAATGTCTTTGACCGCATCAGGGCCAAGCATCTTGCTGACAATAGCTTTGCAGGCAGGTATTATTAAGGTCTCTGCCACAGTGTGGGACTTTTTTTATTTAGCAACACAGGGTTACTGGCTTTGAGGACTTTCTCATTTACCTGTGTAGTTTTCTCAAAAAAGTTGCCTGTTTCCCTGTGTTTTCACAAAGGCGAACAAAATAGTCCATCAAGTAGTTTTGAAGTGACACGTGTTTCGTTTGGAGATGTCGTTTAGGATAGGGTTGGGGAAATCTCTGGCATGAAGCCGATTCGATATGTATCTAGATACACAGGTTACGATTCGATTAAAAAACGATAGATTTTTAAGGCCGAGCGATTCGATAGTTTAAGAACAATTTGGTTCGATACAGAGTGACAATGATACTATAGTAAACATTTGTTGTGTGTGTTCGTACAGTATTTTAAACATATAAAAAGACCACATTTCTAATAGCAAAATTAAACAACAAAATTTCATACCAATGTATGTTTTATGTTTTATTTTTTTATGAGAAAAAAAAAACTTACTAAATGACCGTCATTTTTGTTGGATGGGATTGATAATAAAATAAAACTACAGTGACAGACAACATTAAAGTGCAGTAATTCCATTACTGTATTTCCTGGTGTTTTGAACACAAGAGGTAAGTAATTTAAGTGCAAACTTTCAACGTAAACATCTTACTAACAAAAAATATTAATTATATGCAGTAGCTCTAGAAAAAAAGACCTGCTAGTGTTATCATCATAAATAAATAATAAATTATCCTTTACCACTGGTATAATTGGGGGAATAAAAACATGGCATTTTAAACAGGCAGGCCAAAAATTATTACTTTAACCTTATACACAGCAAAGTCATTCACTTATGTATGGAGGTAAATTTTTGTCTATATTATTCAATCCCAAAAAAAGTTGCTTTAATCAAATAAAAAGTCGTAAAAATTGTTTTTTGATTAAAGCAACTTTTATTGCGATTGAATGATTTAGACACAAATGTCCTACCCCTAATATGGCTCAAACACAAAAAGGATCAAAGAAAACAGTTTGAATGAAAAATAAAGTGATCAAATGCGAGTTTCTGAGTCTCAAATATTTTTTCATATTCAAACCTTTTTTTCTACGATTGAATTTTTAATTTTTTTTTTTTGATAGAAGTGATTTTTCTTTTGATTTTTTTTTTTTGTTTGTTTGTTTGAAGCAACTTATTTTTTGATTGAATAATAAAGACACATATGTCCTAGCCAAAATGTGGTCCAAACGCAAAATTACATGACTTCAATCAAAAATATTGTTTCAATTAAAAAAAATTGACTTAAATAAAAAAAATTCAAAGAAAAATAGTTTTCAAATAATTTTTTTTGAGTTACAAATTTATTTTTGCATTCAAACACATTTTTTTTTTGTTTGAAGTGACTTTTTCTTCGATTGAAAATATATATTTTGATCGAAGCAACTTTTTTTTGATTGAATAATAAAGACACAAATCTGCCTCCATACTTCTGCCTGTGCTTCCACATTTTTTATTCCTCATCACTGTCCATCTTTTTTGAAGGGCAGATTATTCTTGAGGAAGATCAACTGATCCGCATGTTCATGTTTAAATAGTTTCGTGGAAACAATATGCCGCCCTTTCCACCATTGTAGTGGGTTATTTTTCAGGGTTAAAAACTCACGATCTCTGTACTGCTTCACACTAGCTCTGTCCCATACAGATCTGGCTGCCTTCATCACTTCAAAGTGCGACTCTTGTTTTCCTGGTGCGTTGAAAATCAATCGCTGCACGTCGCTGGCATTGATCCTCAGAATGTCCATTGTTTTACCATGTTGCTTCGTTGCCAATACTAGTTTCGTTTTGGGCTGTGAAGAAAACGCTACGGAGCGTGCGTTACAGTGGTTTTGTTAGCTCTCGCGTTGTCATGACACGCCCGTGACGATCGGGTACTGACGACGACTACTACCGAAATGCATGATGGGAAGTTGAGGCTACCGCAACTGTGAGTGGTGCTTGTCCATATTATATCATGCGTGTGGTCACACTCTAAGTGCGCTGTGTGGTGTTTGACACAAGCGCAGCATGTGAAGTAAAAGCAAAGTTATTATCATATTAAGCAATTCATTGTACTAGGCACTAGTAGCCGGTTCTTGTGCTCGCGATAGCCAAATTCTCTCTCTCTCGCAAAACTCTACTATCGGTTCTTTGAATATTTAATGGCTAATTACTGTTGAATGTTAACTTTACTATCGATACAGTTGTATCTCTCACCTGTAAAACTGGATATCCAGTCGTATCGGTTTATCGGTCTCAAGCTTAGTTTAGGATAGCTGCTCATGTCGCGTTCAAGAACTGCTCGGATTTCTACCCGTCAGCCATTTTGCTGTCCTCGACAATGTGTTGGAATAAAACACGGGGAGGATTGACGGTCGTCACATATGGGTAAAATGGAAAGGACAATTTCGTGTATATTGACTCTTGACGAGTCTAATCAAATGATGTACAGTAGACGTGCTGCGGTCCACATTGTCGCGGACAACAAGGTTGCTGATGGCTAGAAATCCGAGTAGTTATTGAATGCGACACGAGCAATACTCTGCTCATCTAGGCATGACTGCAACTTTATATCTAATCATTCCTTCCTACTGCAACTCGGCCCGTCGAATTAAAAAAAAAAAAACAGCGATATAGGATAATTTCTCGCGGCACACCTGACGATCTCTCACGGCACACTACTGTGCCGCGGCACACTGGTTGAAAAACACTGGTATAGAGCATTTGCAAACAATGCGAAAAAATAAAAAAAAGTACAACTGACACCACCAGCTTTTAAAAAATACAACGAGTGTACTTTTTTTCCCGAAAGTCAAATCTTAGAGGTAGGATTTATACTTCAGATTTAAAGAATGGATTCATGCATGAGGACGCCATTAAAAGGACAAACATTTTTAAATTAAAATTCCATAGTTTTTTTTAAATGGCATGTTTTAAGGTTCCAATTACTATGGGTAAAATATTTTTCTTCTATCAATCTTGGTTTTATTGGATTGTTAAAAAGTTGTTTTTGGTCACCCTGTTGTTGTTGTAGTTGTAGTAGCTTTATGCATCCACTAGATGAAGCTACGCTAAAGGGAATGTCATGTCATGATTAACCAATATTGATGCATATATAAGTCGCATCTGATTATTTGGTGCACTGTCAGCTTTTGAGAAAATGGAAGCCTCTTAGGTGCGCCTTATAGTGCGGAAAATAAGGTAAGTAGATTAGTCATTACAGGTAGTCCCCGGGTTACAACGTACTCGACTTACGTGATTTTGACTTTACGTTGCCGGTTAGCAAACGAGGAAATTGTGCTTTTTTAAAGCTTTTTACTTCCTTCACTTTTGACAGTTTGTAGAGCTGTAACACGCATATGGAGACTTATGTTCAAAACGACACACATTTTAACAATAAAACACTTGACAAAAAACAATTGGTGTTCAAACGTCCATCTCGTCTGATCAATATGTTAGGTACAGTGGGAGAACAAGTATTTGATACACTGCCGATTTTGCTGGTTTTCCCACTTGCAAGCCATGTAGAGATCTGTAATTTGTATCATAAGTTCTCTTCAACTGTCAGGGACGGAATCTAATACAAAAATCCAGAAAATCACATTGTATAATTTTTAAACAATACATTTGTATTTAACTGCATGAAATAAGTATTTGATACATTACCAACTAGTAAATATTTCGGCACTTAGTTCTTTTTTAAGAACCCCTCCTGTTCTCCACTCATTACCGGAGGTAACTGCACCTGTTTGAACTTGTTACCTGTATAAAAGACACCTGTTCACATGCTCAAACAAACAAACTCCAACCTCTCCACAATGGCCAAGACCAAAGAGCTGTGTAAAGACATCAGGGATAAAATAATAGACCTGCACAAGGCTGGGATGGGCTACAGGAAAATAAGCAAGCAGCTTGGTGAGAAGGTAACAAGTGTTGGGGTGATTATTAGAAAATGGAAGAAGTTCAAGTTGACGGTCAATCTGCCTCGTTCTGGGGCTCCATGCGAGATCTCACCTCATGGGGCATCACTGATCATGAGGAAAGTGAGGGATCAGCCCAGAACTACACGGCAGGACCTGGTCAATGACCTTAAGAAAGCTGGAACCACAGTCTCTAAGAAAACCATCAGAAACACATTACGCCGTCATGGATTAAAATCCTACAGCGCACGCAAGGTCACGCTGCTGAAGCCAGTGCATGTCCAGACATGTCTGAAGTTTGCCACTGACCATCTGGATGATCCAGAGGAGCAATGGGAGAAGGTCATATGGTCGGATGAGACCAAAATTGAACTTTTTGGTCTAAACTTGGCTCGTCGTGTTTGGAGGAAAGAGAAGGATGAGTACAACCCCAAGAACACCATCCCAACCGTGAAACATGGAGGAGGAAACATCATATTTTGGGGCTGCTTCTCTGCCAAGGGTACAGGACGACTGCACCGTATTGAGGGGAGGATGGATGGGGCTATGTATCGCCAGATCTTGGCTGACAACCTCCTTCCTTCAGTGAGAGCCCTGAAGATGAGTTGTGGCTGGGTCTTCCAGCATGACAACGAACCAAAGCACACAGCCAAGGCAACTAAAGAGTGGCTCTGTAAGAAGCATCTTAAGGTCCTGGAGTGGCCTAGCCAGTCACCAGATCTGAACCCGATAGAAAATCTATGGAGGTAGCTGAAAGTCCGTGTTGCCCGGCAGCAGCCCCGAAACCTGAAGGCTCTGGAAAAGATCTGCATGGAGGAGTGGGCCAAAATCCCTGCTGCAGTGTGTGCAAACCTTGTCAAGGACTACAGGAAACGTTTGGTATCTGTAATAGCAAACAAAGGTTTCTGTACCAAATATTAAGTTCGATATTTGTGATGTACAGGGGTGAAAGTGAGCCGGAACGCACCGGCTCGGCGTTCCGCCATGAAATACGATGGCGGAATGCCAATACGGCATACGGTGCTTTGATCCCGAAAATATGACGGCAACTGTCAAAACCCATTTAAAAAAAAAAACTGCCACGCTGCCACACACACATCACCAATTAGGCTCGAGCATATGACGTGGCACTCGCGAGGTTTCCGCCGCTATCGCCATTTTGGAAGCGGAAAACATAAACAGTGAGGCATTTCAACACAGGTCGCTCTTTAAAAATGGTTGGAAATTATTGTGCGGTAAAGAATTGCAACAACCGATCGAATAGAAAGGAGAATGTACAGCTCGACGGAACACCATTGAGTTTCTTCCGGATCCCTACTTGGAGAAAAGGCGAGGGAAAGGTCATATCTGAACTTACCAAACGTCGAAGAATGGCATGGGTGGCCTCGATCAGAAGGAAGGGCATAACGTTTGATTCTCCAGTTACACACAGAGTTTGCTCTATGCACTTCCACTCCAGTAAGTTAATTTAGTTTGTTTACGCAAATTTCGGTAACTTTATGCCCTAAGTCGGCCTGTTGTTAGCTATAGCTACAGCTAAACAACTAGCATGCATACATGTGCATTGTTTTCATAAGACATAATTCCTGTCGTTGCTAAATGAAAAAGCTGTAATATTTTGACGTGAGAGAGTGGCAAAGAATTTGTACACAGGCAACATTTTCTGCAACAAAAAATTTGTACATCCGTGGTCACAGACTAATGTAAACACACATTGCCTACCTTTGCTAGAAAGATGGTGTTGCCGTTTGCTATGGTCATAATGTGCAGATCCTGCACCCATCCGCAGCAAAACTGTTCGTAGCTTTGTAGCGATTTGTAGTTTCGGAATTGCTGATGAGTGTAGTAACTTACACCAAACACTAAATACAGCATGATGTCCATTTCGCGTAGTGGTGGAAGCTTGTCGACATCTTTATTCCATTTGTGTTCGGCTTGCTCGTAAGGGTCAACATTGTTCACATCCTTAAAATTGCTCACATATCTGTCCTTCGCCGTGGTAACAAGTTTGTCTCTGTATCGAACTGGCAAGTTTTCCTTACTTTTTTCCATCTTTGGCACTCGTAGTTGAATTGTATTTGCCGTTAAGTTTAAATGTCCCGTGATGCAGACGTGCTTCCGAAATGGCTGCGTTGTCGCAAATCTCGCATGATCCCGTGCTGCTGTGACGTAAACGCTCGAGCCTAATAAGAACAATCTACTAACGTTAGATTTACATCCACAAGTGTTAACAACAAGCCTAATAAAGAGCTTGTTTAACGTCGTCCGTTTTCACTGATTTTTATTATTCGTTTATTCTACATAGTTCTTCCCAACATCTGGATCTGACAAGTCGCGTTGCCTGTAGCCCTTTTCACACATATATCCAGGGAAATTCCCGTATCAGGTGACGCGGGATCTACTCTCGTCATTGCTCTCACATGAAAAGATGTCTCGAGAATGAAGCAGGTTAGACGCTTTCACGGACTTGTCCAATGTTGCCTACTGGCGCTCTCTGTGCGTGGAGGGCTGCTGGCGCAATTTTATAACCTGGACATTACGTCATTTTTGGTCAGCATTGGTTGTCACAATGTTGGTCAAATCGTGTCGTGTTTTGTTCAGGAGGGAGCGTTCCCGACATGTAACTGCAACCAATTTAAGGTCATCAAGAGGTAAGATCGGGGCTGAAAAATCCAGCCCGACCCGACCCGGGTCCGCGGGTATTGTAGCCCGACCCGGCCCAGCCCATTCAATTAACCGGATTTGCAGGCCCGAGCCCGAAAAAAAACACAAAATGTTCTGTTTTATTTGTAGGCCTGAGACCGGGAAAAAAAAAAATGTAATATTTTATTTGTGGGGCCGAGCCCGATAAAAACCTCAAAATTCTATGTATTATTTGTGAGGACTCAGGAGGAGAAGGAGAGGGAAGGGATGCGCCAGTCAGACATGGACAAAGCACTGCTTGCTGCTTGGAAAACGGACTGGTTGCATTTTGTGTGATCACATTTGGTGACAATGCCTATGCATAAACGCCTGTCTTTTGTAACGAATTCTCAGTTGGCAGAGAAAAAACACAACTTTTCTTAATGTTGAAATAGTCTACATATTTTTATGATCATTATAAATACATTTACACAACGAAATAACGCTGGAAAAATTGGCTAAATATAAATAAAGAGATGCGGTTTTGCCGTCTTGCAGAGGTGGATATTAAAAAGAGGGCGCATGGCACGCTCTGGCTCTGCAATGACCATACAGCGCCTTCTCTTTTTTTCCAAATTATTTATTTGATAACAAGTATTCCTTAGTTAACATTCATACATCGTTTTAGTATACATATATATATATATATATTTATTTTAAAAAGTTAGCGAGAACCCTGGCCCGAACCAAACGTATAATTCCGTTCTGTTTTCAGTTTAATTTAGCTATTTCCAGCTTGCCCTGTTTCCTGTTTAGTTTAGCCCTGCTTTCACGCACACCAGGAAAAACCAACGCAGGCGTGGTTAGAGCATGCAAAATCCACACTGGAAGGTTGGAGCCCGTGATTGAACACTTGTTGATCTCAGAACTGTGAGGGGAACGTGCAAACCACTGTGAAACCTGTTGTTTTATTGTGTGTTATATTTGTAACTGTGCCAAAAGCAGTTTTAGCATTTCGGTGGTTTTAGGAGGGTCCCCCACCCCATCCCACCCCCCCGTTCTGGCAAGAATTTCTATCCACTTTCACCCCTGCTGATGTATCAAATACTTATTTCATGCAATTAAATTTAAATTTATTATTTAAAAATCATACACCGTGAGTTTTTTTGTATTAGATTCCGTCCCTCATGGTTGAAGAGAACTTTTGATACAAATTACAGACCTCTACATGCTTTTCAAGTGGGAAAACCAGCAAAATCAGCAGTGTATCAAATACTTGTTCTCCCCACTGTATTTAGTAGATTAAATCAGCCTAAATTGCATAACAAAAGTCTGCTAGCTTAATTGCTACGAATCAGTGTTGTTTTCGTCAGCGATGACTATAACAAATATTTCGTCAACGAACAATTTTTTCATGACGATGACGTCACGACGACGCGCTGAAAATGTGTCTTGGGAGACTAAAACATAACGAGATGGATGCCGGTTGTCGTCTGACGACATGAGAACGAGATGAAAATTCACCATTGTTTGCGTCATAAATTCACAATGTGGGATATTTTCTTGTTGTATTAGTTAGCGCGCATTTTGCACTCTTTGGTCGTTTCCCTCATGTGACGTGCTGCGAGGGGCGGGGGGCTGTGCGGTGAGTAGGCCTGTGCCCATTCCAGGCTCCATTTGTGAAACATATGTGTCAGGTGCTGCTTGGTGAGTTTTGTTTTTTCTTGTCGTGGCTAGATATGCCATGTTGCTTTAGCCTTTAAAGGTCTGTGCTGAGTGATCATCGCACACTGAACTAACTTGCAGTGTGAGCATTAGCATTTTGCGCGGTCACTCGGTGTCTAAAAAATTAATTAGTTTAATTAATTGCAAATAATGTGCTGTTTTCTTGCTGAGTGTGTATTATCATCATTAAAATGGTGATCTCCTTGTAGACTCTACAGTTATGTGCCTGTATGTCGTGTTCATTCGAAATTGTTGGAAACCTTTTATTTATGTATTTATTTATTCATGGACTAAAACTTCTGAAGTTTATAGACGGAAACATTTTTGAGAATTTTCAACTAAAACTTGACGAAATTTGAGTTTTCGTTGACTAAAACTAGACTAAGACGAATACATTTTGAAATGACTAAAATATGACTAAGAATAATAAGTATTTTCGTCCAAAAGACGAAGACGAATATTAAAATGCCTGCCAAAATCAACACTGGTACGAATGCTAGCATATTTACAATTCTCATAGCAAATTGCTCATACATAACTCCACAAACTAGCTTTAAAGTTATTACAAATGCATACACAAACATATGTCAGCTGAAACAACTTACAGCCTTTTGTGGGCCAAACCACTGTCCTTTAACGTCGTTTACTCTTTGCGCCCTTATTACCCACACTGACAGTGTTATTAGATCTGGATTTTTTTCTCAAGTGAGTTCCGAAACCTTAATTTTAAAAGCTGTTCAGAAGTTGACCTGCTGGTGTGTTTTGAATAGTACCTCCTGCTGAACCTAAGTGCGCTTCAGTTTTAGGTCGCAAACTGATGGCTAAGCATTCTCCTTTGACTGGAAAAAAGCAGAATTCATTGTTCCATCAATCATTGCACGTCATCCAGGTCATGAAGTACAGTGGGGCAAATAAGTATTTAGTCAATCACCAATTGTGCAAGTTCTCCTACTTGAAAAGATTAGATAGGCCTGTAATTGTCAACATGGGTAAACCTCAACCATGAGAGACAGAATGTGGAAAAAAAAACAGAAAATCCCATTGTTTGATTTTTAAAGAATTTATTTCCAAATTAGAGTGGAAAATAAGTTTTTGGTCACCTACAAACAAGCAAGATTTCTGGCTGTCAAAGAGGTCTAACTTATTCTAACGAGGTCTAACGAGGCTCCACTCGTTACCTGTATTAATGGCACCTGTTTTAGCTCATTATCGGTACAAAAGACACCTTTCCACAACCTCAGTCAGTCACACTCGAAACTCCACTATGGCCAAAACCAAAGAGCTGTCGAAGGACATCAGAGACAAAATTGTAGACCTGCACCAGGCTGGGAAGACTGAATCTGCAATAGGTAAAACGCTTGGTGTAAAGAAATTAACTGTGGGAGCCATTATTAGAAAATGGAAGACATACAAGATCACTGATAATCTCCCTCGATCTGGGGCTCCATGCAAGATCTCACCCCGTGGCGTGAAAATGATAACAAGAACGGTGATTAAAAATCCCAGAACCACACTGAGGGACCTAGTGAATGACCTACAGAAAGCTGGCACCACAGTAACAAAGGCTACTATCAGTAACACAATGCGCTGCCTGTGACTCAAATCCTACACTGCCAGACGTGTCCCCCTGCTGAAGAAAGTACACGTCATGGCCCGTCTGTGGTTCGCTAGAGAGCATTTGGATGATCCAGAAGAGGACTGAGAGAATGTATTATGGTAAGATGAAACCAAAATACAACTTTTTGGTAGAAACACAGGTTCTCGTGTTTGGAGGAGAAAGAATACTGAATTGCATCCGAAGAACACCATACCCACTGTGAAGCATGGGGGTGGAAACATCATACTTTGGGGCTGTTTTTCTGCAAAGTGACCAGGATGACTGATCTGTGTAAAGGAAAGAATGAATGGGGCCATGTATCGTGAGATTTTGAGTGAAAATCTCGTTCCATCAGCAAGGGCATTGAAGATGAAACGTGGCTGGGTCTTTCAGCATGACAATGATCCCAAACACACAGCCAGGGCAACAAAGGAGTGGCTTCGTAAGAAGTATTTCAAGGTCCTGGAGTGGCCTAGCCTGTCTCCAGATCTCAACCCCATAGAAAATCTGTGGAGGGAGTTGAAAGTCAGTGTTGCCCAACGACAGCCCCAACACATCACTGCTCTAGAGGAGATCTGCATGGAGGAATATGCCAAAATACCAGCAACAGTGTGTGGAAAGCTTGTGAAGAGTTACAGAAAACGTTTGGCCTCCGTTATTGCCAACAAAGGGTACATAACATACACAAGTATGTATGTACATAAGTATTGAGAATTTGAGATGAGCTTTTGGTATTGACCAAATACTTATTTTCCACCATGATTTGCAAATAAATTCTTTAAAAATCAAACAATGTGAGTTTCTGTTTTTTTTCTCCATTCTGTCTCTCATGGTTGAGGTTTACCCATGTTGATAATTACAGGCCTCTAATATTTTCAAGTGGGAGAACTTGCACAATTAGTGGTTGACTAAATACTTATTTGCCCCACTGTATATAAGCTTCAATTTCTGAGACAGATTCTATTTAAGTGATTCCTTGATTGAATAGGTCTGGACTTAATTTGGCTTAGGTCTAGCCACTGAAAATGAACCACAGCTTTCCCTAAAATGTGATTTTCTACAGTTAATTCAGGATTTAGCTGTGGTGGCAATATACTTATCCTTAATAAATAAAATCACCATTTGTTGGATGAGCTTAAATATTAAAAGGGAGAAACTGCATAGAAATCTGAATTTGAGAAGCGGGCATATTCTTTTTCATGGCACTGTATATGCTGACTAATGGCTCTGAATCCGTGTGAAAGATGAAAAATGCGCCAACCGCCTTAGTGTTTCCCACTCTTTGTCCATCCATTATCTATATCTAAAATCTGGACCCTTTCCAATCTGACACTGGGCGATGCATTGCATCACCGCTTCCATTTAAAAATAATTCATTTACGCTTGCCAAAATGCTGGAAGACAAACCTATGAAGCATCATGCATACTTTTCAGCAGCAACCAGCTCCTACATATTACTGTGGAAAAGATTAAAGGATATCAGATCTCAGATTGAGTTCAACATCTTTACTAAGGGCAGTATCTGAGCAGGGTTTTCACATTGGAAAGACAGTTTCCAGCACATTCACACAGAAAAACCGGCCCAATTCAATAAAAAGGAGGCTAAATGACAACCTCTCGTTTCAGGCCACGTTTACACACTAACGATCTTACGCAATTACACAAAAGTGGCATTTTGACGTTATTTTAATTCTGCGTTTACACGAATTATGTGTGGGGAAAACTGTGCACACGGGAGTGCAGGACCTCCAATTTGCCGATGTACAGTGGTTTGAAAGAGTATCTCAACCTTTTGGAATTTCTTACATTTCTGCATAAAATGTCCATCAAATGTGATCTGATCTTTGTCAAAATCACACAGATAAAAATAGTGTCTGCTTTAACTAAAACCACCCAAACATTTATAGGTTTTCATATTTTAATGAGGATAGTATGCAAACAATGACAGAAGGGGGACAAATAAGTAAGTGAACCATCACATTTAAATTTTCTTGCCCCCCTTTGGCAGCAATAACTTCGACTAGACGCTTCCTGCAGCTGCAGATCAGTCTGGCACATCGATCAGGACTAATCTTGGCCCATTCTTCTCTACAAAACTGCTGTAGTTCAGTCAGATTCTAAGGATGTCTGACATGAATCACTGTCTTTAGGTCATGCCATGCATTGTCATACTATCCTCATTAAGATATGAAAACCTCTAAATGTTTGGGTGGTTTTAGTTAAAGCAGACAGATTTTTTTCATCTGTGTGATTTTGACAAACATCAGCTCACATTTGATGGTGATTTTATGCAGAAATGTGAGAAATTCCAAAAAGGTTCAGATACTTTTTCATACCATTGTACAACAATACTAAAAAAGGAAAAAAAATTTAAAAAAAGCTACAAAAAAATGATTTAATGTTGTCAATCAGAAATGACATGCAGTTCATAGCACCACCCGCTGAGAGGCGCTAAAATGCCACATATAATCTCTGAGTACATCACAATATTAAGCGATTTGCGATACAAGGCTCACAATAACGATTATCTCACGACATGACGATACAACAGTTATCGATACATGGGTCAGGAACTCATTCTACAATATCCAAAATACTGATTTTTGGTCTCTTCCTGTTGATTTTGGGGCATTTCTGGGTCATCTCCTGTGGACTTTGGGGCATTTACAGATCACTTCTGGTTGATTTTGGGTTACAGAAGAGGAAGTGACCTGAGAATGTCCCCGAACGAATAGGAAGTGGCTCAAAATGAACAGGAAGTGACCTGTAAATGCCCGGAAATTAACATGAAGTGACCCATAAATTCCCCTCAAACCAGGAAGATTTGCTGTGAATGTGCTGTTTTCGTGCCATTGACCAATCCATTTGACCAAAATGGATTGGACATCAAGTGCCGTCAGTGGCAGCTAGCGAGTCAACAGAGACACTTTTTTCCGATTTTGGTGGCAACATGTTGGTTCTGTTTTTTTTTTAAAGTGACATCTTTTTAAAACGATATATCGATTCTTGGTGGGAGCATATCAGTAACTTTGGGTGCTACAAAGTATCGCAATATATCATCTTTTTGATGTATTGTCACTAGGGCTGTCCCAAACGACAAATTTTCTCCCGATTAGTCAGCCGACTATTTTTACGAGTAGTCGACTAATCTAATAATTTTTGTTGTTGTTTAGCAATGATTTTTAGCAATGAAATTTTTGTTGTTGCTTATTCATTCACAAAACATTTTGGAACACTTAAATTCTGTATTAAAGTACAAATAAAATTGTAAATAACAATAATGAATCGCAAATAAACAATGAGGTCAAATGCTGATAGCATTAACTAGTGCAAAACAATGGAATGTGAACAGATTCAGAATACTCCTTTGTTTTCAAAAACTAGTAAAGGAACATTTTTGAGAACTTTCAGAATAAATGTCTGGATTTTATAAGCGGATTTTATAAGCAAATTTAAATTGCAATAGTTGAACATAAATTATATTAACATACACAATAAATACAAACTTGTTAATAATCTCTTAACTGTCCAGGAATGCAAAGAAAAAAAAACATTTGTCTTTCGATGACTCAACATTGTCTAAATTAATAAATTAAATATAACTGAAAAAATGTCATAACCTTAACAGACAACGTCATCAGCTAATCAAGCGTGCGTTTGAGGCAAAAAAACAAACAAACAAAAAAACGGACCGGCACATTCAGCAAGTGAAAAAGGGGGTAAATGTAAGCCTGGACATAAAGGAAAACAAACTAAAATACCTACAAACTGAACTTATTTTATAATAGTGCTGTCAAATTTATCGCATTAACGGGCGGTAATTAATTTAAAAAATTAATCACGTTAAAATATTTGATGCAATTAACGCATGCACGGAATGACCCCATCATGCGTTGCCTCAAACAGTTTACAATGACACCGTTTTAGCACATTGAGAGCGAAAAGGCAGAGAAATGCGAGTGGACACCGGCGTTCATTGGACCGTGCCTTTTATTGGCTTAAGCTTTGACAACTCTTTCACAACAAATATACAGTGCCTTGCAAAAGTATTCGGCCCCCTTGAACCTTGCAACCTTTCGCCACATTTCAGGCTTCAAACATAAAGATATAAAATTTTAATTTTTTGTCAAGAATCAACAACAAGTAGGACACAATCGTGAAGTGGAACAAAATTTATTGGATAATTTAAACTTTTTTAACAAATAAAAAACTGAAAAGTGGGGTGTGCAATATTATTCGGCCCCCTTGCGTTAATACTTTGTAGCGCCACCTTTTGCTCCAATTACAGCTGCAAGTCGCTTGGGGTATGTTTCTATCAGTTTTGCACATCGAGAGACTGACATTCTTGCCCATTCTTCCTTGCAAAACAGCTTGAGCTCAGTGAGGTTGGATGGAGAGTGTTTGTGAACAGCAGTCTTCAGCTCTTTCCACAGATTCTCGATTGGATTCAGGTCTGGACTTTGACTTGGCCATTCTAACACCTGGATACGTTTATTTTTGAACCATTCCATTGTAGATTTGGCTTTATGTTTTGGATCATTGTCCTGTTGGAAGATAAATCTCCGACCCAGTCTCAGGTCTTGTGCAGATACCAACAGGTTTTCTTCCAGAATGTTCCTGTATTTGGCTGCATCCATCTTCCCGTCAATTTTAACCATCTTCCCTGTCCCTGCTGAAGAAAAGCAGGCCCAAACCATGATGCTGTCACCACCATGTTTGACAGTGGGGATGGTGTGTTCAGGGTGATGAGCTGTGTTGCTTTTACGCCAAACATATCGTTTTGCATTGTGGCCAAAAAGTCAAATTTTGGTTTCATCTGACCAGAGCACCTTCTTCCACATGTTTGGTGTGTCTCCCAGGTGGCTTGTGGCAAACTTTAAACAAGACTTTTTATGGATATCTTTGAGAAATGGCTTTCTTCTTGCCACTCTTCCATAAAGGCCAGATTTGTGCAGCGTACGACTGATTGTTGTCCTATGGACAGACTCTCCCACCTCAGCTGTAGATCTCTGCAGTTCATCCAGAGTGATCATGGGCCTCTTGGCTGCATCTCTGATCAGTTTTCTCCTTGTTTAAGAAAGTTTGGAAGGACGGCCGGGTCTTGGTAGATTTGCAGTGGTCTGATGCGCCTTCCATTTCAATATTCTGGCTTGCACAGTGCTCCTTGAGATGTTTAAAGCTTTGGAAATCTTTTTGTAGCCAAATCCGGCTTTAAACTTCTCCACAACAGTATCTCGGACCTGTCTGGTGTGTTCCTTGGTTTTCATAATGCTCTCTGCACTTTAAACAGAACCCTGAGACTATCACAGAGCAGGTGCATTTATACGGAGACTTGATTACACACAGGTGGATTCTATTTATTATCATCGGTCATTTAGGACAACATTGGATCATTCAGAGATCCTCACTGAACTTCTGGAGTGAGTTTGCTGCACTGAAAGTAAAGGGGCCGAATAATATTGCACGCCCCACTTTTCAGTTTTTTATTTGTTAAAAAAGTTTAAATTAGCCAATAAATGTTGTTCCACTTCACGATTGTGTCCCACTTGTTGTTGATTCTTGACAAAAAAATTAAATTTCATACCTTTATGTTTGAAGCCTGAAATGTGGCAAAAGGTTGCAAGATTCAAGGGGGCCGAATACTTTTGCAAGGCACTGTAAGTATTGTGGTGAATGACGTGGGGAAGAATGACAGGAGACGCTCTTTCTCTTCACAGGCTTAATTGAACACAACGCAAAACATACTGTATACCATTTGCAGCCACAACTGACAGTCATGGTTGCCCAACTTCCCATCATGCATTTGGGCGGAACAGTTAAGTCGCTACTGTATCATTTAGTGAAAGCACAACAGAAATAATATTCCTATCTCTCAAAAAAAAAATCACAAAAAGAAAAGCGCTCAATGCAAAGAGAACTGGCATTCCCAATCAAAATAGGTATGCAAAATACACATAAAACTTACTCAGACCTTGCCTTTGCTAGATCTCTTAATAAATTTAAAACTCACCATTGACACCTTGTGGTGTATTTCATTCACTACCTTACGTAGTTAAAGACACTGTGGAAGAACGGCAGTGAGCCCATGTGACGTCCTGCTCGGTGACGTCAACAATGGCGAAATATTAGTTTATTTTTTGATTGAAAATTTTACAAATTTTATTAAAACGAAAATATTAAAATGGGTTTTAATTAGGGCTGTCAAAATTATCGCGTTAACGCGCGGTAATTAATTTTTTAAATTAATCACGTTAAAATATTTGACGCAATTAACGCACATGTCCCGCTCAGACAGTATTCTGCCTTTTGGTAAGTTTTACAGCAAGGCTTTTTGTGCTGTCCAACAGGGAACTCTTGTGGTCGCTTTGCGACATGGTTTATTGTTTTCTTGCCAGTTAATTATGGCTGCACGACATCTCGGGCTGATAATGTTGTGCTTATATGATCCTTGGACAAGATTTGTCCGTAAGTATGGTTGTTGTAAAGAATGTACATATTATGTAAGTAAGCGAAATGTTATATTTTTTGTATGAGACGCTTTTTGTTTATGTTTAGTGAACCTGTATAGCGTGCTAAGCTAACGTTGTTGCTAATGCAATGCTTGTGTACTTTTATTTTGTAGTTTTACGACGGTCTAAAGAGGACAATGGTTTGAGGCCATTTTATTAATAAATCAGATGAAAAAGGAAGAAGTCTAATTATTAAGGCGTCGTTCACTAGCTGTCTAGCTTTGGAAAAAGTAGACGCTTCGGAGTGAGGACAGCATAGACCAGTGACGTGCGGTGAGGTTCATGGTTGGTGAGGCACTGATTCCTTTAGTGTCAGATTTCCAAATATATAAACCAAAAAGGGTAGCTTATTCAATTGGCTACTGGTTATTTCATATCTCGTCAGCATTCTTCACAAAACACGCACACACGGTACATATTATCGATACGTAAAAGTAAGAAAATAACATGCATTTGCGATAATTCATGCAACATAAATGAGAGTAAAGAGTGGTGTACAAAACCACAGAATTCAATTCTGACATTTAGTGAAATATTCAGTTGTTTTTAAAACTTGTAATTCTGATACTTTAATCAATTTATTACAGATTGCTAAACAAAAAGTGTGAAAAGAAAAACAAAGAATATTTTATTTAAGGCCAAAATTTAGTTTTTAAATATTCTATTGTATTTTTCTTAGTCTAAGCTCTTTTTAAAAAAATTTTTTTTATAAGATTGAAATGAAAACTGTTTGTAGTCTTGCACCTATCCTTCACCACAAAAACCGCCGTTACTTTGGAAGAGCATAGGTTTGGTCTCAACATTCGTAGTGACGATATAACAGCATAACCTGCATGTAGGTACACTTTTTGCTGGGGACGGGACATTAATAAGACCAAACAGATTGGATGAAGGGGGCAAAGGGCCACATTTCTCATGTATATGAACCTAGTTAATTAATAGGCAAAATGATCAATGCAAAATAAATCCTTATCTACTGATAATAACTTTTATGTGCATTGGTTCAGATGATACACTGTTCGATTCAAACCTTTGTTTTCAAAAAATACTAAAGAAACATTTTGAAAACTTCCTGAATAAATGTCTGGTTTTTATTAGCATAAACATAATGAAAATAATTTACTTAATAATGGTATGGTCAATTCTATCCTTACAACATATGGAACTATTGAAAGATCTAAATTCTCTATATAACTGAAAATTATATCATGCAAAAAAGGTAAAGTTGCTTAAACGTTGGTGGGGACAATTTTAGCATCCTGAAAAGTTGGTAGTGTTATGTCCCTACCGTCCCTATGCAAACCTACGCCCTTTTTGTAAAAGTCCTCCTTATTTTCCTTTACCTTAAAAAAATCTCTCCACCTCAATGGAGAGGCTTGCTTCAATTAGATCGCTGTGTTCTATTTGACAAGCCAGAACACACAGTGGATGTGTCCAAATGTCTAGCTAACCTTTCATCTTTCTTAGCAAAACCATGTAATTGTTCTACATATATGCCACATTTAGAAGAGCTTACACGCTCATCGTTACCACGAAATGTTAACTCCTGTTTAGCTAGGATGCAGGTTGCATTAATGAGGTATTTCAAACTCTTTACCTTAGCATTCTGGATGCTACCGTTGAGCTTCCGCTGTTCGTCAAAGCCAAATCGATCCTTGAGCTTCCAAAAGTTTTTAAAGCAATCAGGCTTTGAATGTGAGTGTTCGAGCTCTTGTGTTTGCTGAGGCTTCGTGGTAGTTTTTTAATGTCACAATATCTCGTGTTAGTCCAGACATTGGCACAAGTTGAGAAAAAAAGGCAGGGAAAGCAGCAAAGCCGATTTTTTCGAAGGACAGCCACATAGCCAGTCTTTTCGGGTGTACCAGTCCGTTTGAAAAGCGCGAGTTATCTTCTGTCCCGTAGTTTGAAGCAAACCTTTTAGCTCCGGTGTTGTTAATCGCGTCCACTTTTGACGGAAAGCCAAGTTTCACGTACGCCCCCTTTCAGTGCGGCAGAGTACTATCTGCCGCAAGCTGTGCCTTTTCACTGCTGTTTTATTTCCCATCAGCAAAACTAAATATGTCGCTAACAAAAATTAAACTTTAAGGGTTAAAGACATTAGCCAGACTGTGGAAAATCAGGTCAAATAAACGTATCTGGAAACATTATAATGGCGACATGCAGATGTACGGCAACCAGCCCGCTCCAATTCCATGTATCAACCCAGTTTGTTATGGATTGCGCAATCAGAGGTGAGGCTTTACTCGTTGCTGCCGCACCTCTCGTTTCATTTCGTTATTTGAACAGGAAATGGGCAAATTCAGCGATTTTGACTATAAAAAATGTTTGAAATGAGTCATACATAAAGAGCAATGGACAAATATTAATATAAATTTGATGCTATAATTATTTTTTTGTCATGATGACAGGTGAGGCTCTGCCTCACCTGCCTCCCCTGACCGCACGTCACTGGCATAGACAGATTTAAATGACAGTAGAGTAAAATGCCCACTACAGTCCTTATGTACCGTATGTTGAATATATATATCCATCTTGTGTCTTATCTTTCCATTCCAACAATTTATTTTACAGAATATATATATAATTTACAGAAAAATATGGCATATTTTATAGATGGTTTGAATTACGATTAATTAATTTTTAAGCTGTAATTAACTCGATTAAAAATTTTAATCGTTTGACAGCCCTAGTTTTAATATAAAATTACTGTAACTTGTACTCAAATTGATCTTTTAGGAACTACAAGTCTTTCTATCCGTGGATCCCTTAAACAGAAAGAATGTTAATAATGTTAATGCCATCTTGTGGATTTATTGTTATAATAAAGAAAAGTAGTACTTATGTACAGTATGTTGATTGTTTACGTCCGTCTTGTGTCTTATCTTTCCATTCCAACAATAATTTAAAGAAAAATATGGCATATTTTAGAGGTGGATGAATTGCGAATAATTACTATTAATTAATTTTAAGCTGTGATTAACTCGATTAAAAATTTTAATCGTATGACAGCCCTAAATACAAATAAGGTTGCTTATAACTAGGTGGGGGCAATTTGAGCATCCTGAAAAGTTGGTATTGTTATGTCCCTACCGTCCCTATGCAAACCTATGAATTATTCATTGCCAATCAGATTTGTCAGAAAGGCTGTAATTTTAAAGCTATTTGTAGCATCTGAATTCTGAAGTATGCGCGATTAACTCCAGAAATTGTTATTTATATGACGAACATGACGTGCTTTTATTTTGAAATGTTCACCAGACGAACGTTCGCTAATCCACAAACCGTAAGCTTTACACTCCACAAAAAAGCACTTTGAGAAGACCGCCAATGTTTTATAGCAGGCTAAAGTAGGTTGTCTTTTTTTCCCTATTACCCTCAATGTAATAATGCTAACCTTTACAGTGTTTAATATATATGTGTTTCCTTATTTTGTATGTCTGAAGTTTAATTCTACGGCGTGTTGATGACCAATAAACATCTGTGAAAGGAACTGGAGTCTCATATGCCATCAACACGCACGCACTAATGTATGCACACACACGGCGATAAAACACGGCCGTGAAAATTACCGCCCTCATTTTTATTTACCGTGCTATAAATGGACTCATTGCATATCTTGACAGGCTTAGCAACTTCAATAAAACATGTCTTTAGTTAGTTAGATGGACTTACGATCTGCTAGCTTGTTATTGTCAAGTTCAAAAATGAATACTTAGGTAGACATTTATAATATTACCCAAAATAAGGAGAGAAGGCACTCAATTTAGTTGAAAAGCTTGAAGGGAGAAGGACGAATCTATGCAATGGACTACAAAATACAGCTTCCTCTATCATTCTAAAAAAAAAACTTCTTCACCTTTCTTTTATCTGGGATGGCCCTAGCACCAAGGTGCCAACCTTAAAAGGATGGGGAGCAAAGCGGGCGACACCTCAATGAATTTGATTGGCTATGTGTATGCATGAAGGTGGGATTAATACATGTGTGTCAGCACATTGCAGCAAAGTAAAAACTGTCTTGTTGTTGCCTCTTGCCCTTGGGAAGGCAAGAGTCTTCAAGGCTTCTTCAAGAAAAACATTCCTTCTTTGTAAGCACAATAAGCAAAGCATTACTTCATTGCAGGCAGCTATTGATTAGAGTAATTATATAATAAACATCTCAATAACTATCACATCAAATACATTTCATGAAGCAATAGCATTGGGCAAGTAATAAATTGCAACAATATGATTTCTTAAATGTCCCAGACAGTTTAGAGCTCAATGTCCGTGGCTTGTCCTTGAAGTCGACCTGGGGAACCTGGGCCGGCTTAAACTGGACAGAATGACAAAGCAGTTTTATCAAGAACTAAACATGTCTATAGTTATCAATCACTAAAATATCTCTTTACTGCAATCATCATGGAACATACTATTATAGCAATCAATACTTTATTGTGAGCCTTCATTTGGTAAAAGCAAATATTTAATAATCATTTAATAATTATCTTATCAGTTGTCTCCTGTCGTCTTCCAAAATTACAACTGGGTGACGGCTCTTTAGGTGTTCACTCACGGCTGACGTGCAGGCAAGCTTGGCATTGAAGAGACAGGACACAACAGTTTTTTTATTATTATTATTATTTTTTTGCTTATGCCACATTCCCCGCTTGAATACCAAATGTCCGACATTCAACTTTCCACATGTATATTTTTTTAACCCTTCATTAACCGTCAACGGGATGTTGTGCTCGTCGACGCATTTACATCATTGATTACTTCGACTTGTCGAGACAGCTCAAATTGTCACACACGTAGTTTTTACGAAGAATTTTGCTAGTTGTGTTCAAGTTGGATATTCAACATATTTGTAAAAGACTTTTGCTGCAATTTGCGTATCAGCGTGCCAATTTAAATCAGAATACAAATCTAACTGACAGATTTTTTGTCAAATTGTTCCTCAGTGTCATGGTACCGTGAACTAATCAGGAACTCTTTGCTTATTGTCTACATCAGAACATTGTGGCAGTAGGTGCAGGTTTCTGCGACGGGCTGCGTTGTGGTGACAACACAAAGGCGGCTGTGATTCGTCTGGGCCTGATGGAAATGATAGCCTTTGCCAAACTCTTCTCGAAGGATGACAATGTTTCCACAGCAACCTTCTTGGAGAGCTGCGGTGTAGCTGACCTTATCACGACCTGCTACGGCGGCCGAAATCGACGTGTAGCGGAGGCCTTTGCCACCACAGGGAAGGTACATTAGATACTGTATAACTGTTGGAATGAAAACAATGAATGACTGGAATCTGTTTCTCCCGCACTGACCGCAAATCCTAAGAGCATTGAGGAGCTGGAGAAAGAGATGTTGAATGGTCAGAAGCTTCAGGGTCCTGCTACCTCAGCTGAGGTTTACCGCATACTCAAGCAGAAGAACCTGGTGGACAAGTCAGTCTGCATCCTTTTTCTGTGTCAACTACCTGTATTTAATAGACCTTTCACAAACTCTGCCTCCTAAACGGCCTTCCAAAATGACATCGCAGGGCACGGTTTCTCAAAAGACGGGCACTTTATTGACTTTGTCCATTGCCTAATGCCTTCAAATGCCGTGAAAACTCGTGGCCGCCTGCCACTTTGGAGGTCCTGGGCGAGTGAACGTGAACTCGTGTGCATACAAAGCTTGTGCAGCTAGCACCTGTTTATTTCTATGCAGCTGGTCAACTCTCTGCTGCTGCGTGTGGCTTAATGAAAGTCCTTTGTTTCTGGGCGAGAGCAGGTCTCGCTGAAACTCACGCCACGCAAATCTCGCGAGACTAGTGGTAACCAAAAAACAATTACTGTGTCCAATATTAACAAACAAGTAATTCTAACGTGAATTTGACAACTTTCAATAAATACAGTAATCGTTTAACCCTTAACAACATACTAAAACATTATTTTGATACAAGAACCATTCCTTAACAGTTACAAAGCAATCAGATATTTCCTGGAGAGTGTTGTTAAATAAGCATTATTTGACAAACTCCTGGATGCCCCGTTATGTGATTGATTTGCTGGTTTTGAGATCGCCAGTGGACCTATCGCAAAGTCCCGCCCCTCTGGTGAAACTCTTTCAAATTCTCTCAGTGACAGTGATTGATTGAACGAACAATTTATGGATGACGACGGGAGTTCAAATTTCTGTATTTGCACTACCACTGTTGACAAGAGACCTTTTTTTTTAAAAAAAACTGACATGTTTTCTGTTTGTTTTTTGAAATGAATTTCATCTAGAAGTAGACAGAGAGGGTTGCAGTATGCAGTGGAGTGGGATATCCATGGTAATGAACTTTACAGAGAGTAGGCCATTATTATAATCGAGGCAAAATGCTACCACTTGCAACTTAAAAATGCAGGCCGAAGATCTATCTAGCTATAATGTTAGCTAATAAGGTTAATGTGCCTGTGACAGCATTAAAAAATCTTAAATAGCATCATCATCTGAGTTAGAATCATATTTTGAGATGATTCAACTATACAGCAATTTGGCAAAGCGCAGATGACAGCAAATAACTTTAATCTGCTGTTTAGCCCCGCCTGTCATTATAGTGCTCTAGCGTCCCCAGCTGGAGGATGACGTCGGCAGGGTCACGATTTCATCTGATTTAGAATTCAGCCTATTGAGGGGGAATTATTCGGAATGAGGAAAATGCGACGAAGAGAGCAGCAAAACGTCGTTGTTTCGATCTCTCTACTCCAATATTTTACACGATATTCTTTTTTATCTGAGTATTTTTTCCCAATTGCTAAATAAATGGTATGGTCATGACAAATAACAGTCTTGTGCTAAATGGAGAATGAAATATTAAAAATGCATCTATTCAGTACGACATGGCAAAATTAATCCATAATGTTCAAAACTGTCGACTTCTTGCACCTCCTGAAAGATATTTTATGCCACTGGAGTAAGTCCAGCTTTTGTCATTTCCCTGCCCCGGTTTTGGAGAGCGTAAACAAACCAGGAGCCGTGACAGCTAGCTGACATGCTAACCCGAATCAAGCGGTGTTCCCAAGTCTTATTCCAGCCTATCAAAGCAAAAAATCACACAAAACTACCCTGGGTCATATCACACGGCGGCGGGGTTGTCGATTGTCTTCGCCGATCGGCAACCCTCCCGGCAACGAGCAAGTTACAGCTCGTTGTTCCCCTGCTGCGCGCAGGAGGGCTCGTTTGCCGGGGAAGCAGCTGGAGAAGGACTGCTGGACAAACCGACAGATGTCGGAGGAGCGCGTAGCTGCCCCAGCCCAACCCGAAGATAGTGGTCTATTGCCGGGCACACAAAGAGGGCAGAAGGAGCTGGAAGTTTGGACAATATGGAGAACCGCACGAGCATAAGCTGAGTATAGCTCTCTCCCGGCGGGCACGCGAAGAGGACCGAGGGGTGTGTGTGACAAGCCGCCGGTCGTCGGCCGAGTGGCCTTCTCGGTGGACAAGGAGCATTGTCAGCCACAAAATGCAAGCCACCTCCTTATTAAAACGTGTATCATTATCCCAGTATTGACATAATATAAAACACGTAGCTTACTTTTAGAAACCCAAAAAGGCTCACACGCCTCTTCCTGGTCCAGCAACAAAACCCTGCTGCACATTTGGCTGGTGTGAAAAATAAACGAATTAAGCCGCAAAATCAGCTGAATCCGCAGTCGATTTGCATACTATAAAGCAGTGCTGTATTGTGAGATGCTGACCCGGGTGACGTCACATTCGCATTCCTCCTCAATCCAGGAAGTCACTCATTTTAATGGTCGGGATTCAAAAAATTGAATATATAAATTGCTCGCTTCCACACACATCCAAACGGTCCATTTCATTCAGGAGCATAAAATACCGCATGAAATATGAAATGAACATGCTTTTTGCTGTCATAGGCATTTTAACGTTAATAAAGTTAGCTAGTAGCCCAAGTTCACACCGCTTGCGGCTGCGACGAGATTGGCAGCATTCATGATGTCGTTGGTATTAGCAAGCATACTAATCAATATGACAATTTCCACCTTAAGCGGAATCGTCTATGGCGTGCCGCTGGTAATCGGAAGCTTGACGCAGACGACTATTTTTTCATGACGACGTTGCCGGACCGCATGGAGTTACAACAATACCACTGTGCTGGAAAGGACATTTAGCACTGATACAAAATAAAACTACCAATTTCCTTTCAAAATAAAGCACTTTTGTCAACGTGGATCACTTATCATGTTCACTGCGAGGTGAAATGTTCTGTAAAGCTATTTTGTTTTCCATATTTTTTATTATCATGAACATATAAAATATTTATTTACGTTTTTATTGAGCTTGTAATGTCCTCATGCAGAAAAAAGACAAACTTGGTAAATGATTTATATTTTATCGTTTGTGTCGTGATAAAAAAGCAAAAAACAAATGTTGCACTTATTACCCATTGTTTATTCTCGTGTCTGACGTACATTGGGACGTACAGTACATAGTGTTGTGCCTAAATTTGTGCTTTCTCGTGAGAGCCCTCGTGATTTCCTCTGTCTGATTGCCGCAGACATTCGCAGTGCAAACGCAACCAGAAATTGACCTCTGATGTTTTCGTAGCTGTCATGCAACCGTGTCGCCGTGACACCTTTGCTCATTAATATTCATGACGTTAGCAACTGTTGCTGGGGGGGGTCAAACTCGCATTTGTCCCTCATGCTAGATGCATGTAAATAGTGTACGAACGAGATGTTTGCTGAGCTAAACCTAGCAATTGTGTCCGAAAATGATGTCCCTGGTGCCATATTCTCTGGTAAAGATGTGGAACATACAAATGTTCAGTTAAAGAGATGGCTTGAGTGTTGATGGCTGAAAAAGAAAAAAAACAGCCGACCTGATCCAGATGTAGCTTTTTTTATCGACGCCTTTTTCTTGTGTGCATTGCCTTACGCCACTGACAATGACATTCTCTAGTTTCAACAATGTATCCCTTACCACCTTATGCCCCGTCTTTCTTATATATTGTATTCTCTGGCTGTCTTACGTCTCTGACCGTTCTTGGGGGTAATCGCTAACTAGCTTAGCGCTCCATGCTAAGTAGTAATGTCTCATTAACAAAGAATACAAACAATACAATTAGCTTCATTTACTCACCTCTGATGAAAGCACACTGGATCTAACAACACAAAAGTCAATCTAACTCTAAACACAACGTAATATTATTGATTCAGCAACCCAACCTGAGTGTAGCAGTGAAAACTCTCTCCCACGCGCCAATCAGTGGTGCGCGCATGCAGTCTCACATTACACACAAACAAGGACCCAAACGGGGCTGGTCATAGCTACCGACAAAAATCTATTATCAAATTTGTTGGCAACTAATTTATTGTTCAATTTAATCGATTAGTTGTTTCAGCCTTACTGGCTACAATTTTTAAAATATTTTTAATATAACCCTCTGCTGCATACTGTAAAGCATTTTGCCTCAGTCTGGAGGATGATGTACTGGTATTACTCACGAAATAAATCTGGCATACGTCTGCCTGAAATGGCTTGTGCCGTGGGAGTCACGTAGCTTGTCGGCTTATCAAGCGTAACTAAGGGAGGCAGAAATTTTGCGAAAGGTCAATTTGATTAATCAAATTTGATGGCTTAAATACCAGTAATCAGATGGGTTTTTACTTTTTGGTATAGTACAACCCCTAGCAAAAAGTATGGAATCACCAGTCTCGGATGAGCACTCACTCAGACATTTTATTATGTAGAACAAACTCAAGATAAAAAGCTTGTAAAAATAGTGAATTAGTTCAAAAGTGCAACTCTTTAGCATTCAGAAACACTAAAATAAATGAATAAAAAACATTGTGATGGTCAGTAAATGTTACTTTTATAGAGCAAGTGCAGGGGAATAATTATAGAATCCCTGCATTCTGAAGAAAAAACATGGAATCACTCCATTTTGAGTAGAAAATACAGACACACCTAGTCAATTTCCTTTCATTAATTGGGCCCCGGCCTCAGATTAGATCTGCTCGTTAGTCAGCTGTTAAAAACAATGCATTTATCACACCTTGGAGGGCTGCTGGACCAAGTGGACTCACAAGAATCATGGCTCCAGCAAGAGAGATGTCTCTTGAGACCAAGGAGAGGATTATCAAACTTCTTGAAGAAGGTATGGTACACGTATGGTTGCCAAAGATGTGGGCTGTTCACAGTCAGCTGTATCAAAAATCTGGACCAAGTACAAACAGCATGGCAAGGTTGTTAAAGTTAAGCGTACTGGTAGACTGAGGAAGACGTCCAAACGTAATGACAAACAACTAAAGGCTATATGTCTTGAAAACAGAAGACTTACAACAAGACAAATGAAGAAGAAATGGGAGGAAGCTGTAGTCAAGGTATGTGTCAACTGTGAAAAATGCTCTTATAAGGAAATGGGATTTTCATAAAGGAAAGCTAAAAGTAAACCAACATTGACACTTAAACAGAAAAGAACAAGACTGCCATGGGGTAAGGAGAGGTAATCATGGACTGTGAATGACTGGATGAAGGTTATTTTCAGTGATGAGTCAAGAATCTGCATTGGACAAAGTGATGATACTGGAACTTTTGTTTGGTGTCGTTCCAGTGAGATTTAAAAAGATGACTGCCTGAAGAAAACAAAAATTCCCTTAGTCCTTGATGATCTGGGGCTGCATGCCAGGCAAAGGCACTTGGGAGATGGCTATGGTTATAAATGCACAAGTTTACATTGAAATTTTTGACAGCTTATCCCTTCAATTGAAAATATGTTTGGGGATAATGAAATCCTTTTCCAGGATGACAATGCATCATGCCTTGGAGAAAGACTCCAGTCAATGTCATGGCCTGCAAATAGCCCAGATCTCAACCCTATTGAAAACCTGTGGTGGAAATTGTATAAAATCTGCAATCAAAGAGAGTTGGCACCAAATTGATGAAGAATACTCATCAGGTCCATGCCTCAGAGACAGCAAGATGTCATAAAAGCCAGAAGTGGTGCAACTAAATACTAGAGATGTGTTTTGATTGTTATTTCTTTGTTTGTTTCTCATGATTCCATATATTTTCCTCAGAACAGAGTGATTCTATATTTATTTCCCTGCACCTGCTCTATAAAAGTAACATTTACTGACCACCAGTGTTGTTAATCTTACTGAAAAAAAGTAATTAATTATAGTTACAAATTACTTCTCCCAAAAAGTAATTGCGTTACTAATTCAATTACCTGAATGTAAGAGTAATCAGTTACTTGGCAAAGTAATTGGTGATAATTACTTTTTTTTTTTTTCCTCAAAAAAAAAAAAAAAAAAAAAAAAAAAACATTGGCCACACTATGTGAAGTTTTTTGTGGAGGTTTTTGGTACAATTGGCCCGAGCCCAATTCTTTACCCTAATTTACCCTTTACCCTGAATCAACTGTTAAAAGTTGTTAAAACTGCTCTCATTATTGCATTAGTTCCCTTCTCTCTACTTTCGACATATGAAAGTTTTAAAACTGTTTCATCATTTAAAGATAGATTCAAGTCAAGATTTTGCCGATTTAGAAGTATTTTAGATAAAAAGTTACTTAGGTTCGCGAGGAAGGTTCTCTACCACAGAGCCGTCCTAAAAAGCCTACTGCTTTAAGATGGCGGCTGTCATTTAGCATCTAGTTATATCTATATACAGTACATGGGATATCTACCATGTCTACCATATCTACCATAACATGCGGGCGTAGTTTGTCCGGTGTAGGTTCCTGTTATCGGCTACAACATGTATTATTGGAGCTACCTAGCATCGCGTTTGCTCGGCGTCACAACTTTCTTGCCTCCTCCCCGCTCCTGGTCTGCTCTGTCGTCTCGGTGAGTCCGTCTCCCTCAGACTTTTCGACCAATATAGTAACGCATAGTAACGCATGCCTTTCCGTCCTCAGTAACGGTAACGGCGTTGCCAAGATGAGAAAAGTAATTAATTAGATTACCCACTACTGAAAAAAATAACGCCGCTAGTAACGCCGTTATAGTGTAACGCCGTTATTAACAACACTGCTGACCACCACAATGTTTTTATTCATTTCTTTTTGTGTTTCTGAACGCTAAATAGTTGCACTTTTGAACTAATTATTTTTTTCAAGCTTTTTATCCGAGTTTGTTATACATAATAAAATGTTTGAGTGTGTGCTCGTCCGAGACTGGTGATTCCATACTTTTTGCTAGAAGTTGTATATACGTAAATAAACATTTACAATATTATGTACCATTGCTGTTTTTTTTTTTTTTTTTTTCAATCCCTTCAGATATCCAATGCAACCCTATTGTCTCTCCAGGTTTCCTCTTTTCTCAGCTGTCTATCACATTTGCTTTGAGGGAAAGCCAGTCCAGGATATGATTTCTTGTCTGCAGAGCCACCCAGAGCACATGTGACGACCCAACAGACAAGTCAACACATTTTCATGCTCATCTTTTTTTGTTTTTGTTTCCCAATCTATGATGAAACCAAAGACCTACGTCTGCTGGGTTGTAAGGGAAGTATCATGAATCAGTTTGGTCTAAATTTCCACTATTGATTGACTTTATTCATTGATCAAGAATCATATACAATGGTATACAAAGGTTTGGGCCCCCCGATAGTTTTTATAATTTACCTTTGTAAATCACTGATTGTTTGGATGAGCAAAAATTTCAGTTGAACATATATAGCAGGCGAACACAGTAATATTTGAGAAGTGAAATGAACTTTATAGGAAAAACAGGAAGTGTGTAATGATCATTTAAACAAAAATAGGCCGGTGCATGAATTTAGGTTTCCCTACAGATAAACATGATCAATATTTAGTAGAGCCTTCTTTTGCAGAAATAAAAGCCTGTAACACTTGCTCCATTTTACAATGAAGGTCTGGATTCGGTTTGATGTTATTTTTGACCATTCTTCTTTACAAAACATCTCCAGCTCAGTCAGGTTTGATGGCTAGCGAGCATGCACTGCAAATTTCTTAACGTCTAAATAGGTTTATTTTTCTTAAATCTAGTACAAGAATTTTCTCCATCTTGCTTTGAGTGTTGAAGACTAGTTAACAGATTAATGTGTCGGATTATTCCACTTACTTTTAGTAAATACTAGTGATGTGCCCTACTGTTCCGAGGAGCCGATGCCGAGTAAACCAGAAAAAAAATCTGCAAAGCGCGCATCGAAGCATGTGTTGATCACGCTTGTGGCCACGCCCGAAGCCTCGGAAGGCACATTGCTACGTCTGAAGCCTCACAAGACGGGCTTCCTACGTCATCGCCAACACATGGTTTCGCGGGTGATTCGAAATAAACTGGCGCACCGAGACGACAATGAGCTGACAGGTGACACTGACACACCCAACTCACATCTTCAAACCTCATTCAATCGGATTCGTTTTGCAATGGACGCACCGTCCAGAACGAAAAAGAAGAGAACGTCCCCTGTCTGGGATCATTTATAAAAAGGTTCAAATTATAATAACCAGTGCAGTGTTTCCCATAGGATTTTTTGAAACTGTGGTGGTGGGCTGCATCGGAGTTGGACAGCCTCACCATGTCGTGGCACGGCGAATTTTTTTTTTTTTTTTTCTTCATTATTTTTTCCCCCCAAGAAGAACCATAACAAAGATATATTTGAAATATTTCATTAGCTAGGCTAATGTTATAGCTCTCAGCTGCAGTACATGTATGTAAAATGCGTAGCTGATTACAGCTACGTTACCCTATGTAATAATGCGACTTTTTTTCTCGTAGCAATAGTACGACTTACATCTCGTAGTGACTCAGGGTTGGCAACCCAAACTGTTGAAAGAGCCATATTTGACCCCCCCCCCCCCCCCCCCCAAAAAAAGAAAACTTATGTCTGAAGCAGCAAAAAATTCAAAGCCTTGTACAAGCCTTATAATTATCAATACTAGCTATATTAGCCTATTATAAAAATGACTAAGTTGGCTAGAAATACATAATTAGCCTTCATGATTAAATGTTTATTTTCCCTGCAGTGGATCCTATAGCCCACCACGTGACTACTCTGTTGTACGATGCCACTACAAGTTTAACTTCATTACAATATTAATGAAGTGAAAGAATGTTTGTGTCATGTTTGTCCTTCTAGAAATCCTATTAAAACAAAAAATATATTTCCCTCCCCCATCTTTTTCCATAAAAAAAAAAAAAGCAGCGTTAAAGAGCCGCATGCGGCCCGAGAGCCGCGGGTTTCAGACCGCCGTCGTCGTCCTCCTTTTTCCTTTTTATTTGACCCTCGTAAGTACTACATTACCACAACAATAACAGTCCTTCTGTCAACTGACCCATTTACAGGACTGGGGGAATTCTAATAACCGTGTAAAGCCGAGTTTTACTTGATTCGGTGAGAAGGTGAATAGTTTTTTCCCCGTTGTTCGTGAACTAAATTTCCACACAAACGCACATCGAGGTACCATTAACTTAGCAAGGAGAGGTATGAGAGTCATTTTTCGAGTGTCCCAGAGCTCGCGAAATTGGGGGCGGGGGGGGGCATTTATCAAAGTTTCGTCAGCCGTAATTGTCTGAAGTTGGCGCGCCGGTGTTGTGCCGAAAAATAGCCACTCCACGCGAAATGTCCCCCCTGACAGGAGCGCCCACACGTCACTCGTACAAACAGCCTTTTCTTACCAATCGATGAACACGGAAACGACGTTCTTGTACCGTGAATATGTATCATTTTACTCTGCTTGAACTAATAAATATTTTACTGTGACCAACGCTCTGAAAATAGAGCAAGGCTTTATTTTGGGCCCCGCCTCTCCGCGCAAGTTCAATCAAAGTTTGCTTTCCGTCCAAGACGGCCGTCCACCGCTCACTTTCGCCGAAAAGTCCGATCCAAACTATTGTAATGCCCCGGATATGGGGAAGAAGGAGAGAAGTCTGTATTTGCTTACCCACTTGATTGTGGTAACAATAATACAGAAAAACAATAACAAAATAACAGCGTGCTGCTAAGACATGCGACCGCTATCTCTCGCTATCTCGCTCGTTCTCCCATTCTTCCTACTCGTTCCCCTTGCGTCTCTTAAATAAATAAATAAATAAATAAATAAAATACTACTCTAAAAAGCTACTCTACTACCCGCGCGCGCTCTCGCGGGTAGTAGAGTGGAGTGGGCTACAGCTGTGTAATCGGCTGACTGACGCATCTGATTATTATCTTCTTTTTTTTTCGGCGGGGGGCAAACGAGACTGTGGCGGGCCCAAACGAGACTGTGGCGGGCCGCCACAGTCTCGTTCATTTGTGGGAAACACTGCAGTGTGAATATATATTGTAAATTATTGGGACAAAACAGTGTATCCCTCGTTTTAATGTCTTTCTTCTACTTGCTGATTTTTCAAAAGGTGAAGTGTAAACTTTGTTCTAAAGAACTTTGGTTACCAAGAGAACACTTCATCTATGTTGAGGCATTGTACCCCGGCCTCATCCATCCCTTGCGAAAGACTATTTTCAAAAGAAATCCTATCTAAAAAAAAGAAACCGTTTACAGCCAAAAACTTTGGAAATGCTAGTTTTCCTCTATAAAAATGAATGAAAGGTGTGTCTTGTTCCTTGTTTATACTGTATGTCAATGTCTAAAATAAAGCAATCATTCTTCCAAGTCGAGCCTAGATCTTGAGCTCGGGTCGGGCCCAAAATGTCAATCATTTACGTTCGGGTCGTGTCGGGCCGGACTTCTCTCGCTAACTTTTTAAAAATAAATATACTGTATATTTATTGTATATGGATTTTAAACTAAGGAATACGTGTTATAAAATAAATTAATTGTATAAAACAGAGAAAGGGCGCTGTCATGAGCCGCAGGAGAGCCAGTGCATTGTTTGCGCACACGAACGCTCTGGGGCTCTCAGCGAGTCTGCAACTCTGCATCCTTTCCTTTTCAAATTTCGATACGGATATGATATTAGTCAAACATCTTTATTATCATTTGTTTCAAGGGCCGCACCTCTTCGTGCAAAGGTGGACATCGTGAAGTTCGTGGTGTTCCTTAAAATGTTCCTTAAGGCAGGTTGTTCTTTTGTGTGTTCTGATCCGAGTCATTAAAATAATGTCATATAAAAGTACTTTAGTTTATTTTTGTATATGCTGCTGTTCTCTCCTTGTCAGAGAGGTGCGTCCATGAGAGCACAATATTCCACACAGAAATATATTTACCAAACCTATCCAGCGTTATTTCGTTGTGTACATGCATTTATAATGATCAAAAAAGTATGTAGACTATTTAAACATAATGAAAAATTGCGGGGGTTTTTTGCCAACTCAAAGAAATTAAAATTAATGTCTGTTGCTGCATTTTGCCAAGGAAATGAAGCATGAACTATCCACCTGATAGAACAGACACACAAATATAAAAGATATAAATGTTTATTGAATATGCATTTTACAGTCTTGTTTAACTGGGAGAATTTGTTACAAAAGACAGGCTTTAATTTGTTATCATTATGCACATAGGCGTCGTCACAAATGTGATCACACAAAACACAACCATTTTCCAAGCAGTGCTCTGTCCAGGTCTGACTGATGCATTGCATCCCCGTATGTCTCTCCTTCTGGGTCCTCATAAATAAACAAATAAAATTTCGGCTTTTTTTACCAGCTCGGCCATGCAAGTTAAGTTAATTGCTCGGGCTCGGGCTTTAATACACGCGGGCCGGGTCGGGCTGGATTTTTTAGGCCCGATCTAGGCTCTACTTTCAAGTAACACACGCACATTCATTCACATCACAACTCCCTGCCCTTTTGACCCCGTCAAATCCATGGTATCATTTTAATCACTCTGCCTGTCATGACCTTTATTTTCCACATGATGGCGCAATAGAACAAATGAAGCCTCATGATGCTTCAGCCCAGGAGCAAACCAGTTTGATGGAAAGCCTCATTGCTTCATGATGCTTCAGTTTGCCATCACTGGTAAATACTACTATTTGTCCTTATTAAGACCATAAATAAAGAAAAAAATGCTTTCAAATAATGTTTTGACAATATCTATTCTTGAATTAAGAACAATTCTGACATTTTAAAGCTTTTTTTTTTTTTTTTAAGATTAAATATTCTAATTTATTGGTTGAAATAAGTCCGTGGCAATACTGACGATGTGTTTAAAGTTGCACTAAAAGTGTATATTAGAACTGTTAAGCTTATTTTCAGCTAGCTATCTTTCTTATTTCAACTGAGTAAAATTTACTTGAAGCTTTACTGGAGCACTGGCAGATAATTTCATTTATTTTGAGTAGATTTACACTGAAAACGGGAATTTAACAAGTTTTAAGGAGGTGTGTTTTTGCAGTGTAGGTCAACATTAGTCAGTTTATCAAACAAATTCTGAGTTCCAAAAATTAGAACTAAAAATTTTCTTATCAATAAAAACACAACGGTGCCCAAATTTATGCATTGGCCTATTTTGGTTTAAATTAATATTATGCACTTTCTGTTTATCCTCGTAACTAGTAAATTTTACTTCTCAAATATTACTGTGTTCATCTGCTGTATGAAATATTTAATTGAAATTTATGTTTCAAACTAGGCATGTGCCAGTATGATTTTCTGACGGTATGATAACCTCAAGCCAAAATATCATGGTATTGTAATTAAAGCTCTTGAATGTGTTACTTTTGAGATATTCGGCTTAAAAAATAAATAAATAAATAAAAAACTTCCATTGAACAGGATTTTTATTTTTCAGAACGTATTAGGAAATTGGAACATAATTACTGTATAATGTGAAGTTAAAATAAATTTAAAAAGTAACAAATATTCTAAATAAAATGAAAATAAATGCAGTTCTTTTGGTAAGCGTAAACACATAGCCACAGCTCAACATTATTACCGTCAGAGCAAAAATAATTGAATTATTTTCCATAAAAAGCATATGACTCATATTATGTTTACATCAACACACACTCTTTCTCAACACAGACAGTTGACAGAGAGAAAAATACACCACGTTTTACCACTGCTAGACACACTAAACACACGCTGGAGTTAACGCTCATGGCTGGAGGGAAACGTTTATGACAGTGTTTACTAACCTTTAATTTTGTATAAATGCAAAATCATATTGGAGGTATTGCCTCCACGACAGCCAATTCCCAAACATGTTTTACATGTCGGTCTGCCCTCCTCCTCTAAGCCGCGGCCTTCTGTAACTTTTCTGTAGCCGAAGTCTTCCCATACCAGCGATTTCTTTTTCTTCGATGGAGGAAAAAGTTCAGGAGTTTCACCTCCTCCAGCCATCGTGTAGCACAGCTAACTCACTGACACTGAGCAACAACCGGTGGGGGTGGGTGGAGCCTTGCAGCTGCAAGCAAAGGATTTCTCCATGCATTTTTGGGGGCATAAAAATAGCTAACACCTTAGGGATGGTATGACGGAAAATTTTTGCGATTTTGAAACCTTGACGTTTTCATACCACGGTAACCTTGAAACCGGTAACCAGCTCATGTCTATTCCAAACAATCAGTGATTTACAAAGTAAAATCTTAAAAATGATCAGGGGCACCCAGAATTTTGCATACAACTGTATTCTAGTGTACTGCCCAGGCTATGGGAATTTTACAATGAAGGAAAGAAATTAAGAAATTTATGTATACATGAAGGTGTAATGACAATAGCTAAACTTGACTAACAGATCACAAAATTATGCCTGCAACAATTGTATTTTGTTTTTGTAAGACATTTTCTTTTTTTATGTTAAAAAAAAAACTTTTTTTACACATTTTAATACATTATTGTTTGTATGTTTTAATAAGGGATATTAGTAATAACATAACACACAAACAGCGTTCAGTGTTGTGCATTAGGTTTATTTGCTTTTGAATTTCTGTGAGCATCCACTTAACCTTTTTTTTTTCCTCAAGAACTAAAAAATTCTTTGTTTTTTCACATATCACTTCCAGTTCAATTCCCAGAATGAAAGCCGTTTAAAAGAAGAAAAATAAAGTACAGGCAGTCTCTGGGTTATGACGTACTCGACTTACGTGATTTTGACTTTACGACGCCGCAGTTTCGTCTGTCATTTGGTCTCCAGTTGTAGGTTTTTGTTTTTTGTTTTTGTTGCGTAAACAGTACCGTATTGTAACTCACAGTATCTTATTTTTTACTTTATTAATATGATGTGTTATGTCCTTACTATACATGAAGTTGTTGATCTTGATAGACCATGAAAAAGGCAAATGATTTTGAAACTTTTTACTTCCTTCACTTTTGACAATTTGTAAAGCTGTAACACACTTAATGTTTGTTCAAAACAACACGCATTTTAACAATACACTGCTGGCCAAAAGTATTGGCCCCCCCTGCAGTTCTGTCATGCTCAATTTCGCCTAGAAAATGATAGCAATTACAAATGCTTTGGTAGTAATATCTTCATACATTTAGCTTGCAATGAAAAAACACAAAAGAGAATGGGGGGAAAAATGAAATCATCATCATTTTACACGAAACTCCAAAAATGGGCCAGACAAAAGTATTAGCACTCTTTGAAAAATCATGTGATGCTTCTCTAATTGGTGTAATTAGCAGCACTTGTTACCTACCTGTGGCACATAATAGGTGGTGGCGATTTCTAAATCACGCTTGCAGCCAGTTAAAATGGATTAAAGTTAAACCAACCTCTGTCCTTGTGTGTACCACATTGAGCATGGAGAAAAGAAAGAAGAGCAAACTGTCTGAGGACTTGAGAAGCAAAATTGTGAGGAAGCATGGGCAATCTTAAGGCTACAAGTCCATCTACAAAGACCTGAATGTTCCTGTGTCTACCGTGCGCATTGTCATCAATAAGTGTAAAGCCCACGGCACTGTGGCTAACCTCCGTAGATGTGGACGGAAAAGAAAAATTGACGAGAGATTTCAACAAAAGATTCAGCGGATGGTGGATAAAGAACCTCGACTAACATCTAAACAAGTTCAAGCAGTCCTGCAGTCTGAGGGTACAACAGTGTCAACCCGTACTATCCGTCCGTCGGCATCTGAATGAAAAGGGACTCTATGGTCGGATACCCAGGAAGACCCCACTTCTGACCCAGACACATTAAAAAAAAAACCTAGGCTGGAGTTTGCCAAAAATACCTGAGAAAGCCAAAAAACGTTTTGGAAGACACTTCTCTTGTCAGATGAGACAAAAGTAGTTTGTTGGGAAAAGGCATCAACATAGAGTTTACAGGAGAAAGACGAGGCCTTCAATGAAAAGAGCACGGTCCCCACAGTCAAACATGGCGGAGGTTCTCTGATTTTTTTGTGGTTGCTTAGCTCCCTTTGGCACTAGATGACTTGACTGTGTGCATGGCATTATGAAGTCTGAAGACTTCCAACAAATTTTGCAACATAATGTAGGGCCCAGTGTGAGGAAGCTGGGTCTCCGTCAGAGGTCATGGGTCTTCCAGCAGGACAATGACCCAAAACACACTTCAAAAAGCACTAGAAAATGGTTTGCGAGAAACCACTGGAAACTTGTAAAGTGACCAGCAATGAGTCCAGACCTGAATCACATAGAACACTTGTGGAGAGATCTGGAAATGGCTGTTTGGAGAAGGCACCCTTCAGATCTCAGAGACCTGGAGCAGTTGGCCAAAGAAGAATAGTCTAAAATTCCAGCAGAGCATTGTAAGAAACTCATTGATGGATACCGGAAGTGGTTGTTCGCAGTTACTTTGTCTTAAGGTTGTGCTACCAAGTATTAGGCTTAGGGTGCCAATACTTTTGTCTGGCCCATTTTTAGAATTTTGTGTAAAATGACAATGATTATTTCCCCCCCCCCCCCCCCCCCCCCCATTCTCTTTTGTGTTTTTTCATTGCAAGCAAAATGAATGAAGATATTACTACCAAAGCATTTGTAATTGCAATCATTTTCTAGGAGAAATTGAACATTATCAGACAGAATTGTAGGGGGTGCCAATACTTTTGGCCAGCACTGTAGAACACTAAACAATTGTTGTTCAAACGTCCATGTAGTCTGATCAGTATGTAAATTTAGTACATTAAATTAGCCTAATTTGCCGAACAGAAGTCTGCTAGCTTAAATGCTATGAATGCTAACGTAGTTACAATTGTCATAGCAAATCGCTCACACATACGGTAACTCCGCAAACTGTAGCTCTAAACTCAATTCTAATGCATACACAAACATACATTAGCTGAAGCAACTTACAGCAAACCAGAGCGCAGCTATCCTTTATCCATAGATGTTTGAGTCTGCGTCTCAGTCATACAAGGCGACAGTCCAGCCAGACCCAACGCTGCCACCACAGGGCAAAGTATCCTCCATCATTAAACAAAATACAATACTGTTGGACTTTTTGGGTAGTTATTGTGAGATTTAGTGGTACTTAAAGGGCTAATTCTGAATCACGCGGAAATTACGTTACGTCGCCACCGTTGGAACGGAACTCGTTCGTAACCTGGGGACTACCTGTAGGATCATTGAATGATGAGCTGATTATGACGCTGTTTTGTAAGAAGGCTTTCCAAACTTTCACATGACATTTAAAGCTTGCTTGACTGAATTATGAGTCAGTACCACTAGAAAAATACAAGCTGTTTAAACACTGCCAAAACCAGTTTTTACGGATTATATAACAATTTTTTTGTATTATTTAGGATGAAATCATTTGTACAATTTGTGTTTCATAATGATTTGTATAATTCTACTGCTACTCAGGAAATCTGCATTTCAATGTTGCCTCTTGTAAAATTGCATACAACAGAAAACAATACTGTCAATACAGTGGGGAGAACAAGTATTTGATACACCGCCAATGGGTTTTCCCATTGTGAGTGTATCAAATACTTGTTCTCCCCACTGTATATACTGTCAATTTATCAGAGCTATGACACAGAAACAATCATGGATCTCCTTTTACTTGATTCAGCTTTTGCCTTTATTACAGAAATGTTTTCTCTGTTTCCGTCATTTCTCTGGGCGTGGATAAAACATGCTGTAGAGTAAATCATAAAACGGTAAAACTTGTTTTTTTCTCGTCACTTTAGTGACAATACTAGTGTCTTCGAATATAATGTTGATTTGAACAAAAATAAATACATTATAAACCCTCTGGTGGTATCATTTTATGGGCCAACAAAGGCAAATAAAGTGTCTACGGTACTTTGTTTCTTTGAGTCATTTCAGTGGAAAATTTATATGAAAGGTGCTATTCTTTTTCACTTTTAAAACTTTATATTTGACAATTCCTATTTTCTGATGTCTGAATTTTTTATTAAATATTTTTTCAGATTATTTATAATATAAAGGAAAATCGGGGGCAGTTGTGTATACATGATAATATGAAGAGTGAGGTACCTAGTCGCGCACATTGGCAACTCCTTCACGGTTTTTCCAATAAATGGAGGGCTGCACGCATGACTAGGTACAACTAGGCACATTCAGATACAGTAAATGAGATTGTCGGTGCCAGGTTTATCGATCAAATAGCATTGGCGCCGGCTCTATGCAGGGGCAAGAGAGGGGCAGTGGTCCCTCAAATCAATGTCCTGCCCCTTCAAATAATTTTAGAAGTTGTGAAAGCATATGTTTAATATACTCACAAAATTAATACATTACAAATTGACAGATTAATCTGCAGTGGTGGGAAAAAATCCAACGAAAAGGGGACACGAAGACAATATACAGTGTATCACAAAAGTGACTACAGCCCTCGCATTTCTGCAGATATTTAAGTATATCTTTTCATGGGACAACACTGACAAAATGACACTTTGACAAAATGAAAAGTAGTCTGTGTGCATCTTATATAATAGAGTTAATTTATTTTCCCCTCAAGATATAGCCATTAATATCTAAACCCCTGGCAACAAAAGTGAGTACACTCCTATGAAAAAATGTACATCCCTAAATGTCCAAATTGAGTACTGCTGTAGTTTTCCCTCCAAAATGTCATGTGACTCGTTACAGGAGTGCTATCAGCATTGCTGCAGAGATTGAAGAGGTGCTGGGTCAGCCTGTTAGTGCCCAGACCATATGCCGCACTCTACATCAAATTGGTGTGCATGGCTGTCACCCCAGGAGGAAGCCTCTTCTGAAGACGGTACACAAGAAAGCCTGCAAACAGTTTGTAGTATCAGTTCTCTCATCTCTTTCCCTCAGCTGTGTGTGTGTTCCAAGGGCGTAGGTTTGGTCTCAATATTGGTAGGGACGAAATAACAGCATAACCTCAATGTACACTTTTTGCTTGAGACGGGACATTAAGACCAAGCAGATTGGGTGAACGGCGGTCAGGGCTACACTTCTCACCAATGTCAACCAAATTAATTGATAGGATAAATTATTAATGCCAAATAAATCAATACAAATTTACTTAACTTCCGCACTGCAAATTTATAACGTGTTTATCTGATATTTTTTCTTAAATTTAGTTGAATAATTTTCTCCATCTTGTGTTAAATGCTGGTTAACAGATTAATGTGTCATATTCTTCCACTTATTTTAAGTAAATATTACTACAGTATTTGTTTTTATTAAGGCCATAAGAACGAATACTGAACTACAAGTTGGCCATTTTCCACCTAAATCATGAAAAAAAAAATGCTTTCAAATAATGTTTTAAACGATCTCTTCTTGAATTAAGAACATTTCTGACAAGTTTTTTTTTTTTTTTTTTTTTTTTAACATTAACTATACAAACGTTTTGCTTATAATAAGTATGTTAATCTTGTTTTCAGCTAGGTATTTTTCTTATTTCAAGGAATCTAAGTGAGTAAAATTTACCTGAAGCATTAGCAGGTACTTTTACTTATTTCTTGTAGATTTACACTGAAAACAAGGGAATTTAACTTTTTTTTCTCTGTTTTAAGAAGGTGGGGTTTCGCAGTGCATATGTATTGGTTTTTACACCGTTCGATTCAAACCTTTGTTTTCAAAAACTACTAAAGAAACATTTTGAAAACTTCCAGAATAAGTGCTGATCATTTGAAACATCTAATCATAACCACATTAAGCCAAAGAAATACACAAACCAAAAAAATGAACTCCAATGAGAGAAAAAGAACATAAATGAGGCATTATTCATCCAAAGAGCATGAGTGCCCTCTAGTGGAGAAAATAGTTCCTAGTTTGAATAGTGAAGCGTTCCTTTATAATTACTAATTAGAAATTAAAAGGAGCATATATCCGGTTTTCCTTGGTCAATCAGTGCCAAATAAAAACTGGGATAGAGGTTGAAATCTGCACTTTCGAGTAATGTTGAGAGTAGCGCTCAATATCAAATACTTCATTTTTATAGGGTGCTAAAGACACCACATGATGGAGCAGGCTGGCGTGAAGCTAGAACGGCAAGCTTGCGTCTGATTGGTATAATTGAGTCTTGATTATTTTTGCGACATCTCATTGGTGAAATTGGTAGTTACTTGCTACTACTACAGCTGCTGCACGGCACAGGTCTGACGCAGAAGTATAACTCAGCCTTTACTTTGCATCGCTGGCTAAAAATAATCTAATAATCTCTTGTTTATTTAGCACCTTTGAGAGTCCAACTGAATGCAAATGTGTGCTTATTGAACACCACAAAAGCTTTGGGAGCAAAATAGTATCAGGGTGAAAAATTTGACAGAACACCGGCTGTGAACACGTGTGTGAATGTAGGGTGGGGTCAAGTCATCAGCCAATCAGACTTGTGTTTGAGGGGGAAAAAAATGGACGAGCACATCAGCAAGTGAAGAGGGGTCAATGTAAGTCTGAACATATTGAAAGTACTGTAATTCACTTAATAATGGTAGGGTTAAATCTATCCTTACAACACGGGAAGACAATTTAAATTTCCTATATAACTGAAGTCATTATATTATGCAAATAAGGTTGTGTAAAAGTTGGTGGGGACAATTTAAGCATCCTGAAAAGTTGGTTATGTCCCTACCGTCCCTATGCAAACCTACGCCCTTGGTATATTCACATGGACAGCGCACGCGCAAAGCGTGCACAGCCCCCAGTAAACATCCAATAACTGTTAGTATGTAAATGAGTCTAGACCAGTGGTTCTTAACCTGGGTTCGATTGAACCGCAGGGACTCGTTGAGTAAGTCTAAGGGGGTTCAGCGACGGTATAGGAACACTGAGGCCTATTTTCGTACGCTGATTAAATCCAGGCAAACTGGCTTTTTAGACCAGGTTTTGCACTGGTTTTCTCCCAATTTAAAGGTTTAATCCATTTCTTTTTTTTTTTTTAAATAATAAAAATGCATTTATTCAGTAAGACATGGCAAAATGACTCCATAATGGTCAAAACTGTCGACTTCACCTTTACTGTCGCACCTCCCGAACGATATTTCATGCCACCGTAGTTAGTTCGGCTTTTTTCATTTCCCTGCCCTGGCTTCGGAGAATGTAAATAAACCAAGAGGCATGACAGCTAGCCGACATGCTAACCCCAACCGAATGATGTTTCAAAGTCTATTGTTGGCTTTCGAAACAAAAAAATCACTCAAAACTACCTAGGATCATGTCACACAGCGGCGGGGTTGTCGATTGTCTTTGCCGATCGGCAACCCGTCCGGCGGCAAGCAAGTTACAGCTCGTTCCCCTGCTATGGGCAGGAAAGCTCGCCGGGGAAGCAGCTGGAGAGTACCGCCGGACAAACTGGCCGACGTCAGAGGAGCGCGTAGCTGCCACATGGTCAACACGATGGCGTAAAATAATGCTTTACTACACGGCGACGACGTAAATAGAGAGCGGCGTGCAGTTGTTGTGCAGCTAACATGGCAGGATGTGTCTGAGGAGAACCTTTTTTTTTTTTTTTTTTTTACCTGTCCTGTTCAGCTGTTTGACACAGAGAATGGAAGTCTAAGTGCCCGGATAGTCTGAACAGTTTTAATGTTTCACATTGAGAGTCTGACATACTTCCATTGTGATCATTCAAAATACCTTTTTATTATGACAAAGCAGCGAACAGGAAGGGATTATGTGGGGACAGAAGAAAAAAAACACAAGAGAAGAAAGAAAAACATACACAAACAACAACAAGAAATACATTGAACATCTAGACTAATTACTAATATGCTGGTGCCATCATCAGCGAGATGTATTTCCGGTTTACACCAAGTGGGGGCCTATTGGCCAGTGAAAGAGGGGGACCGAGGTGGGGGTGTCTATAAGCTAAGTGATTGAAAGGGGTAGAGTGTACACAAATCCGTTCTGTGATCTAGAACCCAGTAATCGTGTGAATCTCTTATGAATGTAAGCCCGTAGGCGACCAACCCTACACCGCCCCATCGCCAATCCCGGCACCAGGACCCCCAACCCGAGCATGCCCTACCACATCCAGCAGCAAGCGAGCCCCACCGGGCCCGTGACAGCCACGCAGACGGGCGGAGAAGCCGCACGGGCGCCAACCCAGGACCACAGCCCCCACCCAGCCAGCCCGGGGAGGGGGGGCGGGGGGACAAGCGCAGCCCATCCCTCCTCCCGCAGCCCAGAACAGGAGCCATCGTCCCCCCAACCCCCCCCCCCCCCCCCCCGGATCCCCGCGGCCTTCAGGGATGGCAGGAGGGGACGCACCACCAACCCCATAATCCATTTCTTTTAACTGCTAGTCCTCCATCTGATAGGAGGAGGAACCGGTTTGCTCAGTGGAAGGTTGACCCACACTTTGTAAAATGGAATGGGAAGCGTGGTCTCAAATTATGACCTGTTTATAAAACATGCTTTCAAAATTAGAAGAATTTTGAAGGGGAATTTGCTATATTTTTAGCTTGCTAACTTAGATATATCAGTTTTGCATTTGACAAAAATTGCTTTATTACCTAATTCTGAAGGGTTCGGTGAATCCACATGTGAAACTAGTGGGTTCGTTACCTTTAGCAAGGTTAAGAACCACTGGCCTAGACGTTGCCACATGCCAGACAATGTAATGTCAGGTTTCAGTGCAGCCACGAAGCTTGAAGACTTTGAAGAAGCACCTGTGTTTTCTCAGTCACAACAAGCACAGAAATAAGTCCATGTCCACTTGACGTGACAGAGTGAAGACAAATGAGTTGACTGGTGTTTGACAGACCCCTACGTTAAGTCAGTCCTTACCCTAGACCGTAGTTCTGCACTACTTTGTTTCGTTAAATCACAACGGTTTTTAGTAAGCCATCTCACTTGTTTTCCACTCCAGCTTGCTGCAGCTCACAAAGAGAAATGAAATGCTGGAGCATGATGTAAACATATGATGCCTGCCTACACATTTCTGGCTGACCCCTCATACATGCCTGCCTACAACCGGCTCTGACCTGCTGTCAACCTATCAACAATTATAGATCTACTAAAAAAAAAAAAATATATATATATATATATTATATTGATACGCATTAGTTCCATGGGTGAATTATGTACGGAGGATGTAGGGTCACTACACAGCCCCCCCCCCAAAAAAAATTCACCCACACAGGACGCCAGGCATAACCCGACTGACCGGAACGATCGGACACCGGGGCCCCGCCGCTATGTGGAAGACGTCCGGGACGATGTCCGGGGTGCCAGGCACTGGATGACCGAACGGGATTTTCAGGATGACGTCCTCGATGCCAGGCATTGGACGACCGAGCAGGGCGGACGCCCAGGACGAGAAGCATGTCGTACAGCACCGCTCAGGCATGGCCCGAGAAGCGGGCGACCACAGAGGCTGCATACGTTGCCCAGCTGTGGCTGGAGATGATGTCGAGAAACGCGACATGCAGTGCCACCCAGTTGAGTCCGGGGACGAGGGCGACTGGAGGAACGAACCATGTCGACCAAACGAAACAGGAACGAGGGAAGCGCAGAAACCGGAGTCCAAGTGATGTCATCGTCATCTGGAAACGAAGAAACAAGAGAGATGTCGTTGGTGGCGTTCGCAGACGCTGGCAGAGGAGCAGGCACTGGCCCTGAGGCGACATCAGCAGAGGCCAGAGACGCAGGCACAGGATCAACGTAGTCAGGAAGACCAAGACCGTACGCGGCGTCGACGGGAAAGCCAAGAACGGACGGGACGCCGTCGAGACGGCCAGGAACGGGCGGGGCGCCGTCGAGAAGGCCAGGAACGGACGGGGCGCCGTCGAGAAGGCCAGGAATGGACAAAGCGCCGTCGAGAAGGCCAGGACCGGACGGGGTGCCATCGAGAAGGCCAGGGACGGGCGCAGTGGCGTCCAGCAGAGGAGCGACATTGGTGGAGGCCGGAGATGCAAGCACAGGATCAACGTAGTCAGGAAGACAAAGAATGGACGCGGCGTCAAAGGGAAAGCCAGGAACGAATGGGACGCTGTCGAGAAGGCCAGGAACGGACAGGGCACCATCAAGAAGGCCAGGAATGGACAGGGCACCCTTGAGAAGGCCAGGAACTGACGGGGCTCCCTTGAGAAGGCCAGGAACTGACGGGGCGCCGTCTGGAAGGCCAGGAACAGACGGGGTCTCGACGAGAAGGCCAGGGACGGGCAAGTCGGCTTCAAGAAGGACAGAAATGGGCGCGGCGGTGTCCAGCAGCACTGATGAAAGGGCAACATCGGTGGAGGACAGAGGTGCAGGCACAGGATTGAAGTCGTCAGGAAGACCTAGAGCAGACGCCACATCGTCGAGCAGGCCAGAAACAGACGTGTCGTCGATTAGGCCGGAAACGGGCATGGCGGCGTTGTCATGAAGGCCCGGAATTGATGCAGCAGCGTTGCTAGAAACTGCGGCGGCATCGTCGTCGAGAAGCGCCAGAGCCGAGGCGAGCAAGAGTGGCGCTGGAGGCGAGACAGGAATGTCGGCGTCGGGAAGCGCCGCGAGCTGTGACTGCCGCGCACTGAAACGGAAGCATGACTGCGAGGAACCGGGGCGGTAGGGTTCTCGCAAAACCTCGGGCGTCTTTAGTCGCTAATGCGCACAACGGTTCCAAGAGGCTGAGAAGGTGCGCCTTGAGCCCCGCATACGTGTCCTCCTTCACGGAAAGACAACAAAACGCTGAGCTCTGACCGCCGTCGAGTACATAAGTATTAAGTTGTCTAACAACTTCATAAGGTATTGTATTTTGCTTTACTATATAATAATGTTGTTAGTTTTAACAACCAACAGACATCGTCTCGGACAGAGGCCCCCAGTTCACATCCAAGTTCTGGAAGGAGTTCTGTTCCCTCCTGGGGGCCTCGGTCAGCCTAACATCTGGCTACCACCCGGAGTCGAACGGTCAGACAGAACGTATCAACCAGGACCTGGAAACCGGCCTCCGCTGCCTGGTGTCACAGAACCCCACCTCCTGGAGTGAGCACTTGTTGTGGGTGGAGTACGCCCACAATTCTCTGCCTACAGCTGCCACTGGTCTTTCCCCTTTCCACTGCGTCCTGGGTTTCCAGCCTCCCACGTTCCCCAGCTGCGAGAGGTAGGTGCGGGTGCCATCTGCGCATGCCATGGTCAGGAGATGCCGGCGGGTGTGGGCGGCTGCTTCCAAGGTCTTGATGCGGGGGGTCGCCCGCATGAAGGCTGCAACGGATCATAGGCGGCGTCTGGCGCCGGGATACAAACCAGGGCAGCGTGTATGGCTCTCCACCAAGGATCTACCTTTGCGAGTAGATTCGAAAAAGCTTGCGCCGAGGTTTGTGGGACCCTTCCCCATTTCAAAGGTCATTAACCCTGTCTCTGTCCGCCTTCGCCTGCTCAGGTCTCTCCGCGTTCACCCAACTTTCCACGTTAGCCGACTCAAGCCCGTGTGTCATAGCTCCTTGGTGCCGCCTGTCGCACCCCCTCCACCGCCGAGGATGGTGAACGGCGGTCCGGTCTACACCGTCAGAAAGCTCTTGGCTGCCTGCAACCGCGGCAGGGGCCGTCAGTTCTTGGTGGACCGGGAGGGATATGGGCCTGAGGAGAGATCGTGGGTACCGGCCAGCTACATCGTGGACAAGACCCTCATCAAGGATTTTGATCATGCTGCCTCTTCTCGGCATGGTCAGTCAGGAGCCGGACCTAGTGGGGGGGTACTGTTACAAGCCACCGTCAGCGGCATTGATTTAGTCTTTCCATATCCTGTTTTATTTTGGTAGGTTACTTTGTGTTCACTTAAGTCAGCTTTGTCTTCCTCCCCTAATCACCTGAGTGCCGACACCTGTTCCCCATTAGCTGTACTCCTTAAATACTCCTCTTGGTTGTTGCCCTTTGCCAGTGCGTTTTCAATGTTTTGGAGATCAGTAGGCCATCACGTCACCACCATCATTCAAGATAAGTTTTTGCCATTGCCTGTTTTGTGTTGAACTTTAAAGCCTGTGTTTACATTTCCTTTTGTGAATTAAATACTTTTTGGACATTGCAATCCTCTCTTCTCGTGCATTTGAGTTCAGCCGTGTGTGCCCCGTCGTGACACAAAATGCGTTAGATGCACTGTATTTTTGTTTCGGGTTAATTCATAGCAAGAGATGTATTACTTTTGACACCAGTCTCAATCAAAATATTTTACTCATAATGCACTTTAAATTGGCTAAGGAAAATATTGTCAAAGTTGTACTTTGACAGTGATGTCTACTGACAAAGATGTATTTTCAATCCATCCATCCATCCATTACCTACTGCTTAATCTGAGTTCGGGTCGCGGGGGAAGCAGCTTTAGCAGAGAAGCCCAAACTTCCCTCTCCCAGCCACTTACCAGGTCCTCCGGCGGGAACCCAAGGTGTTCCCAGGCCAGTCGACAAACAAACTCTCTCGAGCGTGTCCTGGGTCGTCCCCGGGGTCCCCCGCCGGTGGAACATACCCGGAACACCACTCCAGGGAGGCGTCCAGGAGACATCCGTATCAGATGCCTGAACCACCTCAACTATCTCCTCTCAACAGGGAGTAGCGGCTCGACACACAGTCCATCCCAGATGACCGAGCTTCTCACCTCATCTCTACGGGAGAGCCCAGCCACCCTGCGGAGGAAACTCATTTCGGCCGCTTGTATCCGGGATCTTGTTCTTTTGGTCACGGCCCACAACTCGTGAGCATAGGTGAGGGTAGGAACGTAAATCGACTGGTAAAATGGAGAGCTTATCCTTTTGGCTCAGATGCTGCACCGATCCGCCTGTCCATCTCCTGCTCCCTCCTACCCTCAGTCGTGAACACAGGCATGAAAATGGGTCAGGGGTTAAAAAGGTGAGAAAGGTGTGGAGGAAATATGTTCCGGCGTTCTGCCAAAATGTCCGCCGTCGGCAAAACGTCCTACATGTGGCGAATTTGACCATTTAAATTTTTCACATAAGGCTTAATATTCGAGTTAACGGGGGTTTAATTAGTTGAAGGAGTTGATTTCAACCACCATTGACTCGCGCTAGCTTAGCCACTCCAGAGCCCTGAAACTAACAAATAACTGTCAAACTGCACAGAATTTGTTCAAATCATTTCCAACGACTAATTAAACCCCGGCTAACTCAAAGATTAAGCCTAATGTAAAAAATTCTGAACTTCCCCTTTAAAATAAAGACCATTGAATATGGCCCTTAAAATGTTGTCTATAAAAGTTTTAGAGCAATAAAACAAACAACACAAATGAATAAAATGAACAGGAATCATTCAAAGTATTTCATAATGGGTCCAAATTATTTTTCGAACAGATCATGTGACTATAGAACCTTAGAGACAGCCGTTTGCATTGCTTAGCCAAAACTACAGCTGAGGAGGCAAGATGGATATTTAGAATTTCTTTAAACCTAAGCTTTCAAAACCCTCAACAACAACTGAGCTTGAACCGAGGATTGAGCACGAGCAGTATCAAAAAGTCCTGGCTGTCGTGTTACCTGTTGTGGTGCTTGAATTGGATGCTTATAGCGGTGGACAGTCTTTTTGAGCCAGCGCAAAGTTTGCAGCGCACGGAGATATTTTTGTTATCTTTACTGGACAAAAATGTGAAGTAATGGCTGTGTTTCCAGTGTGCAAATGCAGCCGTTTGTAGTATATCTCCTGCCTATTTCATTGCATCCTGGCGAGGTAGCAAGCCTATGTTGTTTTGGCGGCAAACTCCCAGCGCTCACGCATCATGGTAATACACGTGACCCTTTTTGTTCCATCCCCGATTAAAAAATGTGACATGTGATGTCACTCCCATGACTACAGTATTCTTCATTCTACACACATTATGGGGCAATAACAAAATAGTAACGCACAGGCATCAAGGCTAAAAGCTTTGAATAGCTTCTTTGGAGTGTCCTATTTGCCCATCTTAACATGTGAACTGCTAGCGTATGATTATGTACTGTATTTGATGATGTGCGAATAAACTGAAACTGAAGGAAAGTAATTTTACTCAGATTACTGATTTAGAAAAATGAACGCGTTAGATTGTTCTTTACTGAAAGAAAGTAATCAGATTAGTTACGCATTACGATACCGCGTTATTGACAACACTGCTTTTATATTACCGTTAAATACACAAGCTTGACGCTACCTTAACGGGAGCTATTTTTTCACCGGACGCTCCGGCAGTGTTCAACGCAAGCTGCAACGAACGGCAGTAACTTTGTCATACCACAAAATATGAAAACGGAAACCATTACTCACTAAATTCAATATGCTGGCAAATGCATTCATCTAAAAACAATTGGGAGTGATACTTTACCTCCTCCAGCGAATGTGAATTTGTGCTTAGTACAAGATCATCTGTCGCAATTAGCGATCTTTGACGCTCTTTTTTTTTTTTTTTTTTTTTCCTCCCCGCATACAAACTTGTTTCTCTCTCAGCGGCTGTGATTAACCTCAATGAAGTTGCTGTCCTAGCTAAGCCTTGCCTATCATTCGTCTTTGTAAGTTTTTAGTAACTTTGTGTATTGAATTTGAAAGGAAAATGTGTGTTTTGTTTCTGACGAACTTTTTCATGAAGCTAAACTGTTGAAGCTACTCACATGTGGAAAAATACGAGTGTACAACGTTTTAAATGTATTCATTTGGTATATTTCAGTTACCACGATTTGAGAGATCAATAAATTGAAGAATTTACGCCTTGCGTTTGGAGTGCTTGTTTTTGGGTTTGCTGGAATAGCGTCACTGACACACGCAGCATCAAACAGGGGAAGGGGTAAGCGCTGCCGCGCCAAGCTAATTCTGGCTGCATTTTCGACACATGAAAAATAACGAATACGTACTACTGTATGACGGAAAATTTTAGTGGTTTTGTAACCGCGACGTTTTCATAGCATGGTAATCCGTGAAGGTAACTGGCACATGCCTACAAACGACCCCCCCCCCTTAAAAAATTTTCTCCTCGGATCTACACGATTCACGTAGGTCATCCTTTTTGACTTCAAAACGGCGAATTTCGCCGAAAGGTGAGAGATTTTCATGCCTGTGAACAACAGCCCAAGATACTTGAACTCCTCCACTTGGGGCATTATTTCATCACAGACCCAGAGAGGACACGCCACCCTTTTCTGACTAAGGACCATGGTCTTAGATTTGGAGGTGCTGATCTTCATCCCGACCGCTTCACACTCAGCTGTGAACCGTTCCAGTGAGAGTTGAAGGTCATGGCTTGATGAAACAAACAGCACCACATCATCTGCAAAAAGCAGAGATGCAATGCTAACGCCACCAAACCGGACCCCCTCAACGCTTCGGCTGCACCTAGAAATTCTGTCCATAAAAATTAAGAACAGAATCGGTAACAAAGGACAACCTTGGTCAAGTCCAACCCTCACTGGGAACAAATTCAACTTACTGCCGGCAATGCGGACCAAACCCTGGCACCGGTCATACAGGGACCGAACAGCCCATACCAAGGGGCTCGGTACCTGTACTCCGAAAGAACCCCCCACAGGACTACCCGAGGGACATGGCCTTCTCCAAATCCACAAAACACATGTAGGCCAGTTGGGTGAACTCCCATGCACCCTCGAGGACCCTGCCAAGGATATAGAGCTGGTCCACTGTTTCACAACCGGGACAAAAAACACACTGCTCCTCCTGAATCAGAGATTCGACTTCCCGATGAACCCTCTTCTACGGCGCCCCTGAATAGACTTTGCCGGGGATGCTGAGGAGTGTGATCCCACTATAATTGGAACACATCCTCCGGTCCCCCTTTTTAAGAAGGGGGACCACCACCACCCCTGCGTCCCCAGATGTATTTTGACATTTAATAATCAATAAATGTATTTATTATTGTGTTTATTGAAATGAATACACTAGTTTTCAGTTCCAGTGTTGTTTTTGGCAGCCTGTCTGACTTTTGGACGAAAATACTCATTAGTCATATTTTAGGTATTTTAAAATATGTTAGTCTGGTTTTCGTCAACGAATACTCAAAAGATTTTGCTGGAAAAACTTCAATGGTTTTAGTTGAAAAATACACCAAAAAGTTTTGGTCAATAAAAATTCAAAGGTTTTAGTAAGTAAAAATTCAAAGGTTTCCAATAGGGATGTCCCAATCCGATCGAGCCATTTTTCAAAGGATCAGAATCAGGTTTTTAATTTTTAAAATATATTTTTTCTGCTTCATGTTCGTACAGCACCACAGCCTCTTACCCTCCCTCCTGCTAAGCAGTGCAGCCAAACTATCCAGTGTAGCTTGCATTTGGTACTTAAAGTTAATGATGCACAGGTTTGTAGCTTTAATCTTACCAGAGAAGCTTGGTAGCCCCACGATCAAAGGCATAAATGTGTCAATCATCATTGAACTTGCGTAAGTGTGCAGTGGCAACTCATCGTGTAAGTGAAAGTCTGTTTTCTCTGCAGCGTGAGCGTCAAAGCATTAGTGGATTTGAGTGGACTCACTAAAGCAGTGGTTCTTAACCTGGGTTCGATCGAACCCCAGGGGTTCGGTGAAGGTTAAAACAAGCAGGGCCCTATTTTTGGATGCTGAAATCTTGGCAAAGTGCGTTTTAGACCAGGTTTTGCACTAGTTAGTCACCAATTTGCAGGCTTTATTCCAATTCTTTTGACTGCAAGTCCTCTATCTGGTGGGAGAAGAAACTGGTTTGGTCAGTGGAAGGAGCCCCTATCCAGCTTGTTTTCCCGTGTCTCCCGCCTTTAGCACACCTGAATCAAATAATCAGCTCATCAGCAAGCTCTGCAGCAGCCTGATAACGATCCTGATTAGTTGATTCAGGTGTGTTAGATGAGGGAAACATGGAAATCAAGCTGGATAGGGGCTCTCGAGGACCAGGATTGGGCACCCCTGACCTACAGGTAACGTGCACTGCGTTTACATATAAAAAACAAAAACATTTGCTTCACATTTTGCACCATGAAAATAGTATTGTAAGGCAAGGATGCGCTAGAATGAGAATGTCGACATGAAGAAAGTGTGAAATTAATCGAGTTTAAATCTCCAATGTGAAAAGCAAATCAAAATTAGGGCTGTCAAATGATTAACATTTGTAATCGAGTTAATCACAGCTTATAAATGAATTAATCGTAATTAATTACGATTCAAACCATCTCTAAAATATGCCATATTTTTCTGTAAATTATTGTTGGAATGGAAAGATAAGACACACGACGGACATAAACATTCAAAATACTGTACATAATTACTGTATTTGTTTATCATAACAATAAATCCACAAGATGGCATTAACATTATTAACATTCTTTCTGTTAAAGGGATCTACGGATAGAAAGACTTGTAGTTCTTAAAAGATAAATGTTAGTCCAAGTTATAGTAATTTTATATTACACATGGGCTCCCTGCCGTTCTTCCACAGTGTCTTTAACTACGTAAGGCAGTGATTGCAATACACCACAAGGTGTCAATGGCGAGTTTTAAATTAATTAGAGATCTAGCCAAGGCAAAGTCTGAGTAAGTTTTATGTGTATTTTGCATAGCTATTTTGATTGGGAATGCCAGTTCACTTTGAATTGAGCACTTTTCTTTTTGTGAATTTTTTTTTTTTTTTTTGAGATAGGAATATTATTTCTGTTGTGCTTTCACTAAATGATACTGTTGCGACTTAACTCTTCCGCCCAAATGCATGATGGGAAGTTGGGCAACCATGACTATCAGTGGTGGCTGCAAACGGTATACAGTATGTTCTGCGTTGTGTTCAATTAAGCGTGTTAAGAAAAAGATCGTCTCCTGTGAGAGATATGAATATTAATATTGTTGTGCTTTCACTAAATGATACTGTAGCGAGTTAACTGTTTCGCCCAAATGCATAATGGGAAGTTGGGCAACCATGACTGTCAGTGGTGGCTGCAAATGGTATACAGTATGATCTGCGTTGTGTTCAATTAAGCGTGTTAAGGAAAAGATCATCTCCTGTCATTCTTCCCCATGTCGTTCGCCCCAATACTTATAATTGTTGTGAAAGAGTTGCCAAAGCTTAAGCCAATAAAAGGCGCGGTGCAATCAACGTCTGTGTCCACTCGCATTTCTCTGCCTTTTCCCTTGCAGTGTGCTAAAACGGCGTCATTGTAAACTGTTTGAGGCAACGCATGAGCGGGTCATTCCGTGCATGCGTCAAATATTTTAACGTGATTAATTTTAAAAATTAATTACCGCCCGTTAACGCGATGAATTTGACAACACTAATCAAAATATTTTTCTTAACGTAATGACTGTGTACAAATTTGGCGATCATTTTGTGTAGGGTTTTTTTTATTAAATAAGACATAAAAATTCTAAGATATGTGCATTGGGCTACTCTTGGTTGAGTGCTCTGATGATGCTGCAGGCATAATGATAAAACCATGTTTAAAAACATGCTGTCTAAATGAGAAGAACTTTCAATGGAAATTCCCTTGGGTTTTACCTTGATAGCTTAGATATATCGATGATGAATTTGGAAAAAAAAAAAGATTTTTCTAATTCCTAAGGGTTCGGTTAATGCACGTGTGAAACTCTTGGGGTTCGGTACCTTGAGCAAGGTTAAGAACCACTGCACTAAAGCATTAAATAAAGACAAGCATTTTCAACGATTTTCTTGCTTAAAAATCACATTATGAAGGCAACATGGTGGGACAGTAACATGTTTAGAACTTTTGTTCCCAAAAAATTTGGGGTATCAGATAGAGCTGGGAATCTTTGGGCACCTAACGATTCGATTACGATTCAGAGGCTCCGATTCGGTTATAAAACGATTATTGATGTACCCCCCCCCTCCTTTTTTTTTTTTTTAATTAAATGTTTTGTACATTAGTTCCAAAATTGTTCAAAAATCCTCTCAGGCTAAACTAAACTACTATTTCAGTATCAAGTTAACATATAGCAGTAAACAAATATACAAAAATAACAGTAAATAAAAAACTCCAGTCCCCATTATGTAACAGCAGCTTTAAACTACATTCAATTAATTTAATGTTGTGAATCAATTGTTAAAGTTGTTAAAATTGGTCCCGTTATTCCATAATTTCCCTTTTGTCTACTTTCGACATGTGAAAGTTTTAAAACTATTTTAAAGATAGATTCAAGTCAATATTTTACCGATTTAGGAGTATTTTAGATAAAAAGTTAATTAGGTTTGCTTGGAAGGTTCGCTACAACAGCCTTGCAGGGAAGTGTACTGCTTTAAGATGGCGGTCGTTTACTAACGGTCGCATCTAGCTTTTTGTAGATGTGCTGTTCACGCTACCGAATCAATGGTCCATCTAGTCCTATATAAATGATATCTACCATTACATTATGTGGATGACGTACTTTTGTAGCAGCTTTTTGGCAGCAGTCAGGTATGTTGTTGTGTTTTTTTATGTCGTGGCATGAGTTGAGCTAGAGCCGTGAGTTGAGCATTGGCATTACCCGAGGGGCCGGGTAATGAGAAGCATGATGTTTAGCTACTCTCGCTCCGTTCCGTCCCGAAGACCGCGCGGCGCGCTGAGTGTGTTGTACTTCCGCTTTACTTGGCATATTTCAATAATCGGAATTTGGATGTTTGTGAATCGTTCTCGAATCTTCCACGGCTGAATCGCGAATAATCTAAGAATCGAAAATTTTGCACACCTCTAGTATCGGATCAGGACAAAATCAGATGACTCTGACTTAGGTGTAAAAATATGCGATTGGGACATTCCTAGTTTCCAACCTTTTCGGATGAACAGTGGCAGATGAGTGCACTTACTTTCACAAAAGTGGTTTTATTTCTCCAAACAATCCAATACAAAGTAATACAGTAAAATAAAATTCAAGCTGTGCACTGGTACAGGGAAGCATGCATGATGTTTATTTAAAACAAAACATTTACAAACCATATAAAATGGCCCAATGTGAGAAAAAGTTCAAATTGAATTCATGTGAACAAACAATCACCACTGGCCTTCAGTGTCAGCAAAATAAGCCTACCGAACTTTGTTCAGCTTGAGGAAGGCGCTTCTCTCTAAAATGGCTCTTGCTCTAGTTTGACGGACTTCACCGAGATCACCAATTACACTAAATGCTCTCTCAGCAAATGATACTGACGCTGGCATGGCCAAAAGATCAAAGGCGATGGGTTTTAGGCTCGGATAAATAGAATCCTCTTGCGTAGCCCAAAATTCAAGTCCGGTCTCATGGTTGGTTGCCTGTGACAACTGATCCTTGAAATGTTGAATTTCCTCCCTGACTCGTGATGTTAAAAAAATAGACATGGATGGCCGTTTCGATTTTCTTAAGTATTTGAACCTAGGCCGTTTTCTCTGCGGTTCGCTTTTAGAATCGTCTTCTCCCTCCTCAAGCTTGATATCTTCAGCTTCCACCTCTCGTACTGGTGGTACCAACTGAGCGATGAAATCTTCCGCTTTTTCCAGAAGCACTTGAATCTGCTCATCATCGTTTTCAAGCAGTGCTTCAGGTGCGACCGTCGGGTCAAGGAGGCACGCAGCAGTACAGAGTGGTGAAAACGTGGAGTAGGTGGGATCCAGGAAGCGGCGGAAGAGATTGTCCATGTTTGCCTTCATCTTTGTCGCGAGACATGCTAGGTCCTTGAAGTTAGATCCTTGCGTGTGTGGAAACTCAGACAGGTGACCCTGGAGGTCTAGGAGCGCAGGTAACACCAAGGATAAAGACTGTGTGTCGCTCTGGAGCATTTGAGTATGCTCGGCAAACGGAAGGAGTAGATCTTTTAGAGCAGTTAGCCTCTGCCACTCACTTGGCGATAGATAGTCCCAGTTCATTCCATCCGCGACCTGAACAACTGAGTTTTTGATTTGGAGAAGGCGCGAGATCATGAGATACGTGCTAGACCATCTAGTAGGGCAGTCTTTGACCAGTTTGAATTGACAGAATTGACAGACGGACGACTTGTGAAAGAGCTTGACAAGCTGTCGAACTTTGCTCAGAAGTCGGTTTATACTGATCTCTTTCTGAATCATGTTCACCACGAGTTGTAGTGTGTGCACAACACAGGGGATGCTACATATATCTAAGGCTCCAAACCTGGAGAGAGAAGACAGAAACACAGGTATCATTTGAAATATTTCAAATTGTCTTCAATACAAAATTGTATAAAAATGAACAATTGCTGTTTGATGAAAGAACTACAAAAGGTATCCCCATACGCCAGGACTGGGACCGTGGCACATTTGTTACCGGGCCGCACAGAAATACCGTATTTTTTGGATTATAAATTGCAGTTTTTTTTTTTCATAGTTTGGCAGAGGGTGCAGATGGCCGACTTCTCTCTCGCTAATTTAAAAAAAAATATATATATATTCACATATTTATACTAAAACGATGTATGGATGTTAAATAAAATAAATAATTTGGATAAAACAGAGAGGGCGCTGTGCATGCCTGCGCACGTGAACTCAGTAGCCCCGCTTTCTTTTCAATCTTCCCCTCCCGCACCCATGCGCCCTTCGCGAGCATCCTGATATTTCCTTTTCGATATGGACAAGGAAAGACAGGGGAATTGAAAAGCAAACAACTGCAGTAGGAGTGGGATATGGAAAGCATTCAAAATGATTATTGAAGATGCCTCTGTCAGCTTCACTGAATGTAAACGAATGTGGCGCTTTGGACTCATACGAGAAACATGTTTAACAAACTTTTCCAGTGTTATTTCGTTGTGTAAATGCAATTATAATGATCATGAAAATATGTAGACTATTTAAACATTGAGAAAACTTATAAATGTTAAATCCACTATCCGCCTGTTAAAACAGACACGCAAATATAAAAGATATAAATGTTTATTGAATATCAATCTTACAGTCTTGTTTAACTGGGAGAATTCGTTACAAAAGACAGGCTTTAATTTGTTATCATTATGCATATATGCACTGGCATCGTCACAAACGTGATCACACAAAACGCAACCACGCATCGCGTCCCCGCATTTCCTCCTAGTCCTCACAAATAAAACATGAAATTTCTTTTTTTTTCTTTTTTTTTTTTTCCCGGGCTCGTGCCTACAAATAAAACATGAAATTTCGGGTTTTTTCCGGCTGGGGCAAGCAAATCAAGTTAATTGATTGGGCTCGTGCCGCGTCGGGCTTTAATACCCGCGGTCCGGTCGGGCTGGAGTTTTTTAGGCCCGATCTAACTTCTAGCGTCATGTAATATTAGCATACCGTACACCTATTCAGTCTGTTGTTCTCAATTTTTTATATTGCCTTTCAAGATGACATGTCTGTTATTGGTGCTGGATTCTATCAAATAAATTTCCCCCCAAAAATACAACTTATACTCCGGTGCAATTTATATGTTTTTTCCTTTTCATCGCGCATTTTTTGGCCGGTGCGACTTATACTCAGGTGCCATGTGTAGTTCGAACAATACAGAAATATATAATTTATTAACTAGTTGTGGGAACTTCTTGTTACCTCACAATACGATGCGATTTGCGATTCAAAGCTCACGATAGCGATGATCTCACGTTGCAGCGATACAACGATTATCGATACATTGGTCATTCTAGGATCTGATAAACAGAAAAACAAACTATCTTCATCCTTCTGCTCTAAGTTTATCACTCGTAGTCATCCAATCCATTTGAACTGGGAGGGTGGCAGCGAATGAACCCAACCCTCTTCAAACAGGCCCCTCCCACTTCTATGGTCGTCAGTGGCAGCCAATGCCAGGCAAAGAGATCACTTTGGGCGATTTCAGGTCATTAACTGTTAATTTTCAGTCATTTCCTTTTGATTTGGGGGCATTTCAGGGTCACCTTCTGTTGATTTTGGGGCATTGTTGATTTTAGGTTACAGAACAGGAAATGACCCGGTAATGAATAGGCATTGACCCAAACTCAACAGGAAGTGACCTGTAAATGCCCTAAAATGAACAGAAAGTGACCTGTAAATGCCCCAAAAATCAGAGTGACTGTTAATGCTCTGGTTTCGAATGAACAAACTAACGTTCGTCCTTCCCAGTCTTAGGCTATGTTCATACCGCATGTCTTAATGCACAAATCCGATTTTTTCATGTTTTTCCCGACTCGAGTCAGGCATTAACTCAGTGCTTCTCAATTATTTTCAGTTACGCCCCCCCAAGGAAGACCTAAATGTTTCGCCCCCCCCAAACTCTACCGCCACTGTAAATAGTATCATTTCTCTATAATATTACTATTATAAGTACGCCTCTGCCTCACATTGTCATTTTTTTCTATTACAGAAAATAACAGAGATCAACTTATAAAGTATAATTTAATCAACATTGTTTTTGTTTGTAAAGAAGAAAAGACTTAACGCACATCAATTTGCCTGAATTAAAAAAAAAAAAAAGTCACATCCAAACTGTAAAAATACTCAAGGTACATTTTTAACATTTGATACTGAAAAATAAAATAAGTAAATAACAAATTCAAATTGATTAGAAACATTAACTCATGAGGACAATATGCCAAAAAATTTGACCGAAAAAACAAAACCGAATAGAAGGGAAAAAGAGTGTCTTTGGACAAAAAGACAGTTTTTATTTTCGCTGCTCGCCGCTCACAGTATCACCTCCAGTTTGCAATAGCGTGGGGTTATTTTCCACTGAGCATGCTAACAGTGCTCACTGGTTTACTTATATAACACTGACAAAGCGGGACGATTATTGGCAATATTCGGCACTGAAAAACAACCAAGCGGCATATCAATGAGATTGGGGTCTAATGTCTTTAAGTGGCGTCTTAATTGATTTGGCTTCCGGCTGTCCGCTATAATCATTTTCAGACACAGTAAACAGTGGTCTTTCCTCACCTACCACTGTATTAAATGTCAAAGCCAAAAGGCCCGAAAAAAGCGCATTCTCGGCGGCCGAGGGAGAACCGTGGGTGACGGCGGTCGTCGTGACGATCCCAAGCCGAAAATGGCACGTCTCGGGCGGACACGTGAGAACTGGAGAAGACAGTGGGTCGCTGCGTGAGTCCGGCCGGAAAACAGCTTTCGAAAACGGCGCAAAGCTCTTCATATCGTTCGTCTGTGTGCTCTTGCTTACTTCAAAAATACTGCGCGCACTTTAAAAATGAGAGCGCCACTGCCACCCACTGAGTGGATTCGCAAGTACACTTCATTCTAGTATGGCAAAAAAAAAAAAAAAAAAAAAAAGCATGTTCCCCGAGGTCACATGCGCCACCCCTGGCATCGCTCTGCGCCCCCCTGGGGGGGCGCGCCCCACTATTTGAGAAGTACTGCATTAACTTGACGGTCTACAACTAGCTAACGATA